>NW_012140080.1:2627703-2631634 GCF_000956105.1 Propithecus coquereli
AAATTAGTTGGACAACTAAAAATATATAGAAAAAATTAGCTGGGCATGGTGGTGCATGCCTGTAGTCCCAGCTACTCGGGAGGCTGAGGCCCGAGGATTGCTTGACCAGGGAGTTTGAGGTTGCTGTGAGGTAGGCTGATGTCACAGCACTCTAGCCCGGGCAACAGAGTGAGACTCCGTCTCAAAACAACAACAACAAAACAACAAAAAACATCTACCATCTTTTCAAGATTTTCTCCCACGAGTGCTTGAAAGCACTTCCATATTCTGCAAATAAAAGTTCTTCAGTTACCTTTTGTGGAAGCCATTAAGATACCGAATTTAAAGATTTATATAAACACCTGCAGGCAAATCTCTTTTGATACTGTCCAACACACAGTCATGACGAAGGGACCACAAAATAAGTCAGCTAATTACACATCACTTTAAAACCACTGGATGTAGACTAAAGGCTGCTGAAAGGTTTTGATCAATACTGACCCCACCTTAAGCACCATGAGTAATGTGATGCACCGTGCTCCTGTCTTTTCCTGGGCACCTAAGTCTGGCAACTTCGTTTCTAAGCAGTAATCAAATCAGAGAAAATTGTATATAGTCATGTGATTGGTTCAAATTTTTTTAGCAGCAATCATGAAACCAAAATCCCACTGATACACTTTAAAATCTACAATTGGCAAATTTGAAATGTCAGATCCGTGCTAATTTATTTTGCAGGCTACCCCAGGGAACCCTGCCTTCCCTGCTGTTAGATGAAAGACTCTCTCCTCCCTTCCCTGGCACCATTTGGGTGGTATCACCGTGAAATATTCTGCTTCTGCCGCTGGTACTGACATCCTGTTAAATCCTGGTTCAGCACTTTGGTGCGAGCTGAGTCAGAACAGGTGCAAGAATTAGGTAACCGCCTTGTACCCACATTTGAATATTTCAGCTCATGAGCAAGCTGGCTCAGGTGTGCTTCCTCTTTTTATCAGCCATTGGTTTTCTCAACCCGGGAGTGGTTGGCTACCCAGCGTGACCTGAACTGGTTGCTTCATCAACTATTGACAGTATTTTTGAAGCTATCTTTTCATTCTTGTGAGGCAACTTCTTTCTGTGGTGGAATCACTTCTCCCGTCGGAAGGTAAAATTTGAGGCAGTTCCTAGACTTAGTCGTCGAGACCATGTCTGGAAACTGTTGTAAAAGGGAGGCAGGTCATGTATTTGGCCTTGGTAGCATCTCAGCACCTTTCTCCTCACCCAGAGTGCCAAGCACAGAGAAGCAGCACATTCCCCTTCTAGAGACTGAGTAGGGAAAATAACAAGCGGACTCAGATTCACGAAGAACTTAGCAACAAATAGTGAGAACTTTAGCATCTCATGCTTCCTAAGTGGGCAGCACCAAGTATATACTGCCCCTACTTTTTTTTTTTTAAGAGATGGGGTCTCACTATGTTGCCCAGGCTGGAGTGCAGTGGCTATTCATTCACAAGTGTGATCATACCTCACTGCAGCCTTAAACTCCTGGACTCATGCGATCCTCCCGAGTAGCTGAGACTACAGACACGCACCCCTGTGCCCAACTTGTACCTACTTTTTAGGGTTAGCAATGATTATGAATTGGGAGGTCAGACTGGCACCAGGACTGAGGGTGCTAATTAGAGAATGCCATAGCAGCCTGTTAGAAACTACCGAGGTTTACTAGACGCCAGTGAGGTTTGCCTTTACCACAGCAAGCTGCTCTATGACTCACAGCAGACATGTCTGAACCCAGGGCTGAGACCCACACCACACTGGGCTGAACTGGTCCAGAGGTAGCGCTGAGAGAAGACAGAGGGACATAATCAGAAGTGAGAGTTGGGAAGAAATAGATGCTCAATATCCAGGATGCTTTTGTGCAGAAGCACAGGGCTGAGGATGACCCAAAGAGGACATGGGGAAGGTGAGAGAGAAGAGGCAGGAGGAAATTGCTCGTTCTGAGCAGAAGGCAGTGGGCACTGGCAGAGTTAGAGGAAGGTTGTTGAGTGACTTTTTAAAAAAATGTGACAAAAACAAGAAGTATATTTCTAGAGCCCAAAGTGGAAAGGACCAGATTAAAAAAAAAAATGAGAATGGGTGGGACAAGGAAGGGGGGCAAAATGCAGTCGCTTGGCCTGGTATTAGCCAATTACATAATGAGATGAACTAGATCCCCAAATCACCATGGAGGGTGGGCAGAGCTGGAGGCCTGGCTGGCACAGAAGGGTGGTGTCCTCCCCTGGAAAGCTGGGACAGCGACCGCACAAAGCCCCGGGTACAGACAGGCCAGGCAGCTGGCTGCCACGGACGCCTCTGATCCTGGGACTTCTGGGCACTCAGCCATACTTGTCTGGCAGTTTCAGGGTGCTCCCCTCACCCCACTTTCACTAAGTTATTATCACTATTATTATCAAGGGAAGATGTGTTTAAGGATCTCGGGGAAGGTTTCCCTTTTTCCCAGAATGAGCCAAATCTTCTTGTCTCATGTAGATGAGAAAAAGAAAAAATAAGCTGAGTGATCAGACAAAGAAAGTTATAACCTGATATTAAGTTTAGCTGAAACTTTTGTGATTGTTCTAAAGAGAACAGGATGGGAGACACCTGGGAGCAACTAGAGAAGGCCAGCAGGGTAGATCAGGCAACCTAGGGACACAGATGTGAGCCTGGCTGTCACCTCATTTTTACCTGGAAAACAGCAGCAAACCATGATGGGGGCCTGTTAGCCTGGGAGGGGTGCCTCTAATCCTCCTTATCCCAAAACAGCTGTGTCTGAGGGGTGGTGGGGGACAAAGGCGAGCTGTCCCTCCCTGTCTCACCTGCAAGCTATGTCCATTCCCTCCCCGCCTTGGCTGCGGTCCACCTGTCCTGGAGCACCCTCCCTCCTTCCCACTGTGCATCCAGCTCACACTCAGGTCCCCGAGGCCTTACTGAAGTTCTGGCCCTTTCCCTGAAGCCCGGCAGACCAAAATCACTGATCTGTTCTCTAAGCCCACAGTGTAATGGGTAACTCAGCACCTTACCTTGTGCCAGGCACTGTTCTAAGTGCTTTTACGCATCTTAACTCCTTTAATCCTCGTAACGACCCTATGAGGGAAGTACTATTTTTAATCCCCATTTTACTGATGAGGAGACTGGGACACGGGGAGGTGGAGCACACAGCTAAGGTCACACAGCTAGTGAGCAGCAGAGCTAGGATTTGAACCTGGAAGTCTGGCATCAGCATCTATGGTCTTAATCACTCCATTAATCACTCACTTCCAGCCTGTCTGATAACGTTGGATGTTAGGTTGTGTCAGTTAATGTTTAGGCCCTATTATTTTAGCCAAAGAGGCCTCCCACAAGCATATTCGGTGCTGCCAAGTTTCTGAGCCCATCAAGACCAAGGCAGCGCATGGAAGGGATCCCAGCCCCCTGCCCAGCTCTTCCCCTGGGGATTGGCCCTAATTCTGTATCCTCAGCTACTGGCTGGGGTCCTATCAAAGTGAATCTCTCACCACCATGCTGCACCGTGGCTGACTTTGAGTACCACCAGTTTATGGGATCCCAAACACAGCACACACCAGTCATGGGACTAGACCCTCTTAATGGTGAGACAACATGGGGTCTCCACTTCCCCTCACACTGGACTGCTCCCTACTCATGCTTTCCCCAGCTTCCTCCTGCTCCCCGTAAGCCCCCACTTCCACATCGGCTCAGTTAAATCATGACTAGTTTAAATATCCCACAAGGGAGGGCAGGGCCATCGTCTGCCTCTGACCACAAAGGTGCGGATCAGAAGTCAGCACCCTGCACAGCTAACCTACTGGTTGTAGCTCTTTAAAAGCAAGCAGAGGGCGGGTGCGGGGCTCATGCCTATAATCCTAGCACTCTGGGAGGCCGAGGCGGGAGGATCGCTTGAGCTCAGGAGTGGGAGACCAGCCTGAGCAAGAGTGAGAAC
>NW_012140080.1:2635239-2651937 GCF_000956105.1 Propithecus coquereli
CAAATCTTCCAGCGTGGTCTTGATAGTCGCAGAGTGTTTGGCAATTTCCACATCAACTTCAAATATCTCTCAGTTAGAACTCTGCAACTTAATTAAAGGCATGGTGTTGGGTCTCAAAGAGATGGCCGTCCAGCCACTGACGAGAGCTGGGCCCAAGAAGAGAAAGATGATCGCTCTTATCTATGGCTTTGACAAAACAGAAAGAGAAGAAGAAGAAGAGGAAGGCAAAGAGTAAGGCCATTCAAAAATACCATTCCTATAGAGCAGAATGGCGATCTCCTTTAGAGTCAAGGAAAGTAAAAATAAAAGCTAAGGTTTTCTGAGTTCTTACTGTGGGCAGTGTATTGTGTTTTGCATGTATTAATTTCTTGTTCAAAATCCTCTAATAGCCTCTCAGAGTAAAATGCTAATTCTTCACCATACTCTGTGATGCTCGGTATGATTTGGTACATGGCACTGCTCACACCTCCTACTACACTGGCCTCTGCACTTGAAATAGTTGGTACTCTCCTGTCTCAGGGCAATTGAACTTGCTATTCACACTACCTGGAACACTTTGTCCCCCAGATAACTGGTGACTTAAGCCCTCCTTCAGGTAAGACTTTCCCTGCCTACCTCCCCATGTAACACAGATGTGTGTGTGCCATATATATATCATCACTCTCCTCCTCTTCATCCTTTTTCCCCTGCTTTATTTTTCTTTTTAGCTCTTACTATCCCCTGACAAATTATTTGTTTATTGTCTGTCTCTCCCAAGTAGACTGCAAGCTTCATTCAATCTGGGGCTTTGTTTTATTCTCAGAACAATGCCTAACATATAGGAGGTGCTCATTAAATATTTATTGAATTGATTAATCTAGCCCACACTAAAGGCCTGTTTGGTAAGCATGCCCATGTGTCTTTGGAAGCTGGAATTATGTAGTTCCATGGTGGCCAAGATCCTCAGGGATTAGCTGGATCTAGTTAAACTGGGCTAAGATGTGTGCAGAGCAGCTGATTGCCTTGCAGTGAGAAAAGGTCTATTCTAACCCAAGGGAGGGACAACTGGAGGAACTGGCCTACAGCCCTGATTGAGGCTGGGATGACTGTTCTGTTCTTGGGAAGAGGGAGATTAGACGAAGGTCCAAATGAGGGGTGGCAGTATCCACTAGAAATAAACTTGGAAGGAATGACATAGCTGGATGGAGTGTTTTGGGGTTGTAAGAGTGTTGTTGAGTCAGACTCTGCAGATGGTTTGAGGATCCCAAATTAATTCATTTTCAGGAAGAGCCGGACGAGACACAGATGGATAGAAATTCTGAGTGGCTAACATCCCACTAAGCAATACACTGTAGGAGGAGAAATGGGCTCTGAAAGCTATCTCATATATTTTGAAGAATTTCACTCTGTTAAAGTCAAATAAAATATAGAGATGAATCTCTGAAATAAAAACATTTTATTTAGGAAGAAAGAATTGCAATTTGGGGAATATGTGCAGACTGGGTGGTCTTAGTTGGGTATGTCTAAAGAGCAAAGAGAAGGTTAGAGGTTTCACCAAAAAAAGAGAGATAAATATTATGTAGTACTTTTTGAGAAAGTTTATTGGCACTAGTAAGGTTTTGGGGAGCTGGCAAACTTTGATTGGTAAGTGACAGCAATAGGTAAAACTAGACTTAGAGTTGCAGGAGGTTGTTTCAGCAGCTATTAGATAAAACTGGTTTCAGGTTACAGCAGGCAGTTTCAGCAGCCAGGCTCGCAGAACTTACATTCTTGGAGCAATGTTACGTGCCCTGAGTGCTTTTTCCCTCTGGCCTCTCAACTCCGTTTTAGTTGGACATGACAAAAATGATCCAATTTGTATGATCAACTTTCACAACTCTTACCCAAGATGACCTCTTGAATTACTTTTCAGGTTGCTGTTGGAAGGAATCTGAGTTTTCTCTAAAGGAATTCAGGTAGCTAAGACTCTCCTTTGGAACTCAGACCAGGTAAGTGACCATACTCAGAAGCATGTTGGACACGCTTGCCTCCTAAAAGAAGGGCTATTGGTGATGGGGCTGAGGTACCAGCATAGACCTGGGGACTGCAACTCTAATGTGCTGGGCTTTGTATGCTACGCTTCAGCCTGAAAACTGCAATAGAACTGAGTCTCCCTATGTAATAGGAGAAAGTAGTTAGCTTACTTGCTTCGGAAGCAGCATGGTTGAAGTAATAAAACTATGAGAGGGGACTCATGTCTCACCTTATCAACTGCTCACTTCCTAAAAATCTGTACAACAAAATAACTTGTGAATGATCTGAATGTTTACATCAACTAGGTAACCCTGCTGATTAAAAGATTCTTACGGGAAATACTTTGGTAAAGTAAACAATTTCTCATTTATAGTTTCAAAAATGAAGCACGTTTCTACGCTTCTAGTTTTCACATAGCAAGGCATCTGTTTACATAAGCCAGTTTCTGATCTGTAAACCACCGTGCAGAATTTCAGTGTCGGTTATGCCAAATAATCGTCTCTTGGCTGGGAAAACATTTTCCGGCAGGCCCTCAAAGACAAGGACAGATGGCACTCCATTGGGGGTACTCTTTGTTTTAACAAATATTGACACTTTTTCAGGAAACAGATCCAGATCCTGCTTCTTCCTAACTCATCTTGACGATCCCAAAGGTTTGAAGAGATATAGTTCAATAGAATTGGGGAAATACACTTACCACTGAATTATAAAAAGACATACATCATGGAGAATGATGTTCACAGTCAATTGGTGCTTATAAAAGTCACAAAGTAGTAAATAATACAGGGACGCTGTGATCACAAAGCACTTTCAGACCGAAATGAGACAGGATAGAAAGGTAGAGAGGAGAAAACAGAAGAAAAATGCTCTCCAAAAAAATTCAAATTACTATACGAAACTTTCTTTGAAAGATCCCTTCTAACTTAGGTGTTCGTAACAGCAAGGTTATGTTAGTTTTACTAAGATAATCAGGGAATATTTACTGCAATTAAAAATTAGGATATACTGGCTCTGGCTGGTTGGCTGCTTTTGCTGCCTCTAGTGCCCTTCTGAAAAAAAAGAAAATAAAATTAGGATATACTGTTTTTAAAAAGTACCAAGAGTCACCCTATATTATCCTTTCTGGGCAGCAATTGGCAGAATATATCTAACACTCCCCCAAAAGTTTATATTCTTTGGCTCAGAAATTTGGGGAAGCTTACACTGTATAAAAATCAGATATGTACCCAAAAATATGTGTAAGTGAAATATATCACAGAATTGTTTATAATAGCAAAACTTTGATAATCTAAACATTTATTGGTAACAATTTGTTTAGCTAAACCATGGTACACACATATTATGGGGTACTTTGTAGCCTATAAAGAGAACAAGGTGGAGCTGCATTTGTTTATGTGGAAGATGGACTCAATTTAAGTGTTTTTTAAAAAGCAGTCAGTAAAAGCAATCAGACACAAAAACAAACTATTTTTATAAAAACTATACAATGCATATGTTAGTATAGAAATTATTTTTAGAAAATAATACGTATGCATTTGTGTATATTACACAGAAAAAAGTTGTCTTGGGGTGGTGGAATTCTAGGTGATTTTAAGTTCTTGTTTCCTTTCTGTAGGGTCTGTTGTTTTACAATGAGCACATATTACTTCTATAATCAGGAGGAAAACTAAAGTTATTTTCAGTTTATAAAAAGTCACAGATAACTTTTAATCAGCTTCTCTTACAAAAGCTTGAGGTAGTGTTTTGCTGGGGATCTGTTGCAGGTGGGAGGAAAGGATAAAATAAAGATCAGCACAGATTGAGCCCAGAAGGTAGGACAGGGACAGATTAAAGGATTCAGGTGGGCTTCTCAGATAAGCCACTGCCCATCTGAGCCAAACCTCCCCCTGTGTCACTCGCTCGACCGTGAGGACTAGTATTGTCCCTCGAGTGCCAGGATCTGAACTCCCGGTTTCAGCAACGCTCCCTCCCGTACCTTTGCTCCGAGGCCGTCTCAAACTCAGCACTCAGCGTGTCCCTGGTTTTACTCAAGGCAAGAAGAGTTCCTTTCCCTCCCAGCTTTATTGAGGTATAATTGACAAGTAAAAATTATGTATATTCAAGGTGTACAATGTGATGACTTGATATATGAATACATTGTGAAATGATTACCACATCAAATTAATGAACACATCCATCGCCACAATTAGTTACCACTTGGGTGTGTGTACGTGTGTGTGTGTGTTGTGGTGAGGGCAGTTAAAATCTACTCTCTTAGCAAATTTCAAGTAAACGACATGGTATTATTAACGACTGTCGCCGTGTTGTACATTAGATCCCCAGAACTTACTCATCTTATAACAAAGCTTGTTGGCTTTAACCAACATCTCCCCATTGTCCCCACCTCCCAGCCCCTGGGAACCATGGCTCCACTCTCTGGTTGTATGGGTTTGACTTTTTTCTTTAGATTTTACACGTAAGTGAGATCACACAGTGTTTGTCTTTCTGTGTCTGGCTTATTTCACTTGGCATAACATCCTCCAGATTCACCCATGTTTTGGCAAATAACAGGATTTCCTTCTTTTTTTATGGCTGAATAATATTCCATAAAAATAGTTCGTATATAGTAATAAGAACAAAACAAAAAGGGAAAGAAAAAACAAATCTCTATTAGTTTCCCTGGAATGCCATAACAAATGACCACAAACTTGGAGGTTTAAGACAAAAGAGATATATTCTCTCTCAGTTCCGGGCCAAGAGTCCTGAAATTAAGGTGCCAGCAGGGCCATGCTCCCTCTGAAAGTTCCAGGGAAGGACACTGCCCAGCCTCCGCTCACTCCTGGCATTCCTTGGCCTGTGGCAGCACCACTCCAATCTCTGCCTCCATCTTCACATCATCCACTTCTCTGTGTCTTGGTGTGTCCTTTTCTGTCCCTTCTAAGGCACTCTCATTAGATTTAGGGCCTCATCTCGATTCTTACCTTAGTTACATCTGCAAAGACCCTATTTCCAAATAGAGTCACAGTCTGAGGTTGGAGTGGATATGAATTTGAGGGGACACTATTCAACCCAGTACAATATCATAGACACAATTATTTAGCAAACTAAAACTCCACCTAGTATTTACCTTTTTAGTAGGAAGGTAGAAGGCAGGCAGAGGTTAAAGGGGCTCTGAAGTGGACATAGACAGCTGAGGAACCCACCTTCCAGCAATCAGAAAGTTGCTTCCTACTTAAGATCAGATAGAGATCCCAGAATTCAGGACAATAAAACTAGGAATTAGAGAAAACCAACAAAGACAAAGAAACAATTGAAAAGAGGTTGTTTGATATGAATTAGTAAAGAGAAAGCTTTAGTAATTAGTAAAGAGATAGCTGCTACCAGAAATACAAACGTGCTTCAGGGAGATGATTAAACAAATGAGAGAATTCAGGTGCTAAACTAATGGTCAGTTCAGACAATAAAAATCCATCAACTTTATTAAATAATGATCAGGGACATTGGCTTCAATACTAAAGTTTCTTCTAGCAAAGGAGCAATAAATTGGGCCTCTGCAAACCATGCTTGTATTAAGTCCTAATTACGGGTACTTGGATTTGCTACTTTGTGGATAATTAGTGACTTTGCCTGTAATCCAATTTATTTATGTGCTCTGTCTTAGCAGCAGGTAGTGTGAAGTTAGGGAAAGCAGATGGATATGAGTGTTAGACTTTCACAATGTCATCAGGCAGGCGCATGTACTGACAAAAAAGTAAGATGATCCCGAAGTCAGAGAGACGCCTTTTAGAATCTTCTCCCATATGGAGACTTAACCAAGAGTAGAGAGTGCTATCTTTTGCTTTCTTTTCCAAAGCCACGTGGTGGTGCTTTTAGGGCTGAAAGACACACAGTTAAGCAAAAACACCAAAGTTTGGTCATAATCTAACATAATTCCTCAGTTGTTTTCAATGATTTCACAGACCCTCAGGGTGAGAGGGGAACTTAGAAACCTGTCTGGTTCAAGTCCTCCTTGTGCAGGTGGGAGGCCCTGAGGTCCAGAGATGTAGGCATCCTTTCTAAAACGACTTGCTTGGGCCAAACTAGGATTAGACCCAGCAGTCCCAAGCTCTTTCTGTGGTATGTGCCCCTTACTCTGACCATTCTCACCAGGCAGCAACTCCTAAACACCAAGACTGTTCAGAGTAAAGTGCTGCTCTACCATGAACAAGCCACTCTAGGTTTGTGTTAGTATATTAATTCACTATGAGTGGCTAAAAGAATATTCTTAGTCAAAAAGAGCGAGATACTCAGCACTTGCTGAATAAGTGGCTTTTGAATGAATGGCATACAGAGTAAACCAAGGGACAGTGGCTCACCAAGTGTGGCAAAGACAGCTATCTATGTTCTCCTCTTGGTCTTGGCACAGTTAGGCCCAACTTGCAGCCTCCCTTGCAGCTAGGTATGGCCACAGTCGGGCTCTGGCCAATGGAGTATGAGTGGAGTTCATGAGCACCACTTCCAGGCCTGGCCCATAGAATCCCCCCATCTTCTTTTGCTCCATCCACCAGCTTAATGGAAGTGACTCTGAGGATCTGGAAGAGGACAGAGACACAGTAAGGAAAGAGTCTGTGTGCTCAAATGACCTTAAAGAGCCTAGACTTCCTTTATCTCACACCCATTTCCTAGAGTGTAAAATAAGCAAGAGGTAAACTGTCATTGGGTTAAGCCACTGAGATTCAGGGGTTGTCAGTTGCAGTGGTTAGCCCACCCTGACTAGCACAGTAGGTTTCATTGGGGTGGTTAAACAGAACCAGGCCCAGAATAGTTTCTGGGTCCAGCACTTTGGATCTGACAGACAGGACAACAGCTGGCAAAGGTAGTTTCCCTTTTCTCCCAAATGTGTATGCCATAAACTTGCAGACTTCATAGTCCCTGCTGATCAGCCTGACTCCAGTGTCCCCTAAACCCTCCTCTTTCTAATTCCTTTTCTGTCCTCTGCAATCCCTTTACACACACAGACATACACACACACACGCACGGCAATTACTGACTCTGGACCCTGAACCTCAATGTAAGAATTCCAATTCACACCACAGAGACTAGGTGGGAGGCAGCAAGCCTATTTAGCCTGTGATTTCTCTGATATGGGCCTGGCCTTAAGCAAACATATTTCTTGGATGAGGAGTCTCAGTCTCCTAGATCAGTGGTGAGCATTCCACCCTGTGCACATCCTGCTTCTCTAATAGGACTGCAAGCTCTTGCCTTGACTGTCTTTGTATCCCAGTGGCTGTCACCAAAGGGTGTTTAATATATGTCATTAATGGTGAACGAAGTTGGCATGGATCAATAGGAATCAAAATTGTGCAGGAATCACCAGAGCCAAGCAACGAGATAAAGTGCTGTAAATACAGGGTCAGTCGTTTTTCGTTTCTAAAAGATCAAGAAAGAGAGGCATCGTACAGAGGGACAAAACTAATACTTTATTTCTTCTAAAATTTTGCAGGAAAGAAAAGAAGATTTTAGCTGATTTTACACTTTCAAAAGCTGTGGAAAGAATGTATTGATTGGAGAAGGGCATTCCCTCTTGCAGGAAGAGGAGGATGAGTAATGCAACAAAACAGTAGTGAAAGCAAAGCAGTGCAGAGGAGAGGTGGACAGCAGCGGAAAGTTGACAGATTATGGGTTTGAATTCTGACTCTGCCATCTACTGAAGGGTATGTTTTTGGGCAAAGCATGGCATGTCCCTGAGCCTCAGTGTCCTCCTCTAGATAATATAAAATGGAAGTAATACCTACTTCATAGAGTGGCTGTGAGCAGTAAATGCTGGAAAAGGGCCCAGCACAGAACAGGGCTTAGTACACTGGAGCTGCTGTTGTGAATGCTACGTATGAGTACACAGATGGTGATCATCGTCATCATAATGTCCAAAGCAACTTTAAAGTCAAATTTGCAGAAGATTATAGACTAAGAAGAAAAAAGCATAAATTTATCCTCTTCATTAAGTATCTGTTGATTCATCATCACCGAGATCAGTACTACACAACAAATTAGGCCATTCATAAGCCTATTCTCCTTTGTGGAAGCTTTTGGCAAAATGTCTTAACAATTACAGACTCTTTTAAGTTCCAGTAACTATGCCTGTTTTGAAGTAGCTATACTTAATTCTTCCTCCTGGATAATACAACTTAAATCTTAATTTACGTCTTGGACTTTAATAGACAATTTTGCTTAACTACTAGGATTTCTAGCACAAATTTAAATTTCCGGTAGCTAATATTAACAGAAACTTTCTAAAAGAAGGATACCGAGATCTTTGAATAAACTTTCTACTCCAATCTCTCTCTCTACCTCTTAAGGCCAATAACTCTTAGATTTGCTCTTTTGAGGCTATTTTCTCGATCTTGTGGGCATGCTTGATTCTTATTTATTCTTTTTTCTTTTTTTCTCTTCTGACTGTGTATTTCCAAATAGCCTGTCTTCAAGATCACTAATTCTCTCTTCTGCTTGGTCAATTCTGCTGTTGAGAGACTCTGATGCATTTGTCAGTTTGTCAATTGAATTATTAAGCTCTAAAATTTCTGCTTGATTTTTTTTTTTAATTTCAATCTCTGTTAAATTTCTCTGATAGGCTTCTGAATTTCTTCTCTGTGTTATCTTGAAGTTCATTGAGCTTCTTCAGGACAGCTATTTTGAATTGTCTGAAAGGTCACCTATCTCCATCACTCTTGGATGGATATCAAGATCTTGACCTGTTTTCTTGCTGATTTTGGATAGATGGTATGATATTGTGATATAATAAGAAATGTACATAATTGGTCTTCATTCCTAGCTCCTGGCCAGAGCTCCTAAAACCTCTATAACTTCCTAAGAAATAAGAATGACAGGAGCATCTTTTATTACAATATTTGGTTTATGTCACTGGCTCCCCTCCTGAAATAGCTCTGGAGCAATACAGGTGAAAGGAGTATCTTTTGTTATTCACGACAAGCCCCTGTGAACCACACCTGAGTTTATTTGTGTTAATGAGGTGACTTTTGGACTGTCCCTAAGGATGGGGGTGCTGGTTGCCAGGAGAACCAACTATGTGATTAGAGGGTTGGAACTTTTGGCCCCACACCGTCCCCTACACCCCACCGCCAATATCCGGGGAGGGGAAAGAGACTAGTGATGTAATCCATCATGCCTACATAATGAAGCCTTTGTAAAAAATCAAAAGGATAAGGTTTGGAGAGCTTCTGGGCTGCTGAACAGGTGGAGGTGCTGGAAGGGTGGTACACCCGGGGAGGGCAGGGAAGCTCCGTGCCCCTCTCCCACACCTTGCCCTGTGCATCTCTTCTACTTATTGTATCCTTTATAATAGATAGATAAACATGAGTAAATGTTTCCTGAGTTTTTTGTGCCATTCTAGCAAATTATCAAACCTGAGGAGGGGGTCATGAGTACCCCCAATTTACAGCCCATCAGTGAGATGTTTGGGAGGCACAGACCTGAGACGGGGGAGCCTTGTGAGACTGAGTGAGCCTCAACCCATGGGGTCTGCTAATTCCAGGTAGACAGAGTCAGAATTGAGTTAAGTTGATGGGCACCTGGTTGGTGGCCACAGAGAACAGGAGAATTGCTTGGTGTAGAAAACCCACACATTGGTTGTCAGAAGTGTCGTGTGAGAACACAGAGAAGAGAAAAAGGTTTTCCTATTTTGGCCAGGCATAATGGCTCATGCCTGTAATCCTAGCACTTTGGGGGGCCAGGAGCTCGAGACCAGCCTGAGCAACATAGCGAGACTGAGTCTTTACAAAATAAATTTGAAAAATTAGCCCGGGCATGGTGGTGAGGGCCTGTAGTCCCAGCTATTTGGGAGGCTGAAGCAGAAGGATTGCTTGAGCCCAGGAGTTTGAGGCTGCAGTGACCTATGATCGTGCCACTGCATTCCAGCCTGGGCAACAACAACAACAAAAAAAAGTTTTTCCTATTTAGATGTTTACAGGAAATTGCCATGGTGTGCTCACCTCACACCAGCTAGGGGTAACTATGTTTTTGTGGTGACTATGGTTCATGGCAAGTTATAATGTTACATTTAAAGGGTCAAGCCAGATAATTGCATCTAGGAACCAAAATGTACTACTGGAATGTCATTTTATAGTTATAAATTATTCATTGCACAACTGCAGTTGCATTTTTAGTTTTTTCTTCAACTTGTCTGATGTCTACCTCTAACACAGGGTATATTAGTTATCTAGGGCTATGTAACAAATTACCCCAGAATGTAGTGACTTGAAACATTTATTATCTTAGATTTATTTCGGGGTCAGTGAAGATACATCCTCTGGCTCAGGGTCTTTCCCAAAGCTGCAGTCAGGGAGTCAGCTAGGGCTACAGTCATCTCAGGCCTCACCCAGGGAAGGATCTGCTTCTAAGTTCACTCAAGTGGCTGTTGGCAGGCCTCAGCTCCTCACTGGTGGTTGGCCAGAAACACCAGTTCCTTGCCACAGAGCATCTATGTAGGGCTACTCACAACATGGCAGCTTCCTTCTCCCAGAGTGAGGGCTCCAAGAGGAAGAGTAGGAAAGATGGAGGGAGAGGTAAGCATGACAAAAGCCACTCCATCTTATTGTAACCTAATCTCCAAAATGACATCCCATCACTTTTGCCATGTTCTATTTGTTAGAAGCAAGCCACCACATCCGGCCTACACTCAAGGGAAAGGAAGGAAGTCATCGTACAAGCCGCCTACCTAACAAGGATACCATTTAAGGTAGTGTTTCTCCAACTAACTCTGATGCAGGACCAACTTTTTTTTTTTTTTTAATTTTCAATTTGTCGCAGGTTAGTACTTTTGTAAAATAAAATAGAAATTCATTTCTAGGAAAATAAAATAAAATGACAAAGGCTTAAAAAAAACAAACCCAGAGATGATGTGTTGGATGTTGCAATGATGTCAAATTACTATAAAAATTTCTAAACACTCTCAATCCTATTGCCTCACCTGGATCAGAAACAAATAGTTCACACACTGGCACCAGTTTCAGACCATTCTTCTAGTAGTACAGATGTAAGGATTTCATAATTGTAGGTTCTTACAAGACAATGGTTTGGACTTTTCACTTGGCTATTCCTGGAGGGAGGGATTCTAGACATAAAACTAAATATAATAGAAGTCTTTCCTTCTAATCTCACTCTATTCTCTCTATCCTCCTAAAATGGGATCTTTTGCTATGATTAAGGTCAAGGTATGTAGGATTGATTATGAGTCTCCTGCGTGGCCTTTTATGTGCCCTCCTTTCCAACAGTCTGGAAGCTACAGAGTTAAAGCCACACTTTTGAAGTGTGCAGTCTGACAGATACTGTATAGTTATAGTTCATATTATAAAATGGTGAGGGGTCAGCCCACTCCCCAACTCATGTTAGAAAAGAAATTTGAATGTTCTTCCTGTTCCTAGTCTACTGAGACCCCTCAAAACACATCTCAAGTGTGATGTCCTCAATTTAACTAAAAAAAACATTTTTCGAGCATCATCTGTGTGATTCTGGAAGATTCTGGAAGGCACCACCTTGAAGAAGGCGCCACCTCTGCTGGTTAATAGTGCTTCCTATATAAACCTCAAAGTAATTTACATCTCAATAGTTGGGTTTTTTTTTTTAAGCCTATGACATCCGACATCCGGTATCCCTAGGCAGTCTCCCATCCAAGTACTCTGCTTAGCTTCCAAGATCAGATCCATCTCAATGTTTTGGCATTTGAGTACATGCTCTCTCTTATTTCAAAGTGTTTCACAAATTTATACCTACTCTCCCTAAGGAAACCATAAACGTACTGAATGAAAGTACTCCATTTCACATACTTCATGCCTCCAGCACAGCATGAAGCAGTTAGTAGGTCCTCAGTAAAAACCTGAATGCAGGCCGGGCGTGGTGGCTCACGCCTGTAATCCTAGCACTCTGGGAGGCCGAGGCGGGCGGATTGTTTGAGCTCAGGAGTTCGAAACCAGCCTGAGCAAGAGCGAGACCCCGTCTCTACTAAAAATAGAAAGAAATTAATCAGACAACTAAAAATATATAGAAAAAATTAGCCGGGCATGGTGGCACATGCCTGTAGTCCCAGCTACTCGGGAGGCTGAGGCAGTAGGATCGCCTGAGCCCAAGAGTTTGAGGTTGCTGTGAGCTAGGCTGACGCCACGGCACTCACTCTAGCCCGGGCAAAAGAGTGAGACTCTGTCTCAGAAAAAAAACAAAAAAACAAAAACCTGAATGCAGCAGGTATTTACTGAGCCAAGATCCCGAATCCCCTGTTCAGAGACTGAGTGCTATGAACAGGGCTTCTGTCCCAGATCTTGCTAACGTGGCAATCACCTCTCTTCATCCTCTTTACCATCTTTACTCCATCCCATCCTCCAAGGCCTAAAGCAAAAGCAACTTTATGAAGTCTGCTTCTTCTTAGATACATAAATGTATGGTGGTCAAACTTAATAATGTGCCCTGGCCCCAATGGGCAAACTGAAATCTATCACACCAGCCCCAGGACAGAGAAGAGAAAACCAGGTGGAAGAAGGGGTTTTTTAAAACAACTCTTGCTCAACTTCTTACACAATTGGCAACCCTCAACCAAGCATCCCCCCAATGAAGGGAGCGACAGTTAGTAAAACCTACATTTGCAAGGCCCAGTGCTGGGTACTGTACAGACACAAAGGTGAACCAAACAGGTTCCTTGCTCTCAAGAACTCATAACGGGCAAATCAGACCAATCCTCAAAGACAGAACAAAGTAGAATGGGCCAAGTGTTGCAATGTTGGCGCATGGAGAAAGAACTGTGGGAGAACAGATGTAGGAGAGATTAAACCCAACTGGTGAAAATCCAGAGGATGTAGCTTTGGAGCTAAGCCTTGGAGGATGGGTAACACAAACAGTGGGTAACAGAGAGCACTTCCTACCCATCCAGTCCTTTAGTTAGTGGTCTACATGCATTATCTCATTTGGGGCTCACAAAAGGCTGCTGGGGAAGTACTATTGTTAGTCTCATTTTCCAGTAAGCAAACTGAGGCACAGAGAAAGTGATAGATTTGTTCAAGGTCCAAGCTGGTAAGTGCTGAAGGGAGGAATGTGAACTCATACGAGGATAACAGTAGAGCTAGAGCTCTTAACCCTCACTTAAGGAGTAAAGGATACAATAGGAAAGGCGTAGCAATGTGCAGAGCGCGCGGGGAATACTGAGAGTGAGGGGTGGAGAGTTGGGGCTGAAAACTGTTGGATCCCAATAGCAACTGTGACATTTATATGTCAAACTCTGGACTTTACATGTAATATCTCATCTGACCACACACATCCCTATTTGACAGGTGCTATCATTCCCATTTTACAGATAAGAGAACTGAGACAGAGGTTAGTAACTCATCCAAGCGGCGGATGGTGGGCCTGGGATCTGAATCCAGGGGTCAAACTCTCTAGCCTACTCTTACCCACTGCGTCAGCCAACTGTCCTCAGGTGGGTGGAAGCCCTTTGCAAGCTGCCAGGTGTCCCACGGCTGCCCAGTTACTTTCCCCTCAGTCTACACATCCTGTCCCTTCCCACTCACTCTCCGTCCCCCATTCCCACCCCGAACATCCAGCTAGGATGGCCAAGCTCACGACCACAAGGTTGCAAGGGGCCTCTCGGCGCCCAGAACAACTTCTACTCCCAGAAAGCTTTGCGTTCCCCGGGCATAAAGAGGCTCTGAGCTCCGGGAGCCCCGCCCCGCGCGGCCCCTCCCACGGGCGCGGGCCCTGGGCGCCGTGGGCGTGTTCCCGGCAGCTGCGCCCGCGGCGGGGGGCGGGGCTTGTCCGAGGGGCGGGGTTTGGTCGAGGGGCGGGGCTTGGCCGAGGCGCGGGGCTGCGGGGCTGCGGGGCTGCGGGGAGCTGAGGCGGGCAGGCTCCGCGCGCAGGTGGCTCCTCCTCCGCTTCTCCCGATCCCGGGCCGCGCCAGGCACTGTGCCGGTTTCCGAGGGAGCGCCTTTGTGCCCGGCTCCGGCAGCCTGCGACGGCCGCTGCGCGCCAGGGTCCATTGTTTCGCTTCTCTGTCGCTTCCAGGCAGGTGCCGCAGGCGCGCGGGGTCCTCACGTGCCACCGCGGCGGCTGGACCGCCGGGACCCGCGGGCGCCGGGAGGGGCGTCCGCGGGCGTGCAGCGGGCAATGAAGCACCTGAAGCCGTGGTGGTCGGCTGGCGGCGGCCTCTTGCACCTCACCATCCTGCTGAGCTTGGCGGGGCTCCACGTGGACCTGGACCTCTACGTGCTGCTGCCGCCGCCCACCCTGGTCCGGGATGAGCTGCTGCTCCTGGGCGGCCCGGCCAGCTCCGCCCACGCGTTCAGCCCTTTCACGGCCTCCGGAGGGTGGGGGCGCGCCGGTTGGTTGCACCCCAAGGGCTGCGAGCCGGACCCCGCAGCGGCGCCCGAGGGCCAGCTGCTCCGGGAGGTGCGCGCGCTAGGGGTCCCGTTCATTCCCCGCACCCGAGTGGATGCGTGGCTGGTGCACAGCGTGGCGGCAGGGGACGCGGACGCGGCCCACGGGCTGCTCGGCGCCGCTGCCTCGTCGGCCGGAGGAGTCGGCGCCAGCTTGGACGGCGGCAGCCAGGTTGCGCAGGGGGGCGGCGGGGACCCGCGAGCGACTCAGAGTAGCCCCTTGGCCGCCGAGGAGAAGGAGAAGGCACCCGCGGAACCGACGGCTCAGGTGCCGGACGCTGGCGGATGCGCGAGCGAGGTAACCGCAGAGCGGGAAGGGAGCGAGGTGCAGCGTCTACACCGGCCAGGAGCCCTCCAGGCTTGTGACGGACCTAAGCAGAGGGCACACCCGCCCTGTCCTTTCACTCTTAGCTCCTGGGTAGTTGTAGGTTCACAGACGATGCTGCTCCTCCTTTTTGTGAATCCAAATCAAGGCTATTGGTGCTGTCGCTATGGTTTTTAGGTTTTTGAACAAGAAGTGGGTAAAATTATCCGTTTGGTTGTGGAGAACACTTTTCCTTGTGTTTGATGGCTGGCAAGAGCAGTTTGGGAGTGGAGAGGGGAAAAGGGATGGTGTTAATTTTCTTGCCCGCTGTCTTCGTTCATTACCTAATGTACACTGAGATGTCTATCTCTGGAACCCGTGCCCGCCCTCGAGGATATGAAGGAGGCCTTGGCCTCTGGGACGTTGGACGTTTCTTTTAAAACCTACTCTCATCGCCTAATGCAGTGGCCCTCGCCCTGATTTTAACCTAATTGCAGTTCGTTTTTGCTGCTTCCCGGGATTAAGGAGCTGTAGGCAGTGTCCCCTTCAAGGCCAGCCAGCAGACAGTCCGTCTGTGACCTAACCATCCCCCCGCACCTAACAACCCTCCCTCCTGGAACTTGTGTAACCTCTTATTAGCATAAAGAAAACAGGTACCCTGACAGTCGCTTAGTGACTAACAAGTTCTCTTTGGTTTATGGATGCAAGCTCTCTTCTGGCTTAATTTCTTGTTACAAAGTTTTCCAAGGTCTGTTGTCTGAAGTATCTCGTGCTGCCGTGGTGCCTTAGAGTTTAAGGACGCTTTAACCTCAGTGTCTACAAAACCACCTTTCAGGGCATTTTCAAAATTCTTTCTTGGCCCAAATTAGTGTTAACAACTGGTGGTGAACAAGTGTTCCCCGGATGTTGTTTTTGTGGAGTGCAGTCTTATGCAAAATGGGAATTGGGGCTAAACTGGTTTGTTTGCTGCTCTTCAGAATTGCCGTTTGTGTAGGCAGTTGCCAGACGAGCTTCTCCACCCTCTCCAGGAGGGGTCATTGTGTCGAAGTGCTAGGTGATTCACTGTTATGCTAATCTGATCCCTTCCTCTTCCTGAGGGCCACAACTAATGGGGTGGGGGTTAGTAAGGGAATCTTGGGCTATCTTACTGACTCCTTGGTGGAGTCACTCATCTGATCTGAATGCTATGGGGTCTGTCTCACCTGAATCTTCTGCCTCCTAATGAGTGGATACCTGCTGTACTTCCACCTTTCCTGGTTCTGTAACATACAGGGTTGAAACCTGGTGCTGGATGCTGTACCAGATGGCACCCTGCCCCCCTCACAGTTGAATGCCAGCCTGCTAGCCGAGTGTATGGCGACCTGGAGGGAGGGAGAGGGGAGACTGTTTGCTCTTCAAGGACTTCCCTGCCAGCATCACCTGGTTAATACCTATTTGGACAGTCAGGCTTGCTCCTAATACCTATTTGGAGCTCTGGGGGCCAGGCCCAGCCAGATCACCTTGGAGGCCTTGAGTTCAGCTTTCCTAGGGGAGAAAGTGAAGTTCACACAGGGCCATTCTCCTGGCAGTGCCTTCTCCGGCTGGGCTGCCATGTGTGCACCGGCTGGATCATGGTAGCTGCTGGGATGACCTGGTTATGTTCAACCCGGCAAAGATCATATGTCAAGCACCATACTGTTCTCACAGCTGATTCACCTTTGTTGGTAATGCTTTTTACATCAGCCTTGTGAGGTATGCAGGCCAGGCATCCTTATATCCGATTTGTGCTTAAGGAAAATAGAAGCCTAGCCAAGTTAGGGCACTTGGCTAAAGCCACATGTTAATTAATGCCAGAAGTGGGACCAGAACCTGAGTCTCCTTACTTCCAGACTGGCACATTAATTAAGCACCTGCACTATACACAGGCTCTCTGGACACATGTGCATCTGAGATGGGGTGACTCAGCCCCCAACTCCCCAGGATAACTACTCTCCAATGCTAGATTGACTTTTTTTTTCGAGTCTGGCTCTGTTGCCC
>NW_012140080.1:2652682-2684620 GCF_000956105.1 Propithecus coquereli
ATAATTAAGGTGCCTACCTTACAGGGTTGATATGAGAATTGAAAAGTGTTTCTCAAGTGCTTAGTAAATGTTAGTTACTATTAATTTTGAAGAGAAGGAGTGCTTTCTTTCACTTTCTTTTTTTTTTTTTTTTTGGATTGGGGATTGTTTGTTTGTTTGTTTTGATAGATCATTCCAGTAGCCTACATTTGAGTTGTAGGAGATTCTGGTTTTGTAGATAATTGTCCATTTTTTGTACATGTTAAAAATACTTTAGAGTAGGGATTTTCCAAGTGTCAAAAGAAGTATGGCTTTGGTTTCACTTCTTCGTGGGGCCCGTCAGACTCCGGAATTCCCCAGGGCCGGCACGCTTCCCTTCGTAACCACAGCCATTCACTTACAACCAACGAAGCACGTTTTCTTCAAAGTAACACTAACTGTGTGCGCAGGTTAAACAAAGAAATGGACAGCTTTTGTAGAATGGAATGTGCATACATATTTGAAGATGTGGGAGCTGCCTGCAGTCAGCTTGGGTATTTGGAGAGCTGTTGCCACTTTGGAACTGAGAAAGCCTATAGTCCTCTTGATGTGGTTTCATCCTCTATGACGGCCACCCTCTGCTGGGTGAGGGGACCAGTAGGGCCTTCTGAGTTACCGCTCATTTGGCTTGTTTCTTCAGGTGACAGAGAATCTGATACAGTCAATATTTAATTCTAAGAGTAAAGGGAAAAGAAAGAAGGTCCTAGATTGTTAAAATAAAAATTGTTTTTCATTTCAAAATCAGAGATAGCCCCTAATGCCTAGACTATTGCACAGAGATGAAATTTCAGACACTACCTGTTTGATATAGAAATAGTCTTATTATTACATACATTGCAGTATGACAAAGTTTCACAGTAGGATTTTCATTTTGCTTACTAAAGGATGTTGTAAAGATGCACTTATAGTCTTCGTATGGGAATGGATGGCCTAAGTCATTGTATTAGTTTGCTAGGGCTGCCATAACAAAATGCCACAGACTGGGTGGGCTTAAACAGGTGGTTTAAATAGTCTCACAGTTCTAGAGGTGAGAAGTCCAAGATCAAGGTGCTGGCAGGGTTGGTTCCTTCTGAGGGCTGTTAGGGAGGAGAATCTGTTCCACAGCCCTCTCCTACCTTTCGGTGATTTGCTGCAGTCTTTGGCATTCCTTGATTTCTTCTGCATCACCTAATCTCTGCCTTCATCTTCACGTGGTATTCTCTGTGTGCATGTCTGTATCCAAATTTCCCATTTTATGAGGGCATCATCAGTCATACTGGATAAGGGTTCACTCTACTATCCTACCTAATTACATCTGCAATGACCCAGTTTCCAAATAAGATCACATTCTAAGGTACTGGGGGTTAGGACTTCAACATGAATTTAGGGGGACACAATTCAATCCATACTAAACACCATCTCCCTCCTGTCAAGTTTTGGGGTGTTCAGCTTGCTTAGCAAATAGGCGCCAACCATTAAAAGCTAAGTCAGCTGTTTCTGGAAGCAGCTAGTCTATGTGTAGGATCATTTGCAGCAGGACTTGGTATATGCTCATGAGGAAGTCTGGGATTTTGTTGGCTTGATGTGCAACCCGGGGGAATCTTAGCTCAAACCCTCTTTTATCAGTCAATCCTCCCCCTTAATTGGTAGGTTACAGAGAAATCATCTTTGCAATGTCTCTTGTATCATTGTCTCTTGTATCCATGTCTCTTGTATCACTCAGACAGTGGGACATCAGCGTGCAGGGCCCAGGCCCCGACTTGGAGATAGGCCGGTCTGGTGGTCACATGTGCTAGCACTGGAATCAGACCCACTGGGGTAGATCCCAGCTCCACCACTGTCTAGTTGTGTGATCTGGGGCCCAGTTCTTAACCTCACTGGGCCTTAGTTCCCTTATCTGTGAAATGGGATCATAAGCTCTTTAGGGAGCTGTGAGAATTGAGATAATGCAAGTTAAGTTGAGCAGGTTTGGTACATGGCAAGCCCTTGACAATGTTAGCTACTGTTAATACTTCAGGTGGGGCTCTATAATGGTCCCTCCCCATGTTACTCCCATCCATTCTGTTGCCACGTGCGGGTTTCCAAAGCACA
The DNA here is from genome assembly GCF_000956105.1 of Propithecus coquereli. NCBI lineage: Eukaryota > Metazoa > Chordata > Mammalia > Primates > Indriidae > Propithecus > Propithecus coquereli. The sequence goes on from NW_012140080.1 coordinate 2,654,771, forward strand.
CCCTAGTTCATCTCTCCACTTTTGTGTGGGGAACCTCCGCTAGCTCCGCATTACCTGCCAATTCAGTATTTTGTCATTCAAGGCTCCCCATGTGGCCAATGTGACCCAGCCCTCCAGCATCCTCTGCTGAGCTCAGGGCCTACTGAGCCTCTGCCTGCAGCCTACTTTCCAGCTAAAAACTTTCTCCCTCCCTTTTCCCCAAACAACCCTGTGCTTTTCTGCCTCTTCCTCTGTTACCTTTGCCTGGTATGCCTTCTTTTCATTCTTCCCAAGTCTTGTACTGTTTCCCAGACTCAACTCAACTATCACCTCATCTCCAAAACATTTCCTCTTCTTTCCTTTGAGCCCTGTTGCACTCTGTGACATTTCTTTTATAGGACTTGGCATCCTCTACTTTGAACTGCAGTGTCTTGAGTGTGGAAACTGGGTCTTAGATTTAATTTGCAGTAGCACTCCGGGACAGGGTCAGGAGCAGAGGTCAGTTCAGCCAGTGTCTGTTTGCTGAGGACTTATTCCTCACTCTACATTGTCTTTGCAGAACTTCCAAGGATACCATGAGCGTGCATGTGTCTCGGGTCCTTCAAGGCCAGAGGCCCAACTAGAAAGTAGGTCACATCTGAAATCCTGAGGGACCAGCTGACTGTTTGATGGCAGCTATTTGAGTGGATGGGGGCAGTGGAAAGCAGACTTTCAGGTTGGCATTATAATTAATCAGGTGGTGAAACTCAGAATTGCCTAAAGTTATATAGTAAGTTAGTGACCTTGCCCAGAATAGAACAGGTCACTGTTCTTAAGCACTGAGTAAACCACACCTCCTGCCCACCACAAAACTTCATATGTAAAACCAGAAGCCTCTCCCATTCATGGCAGCCTTGTGGTAGGAATAGTTTATTCTCAAAGTCTAGTTGTTAAGGATCTACGTAAATATTCAAATGCATTTCTGGGCAGCTGAAGCTTGCCGAGGCCGAGGTGCATGCTTGGGTTGTTTTGGGTGAGATACAGGTGGCGGTCGGCAGAGTATGGACGTTACACAGAGGCAAGACGTGACCTTTTGAAGTTGAACAGAACTGAGTTCCCGTCTCTATCAGTCAAGGTTCTCCAGAAAAACAGAAAGAGTAGAATATGAATAAATAAATACACATACACAAATTTATTTTAAGGAAGTAGCTGACATGATTGTGGAAGTTGGCAAGTCTAAACTCTGCAGGGCACCTAGAAACCCTGGAAACTAAGCGGGAGCTGGGATGCTGCAGGCTTTAGGCAAAGTTTCTTCTTTCTCAGGGAATCCTCGGTTTTGCTCTTAAAGCTCTTCCACTGATTGGGTGAGGCCCACCCAAATTATTGAAGATAATCTCCTTTACTTAAAGATAGCTGGTTGACTATAGATGCTAACCACATCTGCAGAATACCTTCAGAGCAACACCTAGGCTCATGTTTAACTGAATAACTGCATACTATAGCCTAGCCCCTTGACATATGAAACTCACACCGTCCAACTCCTCTTCCTGGGCAACCTCTGTGAACCTTGGCTTCCAAATTGGCTAAAGGAAAAAATTAACATCTTCTTAGCAAGTTCTTGCGAGGATTAAATGATACTGCACGTTAAATGGCTGGTACAATTTCTGGCGTATTAACAAATGTTCAACAGATGACTTGCTTTTGCTCCTGAGCTCCAGGTCCAACCTCCAGGACACCCCTGTCTTCTAGAGGAAATTACCAAAGACTGAGATTCACTCCGTCATGAAAGGAACCCTTCCCTCCCCAAAGGGGGAGAGCATACTGTCAACAGAAAAGAACCCAAACTCTGTAGAATAATTTAAGAGGTTTATTTGGAGCTGCATATGTGTTACCATGGCCTGAAGAGCCACACCCAAGAGCCTTGAGCAAGTGGTCTCTCCGTGCTTGGCAGTTTAGTTTTATACATTTCAGGGAGACAGGAATTACTCATACAGTCATAAATCAATTCATAGAAGGCCTACATTGGCTTGGCCTGAAAAGGTAGGACATCTGGAAGTGCAGGGTATTACAGGTTATAGCTGGGTTTTAAAGATTCTTTGATTTGCAATTGGTTAAAGAAATGAAGTTTTGTCTAAAGGCTTGGAATGTTTTGAGATAAGGAAGTCTCTGCTAACCATAGACTAAGCCACTGGACATATACCCAGACTCAAGTTATCTGTTAAGTAAATTGATGACCTGCGGGTGTGGTTTAACCTTTGTCTTTAGATGGCCTTAGGCTTGTTAATGATTCTGTATCTTATTGTTGCACAGAATAACTACAAAAGAGATAGGGTGTAACCAGATGTGTCTGACCTCCCTTCTTCTCATGGCTGGCAACTCAGCTTTAAGGGTTTTTTGGGGGGTCCCCTTGGCCAAAGTAGGAGTCCATTCAGGCAACTCTGCGGTGGGGGGGGGCCTTAAGATGTTATTTTAGTTCACAATACTGGAAATGGTTGAACAAACTGGGGCTGTTCCATGCCTGAGATATCAGACTAAGGAAGAAACATAATCACTAACTTCAAATATTTTAAGGGCTATTATGTGAAGGAGGCAGAACTGAAGGCAAACTGAAGCTCAACTGCAGGAAAACCTTCTTAGCCCTTTTTTCTTTATTTTCTTTTTGCCTTCCTTTAGAGTTTCTCCCAGGCTGGTCCAGTGACTGCTTCAGAGTGACCTGGGGTGCTTGTTAAAATGTAGATTGCTGGGTACCACCCCCCAGACTTACTGAATCAATACCTGTGGAGTTTTCCAGACCCCCAGGTGGTTCTTTTTTTTTTTTTTTTGAGACAGAATCTCACTTTGTTGCCCGGGCTAGAGGGGCTAGAGTGTAGTGGCGTCGGCTTAGCTCACAGCAACCTCAAACTCCTGGGCTCAAGCGATCCTTCTGCCTCAGCCTCCCGAGTAGCTGGGACTACAGGCATCCACCACCATGCCCAGCTAATTTTTTCTATATATTTTTAGTTGTCCAATTAATTTCTTTCCATTTTTAGTAGAGACGGGGTCTTGCTCTTGCTCAGGCTGGTTTCGAACTCCTGAGCTCAAACAATCCGCCCGCCTCGGCCTCCCAGAGTGCTAGGATTACAGGCGTGAGCCACTGCGCCCGGCCAGCCCCAGTTTGAGGATCTCTGCCTTAGCACTCCTCCTCCTCCCACCAACGCCCCTACACCCAACACCCCCTACATCGGTTCCTCAGTGCCCAGCAACACCAGAATGGAGGAAGGGCATGGCTGAAAGCCCTGCTGTAAGTTTAAGGTCCAGAATGGCTAAAGGACTGGACCAAAGTCACGTGCTTGGATAGCAGGGCCAGGGCTAGTGCTAGTTGACCAGGTGTTGTAAAGTGGAAGCCCGGATTTCTGTAGCTCCTTTTATTATTTCCTCACATACCCTAAAGAACATCCCTCTGGATGGAGGTGGTAGGTAGGTCGAGGGATGGGGAACCAGCTTCCAAAAAAAAAAAAAAAACTAATAATGAATGCAGAACTCATTTGTATGTAAATGCAGTTTAAAATTCATGCTTAAGTCCTAGAACTGGCAAACAAAGCTGGGGTAAAAATACCAGAACAGGAGAGAACTTTCTGAAATGTTCCATATCATGGTTGGCGATTGAGTTGTGAGGGTACCTCCATTTATCAAATTGTACAGCTGAGATTTCTGCATTTCTGCGTGTGTGAGTCTTACCTAAAACCTGTGAAAAAATAAATGAGTGGGGAGGGGTGGAGGTATCGATATAAGAATATTGGTCATTGTTGAAACTGGGTGATGGGTACATGGAGAGTTCACTGTATTATTCAGTGTTCTGTTTGTAATACATTTGAAATTTTTCATAATAAGGAATATGCCAAAAAATCATGTCTTTTGAGGACTAGTTGGCCTATCCTGCCCACTGGGGTCATCTAGCATTACATGAAAGAATCATAAATGCATCTGTACTGCTATCCCCCTTTTCTCGCCCCCCACCCAGGCCCTCAGGCTGTCCAGGGCTCACTTGCATAAGAAGCGGCTCCATTTGAAACCAGAGTCTGTGGTTTGGAGCTTATGTCCTGTATCATAGGTGGTGTGGCTTCTGTTCGGAAACACTGGTTCTTTTTACACCTTGCCCTCTCCTGGTGGGTATTCACACTGAATATGGGCCTCTAGCTTCAGCCACCTGGAGGATGTCTGCCAGTTTTTTTTAGCTGTCTCCCTGCCTCCTCCAGGGGCCTTCAGAAGTGAGTTTAGCCTGTGTCACAATTTGTCATGGAAAATGCCAAGCACACATTGAAGGTGGAGAGAATGGAGAGTAGGATAATGAACCCCCATCCCTATCACATAGCTTCAGCAGTTACCAGCTCATGGCCAGTCATGTTTCATCTGTGATGCCTCCAGCCCCCGCCCCACCCCTCGCCCCCGCCAATTATTTTGAAGCAAGTCCCAGACATCATTTCTTGTGATTCTTGTGTCAGCTCTTTGCAGGGACTTAGCAAGGAGGAGAGAGAAGCCCAGTATTGTTACTTTCTTACTCTCCCCATACATTCACTGACTCAGAAAACCTTCTGTAAATATTTCACTGTATATCCTCAAATCATAAGGACCCTTCTAAACATAACCACAATACCATTAGCACACCTAAAAAAAATTAACAAGAATTCTTTAATGTCACATGTCCAGTGAGTGTTCAAATTTCCCCCAGTTATCTCATGAATAGTTTTTCATGGTTGATTTTGAATCAAGATCCAAACAAGATCTATACCTTACATTTTGTCCCGCTGTTTTTGCATAAAGTAATATTTGATAAAGTAATATTCAAGCAGACAGGAACTTCATTTGATTTGTATGAGTCAGCTCCTGCTACCCCTGCTGTTGTAAACCGTGTGATACAATGTGGAGCCACTGTGGGGGTGGCAGTAGGAGGAATTCACCCTGCATGGCTCAGATGAAGAGATTTAAAAGAATGGCTTCTTACAGCCATGTGGACAGGGGCAGACTGGGACACTGAGGTGCCCAGAGACCACCAGTGGGAAGGGGTGGGAGGGGTCTCGGGGCCCTGGGGGGAGGGGCTGGCGTCATGGAGCTTGGGGTGAAATGCCTTGACCTGTCCTTTGCCCACTCCATGTGGGCTCCAGCCTCCCACTGGTGATCCCAGCTGGATGCCAGCCAGTACTGGAGTTTGCAGGGGTCTTCTTCTGGGGGCCACATGTGGATCTGGAAAGGCAAACAAGGACCAATACAGTGGCTAAGAGCTGACTATGTAATACAAATGCTTGTGGCCAAATCCTGCTTCTGTCACTTACTAGCTGTGCGCCTTAAGGCAGGTTGCTTGACCTCTCTTTGCCTTGGGTTCCTCCTCTGTAAGAAGAGATAATAACAGTACCCACCTTATACAAGGATGCCAAGCAACTTAAAATGAGGCAATGTACAAGGTGGCTGGCCCACAGCGAGTGCCCAATAAATGCGAGCTAGAATAATTGTGAACTTCTATCAAAACCCACCCAGGCCAAACAGGATACAGTCCCTCTTTCTCTGGCTCCTTGTTTCTCTAGCCCTGATGACTCCAGCTTGCCTCCAGCCTAGAGACAGGCCACGGAATTGTTCACCACTCTCCCTCTGATGTCATCCTTCTTGAAGGCACCACACTGTTCTTTGTCTTTGAAGGTTCAACCAACCCTGAGGTCAAAGCAGGTCCCAGTCCCTCCTCCTCCAGATGAGTAAATGAAAGGCTCATCAGTGCCAGCTGAGACTGTTCACAAAGGATGTTTTTTCAGGGGCACATTCTTCCATCTCATTATTCAGGTCCCAATACAGTATAAGCAGTACATGTCGCCACTTGACAGGGACTTCTGAGAGTTTGCAAGGAAAAGAGAAGAGTCCAGCTTTGCTCCTTTTCCCCTTCCCACTGCTTTTACTGATTCAGCAAACCTTCATGCAAGACTCCACCCTGCCCCTTGCGTAGGTGGCAAAGGTGAATGGCGAGAGGGCAGGTATCCTAAGATAACAGCCCACTAGGAAAGAAAAGACCCAAATACATGTTATTTTATATAGAATAGGAGAAGTGCCATAAGAGAAAACCTAGAAGCCACGAGATTTTAGAGACAGGAGAACCCAGTTTTAGCTAAAGGGCCCAAACTGAGAAGGTTCCAGATCCTTGCAAAGGATGGATGGGTCAGTTTCCAGCAGGTGCCATTTCTGTGCAAGTCACCGGGTGTTTAGTTGTGATTAAGGGCCCCAGCTCACAAGTTTATGATGGCTTCCTATGGCAAGCCTGGAAACTTGTTTTCTTTTTTTTAATTGGATCCCAGCTCCACAAGGGTAAAAATCATCTGCACGCAAATAAAAAGTGGCTTAATGATGGGTTTCACTTACCTGTTCTTTAAATTAAGAGGATTAGCTGTAAACCTCCAGTATATACAATGTACTTGTAAAACATGCATTCTGTATCTCAGCTCCATGTCATTGAGTTGAGAAAAACAGCAAAAAAAGAGAGCAGAGATAGTAATTACTGGCTACCAGGGCTGGCTGGGATCACTTTCTCTTGAAATTCAAATTGAGTTGTCAGCAGTTAATCATTATTTGTTACTCTTCAGAATCAAAAAGCAGTAGAAAGTAGTAATTAATGTTTATATAGCATGTTGAAATATATGAAGGGGCTTTTTTTCCAACAAATTTTTTTTTTTTTTTAATTTTTTTTTTGAGACAGAGTCTCACTCTGTTGCCCTGGCTAGAGTGAGTGCCATGGCGTTAGCCTAGCTCACAGCAACCTCACACTCGTGGGCTCAAGCGATCCTACTGCCTCAGCCTCCCGAGTAGCTGGGACTATAGGCATGCGCCACCATGCCTGGCTAATTTTTTTCTATATATTTTTAGTTGTCCGATTAATTTTTCTATTTTTAGCAGAGACGGGGTCTTGCTCTTGCTCAGGCTCGAACTCCTGAGCTCAAACAATCCACCCGCCTCGGCCTTCCAGAGTGCTAGGATTACAGGCGTAAGCCACCGCGCCTGGCCTGAATTAGATAATATTAAATATTACCCTCTCATTTCACAGATGGGGAAACTGAAGGTCAAAGAGATTAAGCATCTGGCTCAAGGTCACACAGTTGCTGGGGTAGGATAGGCCTTTTTACTGGGCCGTTTTGAACCTGAGCCCTTCTAGCCACTGGCTATTTTGGGCTTTTGCAGACTGTGCAAATTATATTTCAGATGCCATGGGCCTTTTTCACTTTGTAAATATAAATATTGTAATAGTGAATCTTCCACCCCTTCCTACCTTGAGACTCTGGCCTCTCCTCTGTCCCCCTTGAGATAGAGTAATTGTTGTCAGAAGTTGAGTTCTCTGGGAAGCGGACTCTGAGACTGTGTTTAGTGTGCAGGAGGTTTATTAGGAAGAGCCCTTGGGATCAGCAGCTGGAAGGGAGGACAAGAACAGGATCAGACGTGACGCAGGCTAACAAAGCCAGGTGCTCTGGGGCTGATGTGGTGTGTCAGGATGGTCCCACCGCGGGCCAAGATAGCCTGGCTGCTCGAGCCTCGCCTGACTAGTCACACAGTGTGGGTGCTCTGGGAAGGGTGTGACCTTAGGTCAGGCTGGCTGTCCACACGTCCCCAGGAGTTGCCACAAGTCCTTTGGAGGGTATCCAGGCTGCACATGTCCGCATAGACTGTACTAACCCTGGGGGAGAGTCTTCCTCTCATTCAGCCCTCCTATAACGTGTGTTCCTGTTAGCTTCATAACAGGCTCTCAGTAAAGGAGAGTTGAATGAATACATGAAGGACTAAGAAGATACTTATTAAATACATAAGGCTGTGCAAGGTACAGTTTTTCTCTTCCCTGGGTGTGTGGAAGTCAGGCAGCATGTGTCCATCTGCCATCGAGATTCTGGAGCATTATGCAGTGCCCTCTCGCCACGGTGGCCTCAGCAATAGGGTGACCATACAGGACAGCCCTGGTTTGTGCTTGTTGCCCAGCTTTATTGTTAATATCACCCTGCTACCCTCTCAAAAGTCTACTGGTTTGGTGATAAATTATATGGCCACTTATTCATAGACCCTGGCGTGTCAGAGCTGGGAAGGGCCCTCTCAGGAAACCAGGTTTTCAACCCTGAAGTGGCTGAGCTCAGGCTCGCCTTCTGCCTCTCCTGCCCCTCTCTGCCTGGCGGAAGAGGAAGAGGAGTGCCTGCTCTGGCCACCCTTTCCTCCCTTGAGCTCCTTCAGCTCCTCATCTTCAAGAGCGCTCAGGCAGTGAGCACTCACAGTGGGGGTCCCCCCTCAGTCCAGAGCTCTGCCCCAACTAGGTCACGCTCACCACTCGCTTCATACGTACATTGACATCTGTGAGATTGCGGCTGCTCATGAGCTGCCTTTTAAACCTTTTAATTAGCAGATATTAAGAAAGAAACAAACCCAGGGTAGGTGGGGTGTGAGGAAATAGGTATCCCCAAATATGGCAATATAAATTGGAACAGACTTTTTGGAGGGCTGTTGGTTTCGTGATCCCATGAAGTTGAAAAAGTTGTCAGAATAGTTTCTTCAAAAAAACAGACAACTGATCCAGACAGAATTCAAGTGGAATGCTTTCAAACTTTATAAGAATAAGGAATTATGATGGGAAAGCTTTCCAACCAAAACCAACATGACAATGATACCAAGATCTAAAAAAAAAAGAGGGAGAGAAAGCATCAAAGAAAACCACAAATCACTCTTAGGAATATTCACATATGCATGCAAAATATTAAATATAATAGCAAGACATACAAAGAATATAGGTGCCAAGAGCATTTTTTTTTTTTTTAGTTATCCATTGCTGCATAACACATTGTCTCAAAACTTAATGGCTTCATGCAAGCATTTATTATCCCACAGTATCTGTAGGTGAGAAGTTCTGGAGCAGCTTAGCTGGCTGGTTCTTGTTTACAGTCTCATGACGTTGTAATCAAGATGTTGGTTGGGTTGCAGTCTTCTGAAGGCTTGATTGGGGCTAGAGGATTCACTTCCAAGATGGGTCAATCATATGGCTCTTGGCAGGAGGCCTCAGCTCCTGGCCATATGCCCTCTCCACGGGGCTGCTTGAATGTCCTTACAGCATGACAGCTGGCCTTCACCAGAACAGGTAACCAGAGAGGAAAGAGGAAGCCACAGTGCTGTGCTCTCACTTTCACCAGTTTCTGTTAGAAGCAATTCACTAAGTCCAGCCTCCACTCAAGAAGAGGGGAATTACCTCTACCTCTTGAAGAAAAGAGCATCCCATAATTTGCGGCATTTTAAAACAAATTAGTGTTCAATATCTGTTCCTACTTTTTAAAGATACTCTTCAAAAATAAGAATAGATGGATCTTCCTACTACCAAATCCTCAAATATATTATTGTATCCATCTTCTTATCTTAAATAAGGGCTTTATTTTTCCTTCTTTCAAAATCAGTCCTGCCACTTGCACTTTGGAGTCCGTCCTCTTTTGCTTTCTGAAGGACCTTGCTTTGCAGTTATTTTGTCCTCAATTATTTCCTTTCAAACACGCCCTAGTATTTTTCATCTTTAAGACAAAACAAAACAAATCACTGATGCTTTTTTCCTCTCACTTTCATGACAATTCTTGGAAGAACTGTCTGTACACAGATTCTGATTTGCCAACTCCCGTTTACTCTTCAACATAGTATCATTTGGCTTCTACCCTAAGATGATTTTTTTGAAGGCCACCTACAGCTTTCTTATTGCCAAATCCAGTGGATACTTTTCTGTCTTTACCTTATGTAAGCTCCAAGCAGCATTTCAACACAACCAACCACTCCCTTCTTGAAACGATTCCAAGACACTGCTGTCCCCTGGTTTCCCCCGGACCTCACCGCCTGTTTTCAGTCTGCTTTGCCGGCTTCTCTGCCTGACGTCTTCATGTTGCAGTTCCTCAGGACTCATTGCTAAGCTCCCTTCCTGCTCTGTACTCTTTTGCTGGGAATCTCATCAGTTCCTGTGATTTTATATTTTTATATTTATATGTGTCTGTGTATCTATAACGTTTCCAGCCTACAGCTTTGGTTCAGACATTTACTTGAAATTCCAGATTCTCATCTCACCAGTTTAATTGATACTTCTACTTGACTTTTCACATCTCAAATTTAACGTATCCAAAATAGAAAAACTCCGTTTCCCTTTTAAACCGTTCTCCTACAGCTATCCATCAAGTTATTCAAGTCAGAAATCTTAATTCTTCCCTTTCCTTTATTCCCCCGTTTCTTGCTTTTCAACAAGCCCTGACTACTCTTTTTCTAAAATATATCATGACTTCCTCCACTTCTCTCTGTATATTACCACCACCTTTTCCTAGACTATGATCTACTCTCACATAGCTAGCTCTTTCTCTTTCACTTACCATAACTTGTAGTCATTTTTTAGTTCACTGGTATTCATAGTTCTGTCTCCCTTTAGAATGAAAGATCGGAAGGGTCTGAATGTACTTTTTCACTATTGTATCCCCAGCATTTAGTGTAGTATTTAGCACTCAGTTTAAAAGTGACCGACTCTATGTCAAATAAAAGTCCACATGTCATCTTTATTTGGGAAACATTAAAAACATTCCCATTAATTTTATGAGCAAGAATGTCAGGTTCACCATAATAATTTAACATTATTCAAGAAGCATAACCAAAGCAATTAGACAAGAAAATGAAATATGAAATTTAAATGTTAGAAAGGAAGAGTTGAAAATAATTATTAAAGTAATTTATATGTCTATATACTTTGGGGGAAAATATGAATTAACGGAAAATTTAATGTAAGAATTGTTCTGGGCCAATTCTTTGCTGTTGCCTTGACCAAAGTGATTTTGCTATGCAGGGATTTTTAGGTTAACTTTTTGGTTAAATATAATTTCAAACATTAAAAAATTTGCAAGTATACTACATACATCCTTTACCCAGATTTACCTGTTATTTACATTTTGCCCCATTTATCTGTATTAATAACTATGTCTCTCCATATACATATGTAATTCTTTTTGTTCTGAAGCATTTAAGTGAGTTGAAGCTATTGCAGCCCCCAATAGCCAGACACTTTAGCGTATATTCCCTAAGAATAAAGATTTTCTTTTCTATAGCCAGTTATCAAAATTGGGAAATTTAATATGGATCTAAGACTATTATCTAATCTACTATGTATTTTCAGAATATGTCTGTTGCCCCAATAATGTGCTTCATAGCTACTTTTTCTTCTGGATCAGCATCTAATCCAGTATCATATGTTGCATTTAGTTGCCAAGTCTCTTTGGTCACCTTTAATCTGGAAAAAGTTCCACAGTCTTGGCATTTCTTGACCTTCAGATTTTTTTAAAAGTATCAATCAGTTATTTTGTAAAAATGCCACCCAATTTTGTATCTGGTATTTCCTCATGATTAGATTGAGATTATGAATTTTTGTTGAGAAAATTACAGAAATGGTATCCTTCATATCAAGAAGCAGATGATGTTGGTTTATCTCCATATTTTGGTGATAGATTTGACCATTTGGTTAAGATGGTGTCTGCCACGTTTCTCCTGTAGTATTGTTATTTTTCTCTTTATAATTAACAAGTAATCTGCAGAGTGATACTTTGAGACTGTTTAAATATCTTGTTTCTCATCAAACTTTCATTCCCTAGTTTAAGCATCCATTAATGATTTTCTAACTCCATCATTCTCCTTCTGTATTTATTAGTTGTTTCTACTGTAAGGAAGAGATTTCCTTTTTCCCTCGTTTATTTGGTCATATATGTTTGAGTAGATTCATTGATTCTTTTATTTAACTCATTTTATTCAATGAATTATGATCCATTATTATATGATAGGATTTTTAACCTACATTTGGCTTCTTGCAGCGTGAGTTTCGGTCCTATAGAATTTCTGTACCTTTAATTCTTCTCTCCAAGTTTATAGGCAGGTCATCTTACCTACTTGTGTTGCCAGTCCATTGCACTCTAAAAGTTTTACCACAGAAAAGACCTTCCCAGACTAAAGTGTACTTGGTTGATTTCCTTATGAGCTTGATCTAGTCCTGTTTGGCCACTTGTTTCCCTCTGTTATTGTTAATTCAGGTAATATTATAAGTAATATATTCTCGTGTTTGCGTGTTCATAGGTGTGTATATGTCTGTTGTATTAACACACGTTACAGATTAAGGGGACCTTCCTTCATGGTTCTAAAATAGATCATGTGATTTAGAGATTAGAAGTTCCTCTGTCCACTAACAGCAAATTTGTGAACAAATTTGTTAGCTGCCTCAGGAATCCAGAATTTTGGATTTGATTATCTTCAGGTTTAGCGAAAGAAACTTTGCCTTGGCAGAAAATGAGAGGTAAAAAGAGTGGTGATCAGTTACCTTTTCCTTCCATCCTCCAATTAGATGGAAATCAGTACTGTAATTGCAGGAAAGAATAATCCATCAGCAGTAGGATCCCTACCAAAGTCTTAGGATATTATGTCTAAGAGTTCAGCTATTTAACAAACTTCTAATAAGGGTCTATTATCTGCCAAGCTCTGGGATAGGCAGTGCGTGTACAACAGGAACCAAGCAGAGTCCCTGCCCTCAAGAAAATGGCATTCTTCGGTCGGTCCGAGTGCAGTGGTGTTTATAACTAATTGATCACAACCAGTTCCAGGTTCCTTTGTTCCTTCTCCATTCCTACTGCTTCACTTGACCAGCCTTAAAAAAAATAGCATTCTAGTGGGGCAATGGGGAAGACAGCAAAAAATATATATATATAAGGTAGTACATTAATATCAGCTGGTGCTAAATGCTATAGGAAAAGAGCAAGATAAAGGAGATGGATATTGATGAGAGAGGTACTTTTTAATATAGAGAGGTCAAGAAAGAGAAGTAAGATGGTAAATATTTGAAGAGAGACCTAAACGGGGGAGGTGGAGGGCAGAGAGAGCCTCACAGGCAGAAAGAGCTGCAAACACAAGGGCTGCAAAGTGGGAGAGTGCTTGGTGGGCCGGAGGACTAAGCCTTGGAGCATTGCTACATTTAAGATCAGAGGGATGAGGAATCAGCAAACAGAAGTGCTTGGTGAAGCAGGAGAATAAAAAGAGAGGTACTTGGCTGCCAGGTGCAGAAGCTGTTTCTAGAAGGAGGCGGTAACTAAGATTCTGTTGATGGGTCAAATGAGGTGAGAATGGAGAATTGCTGGATTTGGGAGACCCTGGTGAGCTGTTTGAGTAGAGTGGTGGGGACAAAGTCCTTATTGGAATAGGTTCAAAAGAGAACACACTGACTCCAGATAACTCTGGAGGATTTTGCTCGAAAGGGGAGCGGAAGAGTGATAATGGGATCTAAAGAGTAGTGTGGGACCAAGGGAGGGTTTCTTTTTAAATGGGAGGTATTAATGTATGTTAGTAGGCTGGTGGGAATTGTCCAGCAGACGGGAGACAACTGTTTATGCAGAAGAGAGGAAGAGTTAGAGCAGCAGAAGCAATATCTTGAGTACATGAGCAGGGTTGTGATGGAGTATGGAAACACAGAGATTGAGCTAGGAGCAAGACAGTCATCCATAGTGTTGGAAAGGAAGGCAGAGTGTGTCGTATAGTTAGGTACAGTTGGACAGATGGAGAAGCAAGTAAAACCAGCGGGCCACCGGGACATCTACTTCCTTTTCCTTTTCTTGCTTTGATTTCTCTCCTTCTGGCATCTGTGGATTTCCATTTCTTTCAACTGTATTTTGTTTTTTTTTTTTTTGGATATTTCTGTGGTTTGGGGGGATGGGGGTGCTGTCCTTGAGTTAGTCCAGTGTGTCAAGTTCCTGGAAGTCAGAAATTTAAAATAGATCCTTTGAAAGAGTTCGAGAAGCCTTGATGTTAGAGGAAAAAAAATTATACGCAGAGAGCTTTTAACATCATGATAGAAAGTATTAGTATATACCGTTCATGCTAAATGGTAACTTACATATTTGAATGTTTAAAAGAATTCTCTAGCCTTTTAATTATTTAAGCCTTCTTAGTTATAAAGTAAATTAAAAGGTGGAAGGACTCATCTGGGTAAATAAGCATAGATCTGTGGAAACAGATTTATTTCTCAAAATATATTTATCATTTTTCTGATTGTAAAAGGAGTACGTGTTTATTGTAAAATGTTCAAATAGTTACAGAAGCCCATAAAGTGAAGTCAGCTTTCTCACTTTATCCCCAACCCATTCTACTTTACAGAGAGAACCACAATTAATAGTTTATAATAATACTTTCCAGATTCTTCTGTGTATATTTGATCAGTGTTTGCTTCCAACTTAGCTGTTTGATCTGTTTTCAACAGAGAACTAAATAAAAACTGCCTGCTGGCAACAGTGATTTCCAAATCTAATCTAACTTGCAAGTACTTTCAATTCAGGGGCTTTATAAAAATGCATATAGTTTAAATTCTGCAGATTAGAACAGCCTGTCTCAGAGTGAGTGATTAAGAGGGACAGCCCATAATAAAACAGACCTTTGTTTCAGAATTAAATGTTCCTTTGATACTGAAATAATGAAATGTCAGTGTTAGCTTTTGACTTGTGGGTTCTCATGATCACTGAACAGTAAGTACATTGCAGTTTTAAAGACTTTCGCTTATTTGAGGAAATACAGATTTCTACTGAGCACATTTTTTGGTACTTTTTTTTTTGATAACAGAATTTATTTAACTAAGTATCTAGTTCTTAGAGAGTTAAGGAAAAGTATTCATCTGGGTAAATATCTAATTTTTTTTTTATTTCAGCATATTATGGGGGTACAGATGTTTAGGTTACGTATGTTGCCCTTGCTCCCCGCTCCCCCAAGTCCGAGTTTCAAATATGTCCATCCTTCGGGTGGTGCACACTGCACTCTTTGTGTATGCATATACCCGTCTTTTTGGTACTTTTATAGGAGAATGAGGTACTAAGAGAGAAGTGTGAAGCTGTGGATCACAGTTCCCAGCAAGAGGAAAATGAAGAAAGGGTGTCAGCGCAGAAGGAGAAATCACTACAGCTGAATAATGAAGATGAAAACAAAATAGCAGATAAACCTGACTGGGAGGCAGAAAAGACCACTGAGTCTAGGAATGAGGTAAGCATGTCCAAATAGTCCAGCCTTGCCCTTTTGGCTTTAATATAGATTTTGTGGCATTGAGAATGAGCATGTAATTGTGCTCTACTATTAGCAAGTCTCATATATGAAAATATATGTTTCTTTAAATTGTGGGAGTAGTAATTTGATTTACCAGCAAATCAGCCCATAAGAGTGTTTTCTCTGGTTAAACTCAAGATTTTGTGTGGGTATACACACACATCTCTCCAGGAACTTGATGGCAGGTTTTGCTAGTTGTGTTTGCCAAAGCAAAGGATAAAGAGATGGCGGGCATGCTGAACCTACTAATCTTCAGCTAGCGACCTGAACAGGCAGCCAGGCTGGCCAGGTCCAGGGGAACAAGCCAGAGTACCAACTCTCCAGGCAGATCACCCATGATTCCAGCTAAGGCTTGGGCTCAAATCTTTGTTCAGGCTCCCAGCAGGCCAAGCTGAACCACTGGGCACCCAGAAGCCCATTTTGTACTTTTGGCCTAGACTAAGGGCTGGGCCTAGTGGGACTACCTCCTTGGCTTCGCATTGTCTAACCACACTTGTTAGCTGTGAGAAGAGGTATAGAAAGATGAACTCCAGGAGCCAGGCTGGTGGGATGGATTCTTCCTGCAGCCTGTGCTTCCCCCTCTCCTTTGACTTGGGCCGTACTCTGGTTTCCACTGAGCCCTGCTGCTGAGATCCTGCCCACGAGTCTGGCAAACAGGTGCTCCAGAGACAGGACTGCAGTTCCCATACACCTTTAACCACATGGCACTTCCACCTGCTTCAGCATGTCCCCTCCCCAGGAGGTGGAGTTTGGGCTCTGTGCCTTGAACACCCTTGGGTGATAGAGAGTGCCACATCCTGGCCCTTCTCAGACAGCCCATCATCATGGTAGCCTTGACCATATAATATCACATCAAACATTACTTGATTTTATGGTGTGAAATCAGAAAACAGCTTTGTTCTCTTTGCCTACCCACCACTCCCCTATCCCCTCCATCCTGTTCTAACCTGTTCTAGGGGAACTAGTTCTTCCCTACCCTTTGGGTGAAATCTAGGGCAGGCCCCATGACTTCTAGATACTCAGATAAAAATTCCTCTGGTCATCCCAGTGCAGCAATTGATAAGAATAATCCAGTGTAATTCTCAAAAATTCTTTAAGTGAAATTCAGGTTCTTTCCTCCTCCCATCTTGTCTGCCGCAGCCTCAAGGCCTGCCTGGGGTGGAAGGGTGTATGTGGCCTACCCTCTATTTCCCCAATTCCTCAAGTTAGGCTGCTTTCTCTGGAGTTGGGAGTGTGGAGTGCTAAGAACTCAGGAAAAGTGCTACTTGACCGGCACCAGTGTGACATTGTTTCCATTAACTGTGGGATACATTTAAATAAAACAATTTGTCAGATGGGCACTTTCATTTAGTAGGTTCTTTACAGACCCCTGCCCCCACAGCTGGGGAGTCCTTCATCTGCCTTTCTCTTGACAAGGACAAATGCATCTCCCCCCTCCAGCTGGTCCTGTAGGACTCCTTCCTGAACATTCAGTGGCAGGTGGCCCTCTCAGCCACTTGCCGGCTGTCTAGCATCCAGCCCTGGAAACATGCCCTTCACACCTGTATCAGTTCAGTCACTTCCCTAACCATAGCCCTCGCCTGGCCTCTTCTTGCCCTCTGTATTTCTCAGACAAGCGTGGGACAGTAAGCTTAGCTCTGTCCCCAGACTTCAGGGAGCACACACCAGGTTCTAAGTAGTCTCCTTGAGGCCCTTCCTGCTGTTCTTCAGGTGAGAGGAAGAGGCCGAGAGCTCACCCCAAGGAGCGCTCCCATTTTCACTCCCAAACCTCTGCAGCTTCAACCCTTTCCTAACCTTTGGTCGCAGCCTAGCATTTCACTTTAAAACGCAGAAGTAGCTGGTTGTGCTTTTTTCCAGCTGGCATTCTCCCCAGCTCCTGTCACTTACCTAGGCTTTGTATTTCCTCATAATTCATGTACCTTTGGTGTGGCTTTACCCCCCCAACACACACCATATTGTCAAATCAGTGCCTATGGACTTTTATATTTAAATAGTGAAAGAACCATACTTACTTTGAAAGAGACAGCATTTCAGCCTACTTTCCCGAGTGCCTCACAGTTAACTGCTTTGAGGAAGAAGATGTTTTACCACAGTCTCTCTATCACTTCTTTAATGCTGACTTGTCTACTGCCTTACGCTATGGGTTAGTTTTCCTCCTGAATATGTCTTTGCCTTTGCTCCCTCACTGGGCTTCCCAGAAAAGCCAAGAACTGATTTCTCTACTTCTTTCAATTACCTGTAGTAGGTAATTCACTGCTAGACACATAAGAGGCACTCATTAAATATTAATGAGGAGATAGATGAAGTAGGAAGCTTCCGTGGAGAGAATTTAAACTAGATGTGATGTAAAGACAAACATCAGTTTGGATAAAACTTTTTGCAAAATACATCAGTCACACAAAGCAGCATCTGTACCTCAGCTCTTAACCAGGCCGGGCTTCTCCTTTGCACCTCCGTGTTCCAGCTGCACCGTGTGTTTACTCAGCATTCACGTCATGTCTTTGTGTACTACAAACCACACGTTTCTTAACAGTAGCTCTGACAATATAGTCATCATCCGCTCTTTTATCAAGATATTATTTAGTAGGTGCGTTTACAGAGAAATTAAAAAAAAATGAGCTTCTAGTGTCAATGCAAAAAAAAAAAAAAAAGAACTAAAAAAATGAGTTGTTGGCTCAGCAAATCACTGGCATTTCCATTCTTTCAGGTGACAACTCTGGAAGAATATCTAGGAAATGGGGACTGAGATAATTCTATCCATCCAATAGAAATCAACCCCAAAGCTAGATATAGGGTCTGAATCCACATTAGCATCACCAACAGGAATCCTGAGCCAAGAAAGTAAGGTCTAGAAAATGATAAAAACGTTGGTCCTTGTAGAGAAAAGTGCCAAAATGTCTAACAGTTGGTAACCCTTGGTGTCGGAGATTCCCACAGAAACAACTCCCAACAAAGCTCACTTTTTAAAAATGACAAATAAATAAATACCCATGAGTCAGTATATGCAAAAAAGGTCAATATTCACAAATTCCCGAGAAAAGATTCTAAAATCAAGGTGTTTTAAATTGTTCAAGGTAAAGGAACAGAATCTCTAAGACAAGAAAAGACTATCATGACAAAAGACAAAGTAGATGTAGAAAAGAGCCCAAATGAAATTCTATATTTGAAAAATGTAGTCATTTTAGTTAAAAAGAATGCAAGAGATGAACAGCAGATTAGACATGACTAAAAGAAAAGGGTAAATTGGAAGACACAGCTAAGGAAGTGACTCAGGATGTACCTGAGAAGGGTGCAAAATATGAAATAAAAACTGAGACAATGATAGCATGAGGAAATCTAAGTTATGTCTAATAGGAGCCCCAGAAGGAGACTAGAAAATTTGGAAGAAAAGCAATATTTAAAATGAGTTTATAGCAAAATAAGTCCAGAATTAAATTAGTCCTCAGATTAAAGGAGCACACAGAGTCCCAAGCAGAGTAAATAAAAACAAATTAAGTCCCAGACATATCAAAGTGAAATAGCAGAATGTCAAAAACTAAAAAAAAATCTCTTAAATTACCTAAGATTCACATAGATAACACTAAGAGTAAACTTACCAATAGTAATAAATTCTATAAGACAAAGTACTGAGAGAAAACATTAAACCTGATTTATTTTACCAGTTAACCTATCATTTAAGCATGAAGGCAAAATAATAAGTCTAGATAACAAAAACAAAGGAACTTTACTACTCAGATCCACTCTAGAAACAACTCTCAAAGAGTTCTTTCAACAATAAAGAAGCTAAACCATGAATGCAAGGAATGAGATGTAATGAGTAAGTTGGTAAAACATTTGGGTGAATATAAATAAGTATTGACTGTAAAAATTACATAATTGTGTAACCAATTTGGAGGGGCTGGCTGTGGAGGGCCAAATAAGGTGAAAGTAAAAATACTAGCCAAAAATTATATGTAAGATGGACAGGGCAGGAAGAGATACACTGATTAACTTTTTTTCCTTCTTTTTTCCACGTTCTAACTGATTAACTTTTGACTTTAAGTGTGCATGTCGACCAGGCGTGGTGGCTCATGCCTGTAACTCTACAACTTTGGAAGGAGGATTGCTTGAGGCCAGGAATTTGAGACCAGCCTGGGCAACATAGCCAGACCTGTCTCTACAAAAAATTAAAAACTTAGCCAGGCATGGCGGCAAGCACCTGTAGTCCTAGCTACTCAGAAGGTCTGCTTGAGCTCAGTTTGAGGCTGCAGTGAGCTATCCACTGCAATCCAGCCTGGGCAACAGAGTAAGACCTTGTTTTTTGGGGTGAAAAACAAGTGTGCATGTTAAAATATTAAGACATTAAAAGAGGAGGAATAGAATATAAAACTTCCAAGACTATACTTTTAGGGATCATTTCTATAGTGTGTTACTAGGATGTAAAACTTCCAATTTTAAGGAACTATATAGGGATAAAAAAATCCAGCATGGTGTTAAGACTTGGGTATCCTTTAAAAATTAAGCCTAAGCCCCAGTTAACCACTTCATTCTTTTAATTTATGTGAAGTATGATGTACTTTTTGTGTTTTTCTACAGAGACATCTAAATGGGACAGATACATCTTTCTCTCTGGAAGGCTTATTCCAGTTGCTTTCATCACAGCCTGAAAATTCACTAGAGGTAACTGGAGCCTTGACTTTTTATCTTTGCAGGAACATATCTGCACTGACCTCTTTGTGAATAAATATAACCTTTTTACTTGGATAATACAGCAGTTTAAAGTAATACTTTTTTTTTTTTTTGAGACAGAGTCTCACTCTGTTGCCTGGAGTAGAGTGCCGTGGCATCAGCCTAGCTCACAGCAACCTCAAACTCCTGGGCTCAAGCAATCCTACTGCCTCACCCTCCCAAGCAGCTGGGACTACAGACATGCGCCACCATGCCCGGCTAATTTTTCTATATAGATTTTTAGTTGTCCAAATAATTTCTTTCTATTTTTAGTAGAGACGAGGTCTCGCTCTTGCTCAGGCTGGTCTCGAACTCCTGACCTTGAGCGATCCACCCGCCTCGGCCTCCCAGAGTGCTAGGATTACAGGCGTGAGCCACCGCACCCGGCCTTAAAGTAATACTTATTAGCATGTATCACGTGTATATTATTTAAGTACACAAACTTGTTTACTTTTTATAGAAACACTTCAGCTTTGGAGAATTCACCAAATATATATCCCATTCCTCCTTCCAAATAATAATCCCAAAGGTATAATCAAATTTAGACCATTCATGGAAAATAGTATGGAGGTTTTTCAAAATGGGGCCAGGCACAGTGGCTCACACCTATAATCCTAGCACTTTGGGAGGCTAAGGTGGGAGGATTGCTTGAGGCCAGGAGCTTTGAGAGCAGCCTGAGCAAGAGTGAGACCCTGTCTCTATAAAATACAGAAAAATTAGCTGAGTGTGGTAGCATGTGCCTGTAGTCCCAGCTACTCAGGAGGCTGAGGCAGGAGAATCGCTTGAGCCCAGAAGTTTGAGGTTACAGTGAGCTATGATGACACCACTGCACTTTAGCCTGGGCGACAGAATGAGTCCCTATCAAAAAAAAAAAAAAATAGAACTACCATATGATCCAGCAATCCTACTACCACTACTGGGTTTTTATCTAAATGAAAGAAAATCAGTATATCAAAGAGCTACCTACACCCCCATGTTTACTGTAGCACTATTCACAATAGACAAGATATGGAATTAACCTAAATGTTCATCACCAAATGAATGGATATAGAAAATGTGGTATGTATACACACACAGTAGAATACTATTCAGCCAAAAAAAGAATGAAATCCTGTCATTTGCAGCAACGTGGGCTGGGCATGGTGGCTCATGTCTGTAATCCTAGCACTCTGGGAGGCTGAGGCAGGAGGATTGCTTGAGCTCAGGAGTTTGAGAACAAACTGAGCAAGAGTGAGACCCCTGTCTCTTAAAAAAAAAAAAAAAATGCAGCAACATGGATGGAACAGGAGGTCATTATGTTACGTGCAGTAAGTTAGATACATATATACATACACACAGTTGGAAGGAATAAGTTCTAGTATTCAATAGCACAAGAGAGTATACTTCACAATACTTTATGTATATTTCAAAATAGCCAGATTTGAAATGTTCCCAACACAATGAAATGATAAGTGAAATGGTAAGTCTTTGAGATGATGGATACCTTAAATACCCTCATTTGATCATTACACATCATATGCCTGTATCAAAATATCACATGTACCTTATAAATATGTAGTTATATATCAATAAAAAATTTTAGACTATTCATATTGAAGCAGAATGGTAAATATTTGACAAACTAAGGCATAGCTTTTTCTGGTAGCATTTATGTCTTACAGTTTATTGTGTTTAGAGTCTTTTAAACAATTTCTCCCCTCCACAAACGATTTCACTATAGCTTATTATCTCTGCCCCAACAGCTAGGATGAGACTTGCATCTTGTTATAAAGTATTAAATTACAACAGGATTATAAAAATGAGATCAATTTTTATACTAACCTAGCCAAGCTTTGTAAATTTCCAAGTATAGCATATTCTGATTTGGACTTACATCATGTATTATGTTGCTTGTATTTTAAGCAGAGTCATTTATAGCCAACAGCATATCCCTGTTTTGTGTAGAGGAATTGACAAAAGTGATGAAAGCTGTATTAGGTTATAGAACTAATTCTGAAATAGGGTTATGCATATCTAAAAGTGCTTTTATCCCTTCCTTTTTCAGGGCATCTCACTGGGAGATATTTCTCCTCTTCTAGGCAGTATCAATGATGTCATGAATTCTTCAGCACATTATAATGTAAATTTTAGCCAGGCTATAAGTCACGATGTGAATCTTCATGAGGCCATGTTGCTGTGTCCCAACAGTACATTTAGAAGAGATTCAGTAACAAGGACTTCACAGGCACAAGAACCATTTCTGCAGTTAACTTCTCATACCGTCAATCCTGAGCAAACCCTTACTGGAACTAATTTGACAGGATTTCTCCCACCTGTTGATAATCAGATGAGGAATCTAACAAGCCAAGACCTACTATATGATCTTGATGTAAATATATTTGATGAGATAAACCTAATGTCATTGGCCACAGAAGATTTTAATCCAATGGAAGTTTCCCAGCTTTTTGAAGAACCAGATTCTGATTCTGGCCTTTCTTTAAATTCAAGTCACAATAGCATCTCTGTCACCAAGTCTAATTCTTCTCATTCTATGTATGATGAAGGTGCTATAGGTTATAACAGTGACCTTGAATCTCTTTCCCATCATGACTTAGAAGGGGCTGTAGGAGGCTACTATGCAGAACCCAGTAAGCGTTGTCACATGGATCATAGGAGTGATTCTGGTTTCCATGGGGATCTTACATTTCAACACGTATTTCATAACCACACTTACCACTTACAGCCAAGTGCACCAGAATCCACTTCTGAATCCTTTTCATGGCCTGGGAAGTCACAGAAAATAAGGAGTAGGTACCTCAATGACACAGATAGAAACTTGAGCCGTGATGAACGGCGTGCTAAAGCTCTGCATATCCCTTTTTCTGTAGATGAAATTGTCCGTATGCCTGTTGAGTCTTTCAACAGCATGTTAAGTAGGTACTATCTGACAGACCTACAAGTCTCGCTCATCCGTGATATCCGACGAAGAGGGAAAAATAAAGTAGCTGCTCAGAACTGTCGTAAACGCAAATTAGACATAATTTTGAATCTAGAAGATGATGTATGTAACTTGCAAGCAAAGAAGGAAACCCTTAAGAGAGAGCGAGCCCAATGTAACAAAGCAATTAACTTAATGAAACAGAAACTGCATGACCTTTATCATGATGTTTTTAGTAGGTTAAGAGATGACCAAGGTAGGCCAGTCAATCCAAATCAGTATGCTCTTCAGTGCAGTCATGATGGAAGCGTTTTGATCGTACCCAAAGAACTGGTGACCTCAGTCCACAAAAAGGAAACCCAAAAGGGAAAGAGAAAAAGTGAAAGAAGAAACTGAAGATGGACTCACGTGGATAAAGTAGTAATGTTCAGAAACTGATTATCTGGATCACAAACCACTGAAATTGCTTCAAGTGTTACATCTTTTAAGTACTGCTACCTGCAGCACTCAGTTAAGGCTACATTTTGAAGTTCATGTAGACAAATATTTTGAACTTCAAGATTGTAACTTATTGGGAATTTACAGGAAGCCACAACTTTTCACGAAATCCTCGTACTGCATTGTATAAAAGATTCATAAATAGTTATGTTTAAAGACTAGGGTAATATGAAAACCTGGTTATGACTTACCAGTCACTTTGGCAACTTTTTTTAAAAATAAGATGGTCACTCCAAAGAGCACAGAGGATCTAATTGTTTTAAGATGTATTTGTTTTTTATGACTTAAAATGTAAAGTAGCCTTATTTCCACCTGTTACCACTGTAATGGGCTTTTCAAAAGCTATTTTAATTTTTGTGAGTATTTAACTTATAAATTTTTCTTTCTTTGGAAATAAATTTTATATTTGAATGTATTAAAATTTTTTCCTTTTTATACAGAAATTCCAAGTAAATTTACCTTAATTTTCCCTCCAAAATATGTACATTCAGGAATGAGTGAACATCTTGCAAATAGGGCAGCATAGTGAAAATTTGTTTTAATTTACACAAATCAATCAGATTCAAGCCAGACTGATATGACAAATCCTCCCTCAGACTTAACACACAAACTACATGAAATCAAAACTAAAAAATGGCCAAGCTCTGAGCCAAGGTGCCAAAAACAAAGAAAACTTTAAAGTATTAGAGTGCATTAGGCCTGAGGGCAAAGACCTATAGTCACCAGCAGTTTAGAGCACAAGCCTCTGTCCCCTGTAACCAGAGATAGAATGGAGCTGCCTGCGTAGAGAAACAGAATTCCTTTTTGTGTATATTATTAAACCCATAGGGTCCTTGGCCAGCCCATAGGGATGGCCTCACATCCTAGAATACTGAGAGCTCACCAAATTCACCAAAACATTTACAAGCTTTACAAAAAAAACAAACCAACAGTAAGAGGAATTAAATAGATGAACATACAGATTTTACAACCAAAGAACTAGAGATAGTGGAAGCATCTGAAAGGTATTTAAATGTTTAAAATGTTGACTAGGAAGGGCAAAAAATAGATTCGAAAGTAAACCAACTAGTGGTTAATCCTAGAAATGATGGTATGTGAAATGAAAACCATTTCAGATGTTTATTTGAACAGTAGATTGTGAATTTTCTGAAGACAGCAATGACCTCACCCAGATTGTCAAGTTTGGGGAACATCAAGATTTTAACAAGCACTGTTTAGTCTAATGCTTAATTTCCAAATTTTCACAATTAAAGTTCACAGATGTTATTTCTACTGTAGGAATCACTGACTTACAATGCAGAATATCAGAAGTCATAAAAAGTATTACTTTGGGTTACAGATATGTACACAATACTTACACAGTCTAGACTTCTGTAATAATAGTTCTTTTTCAAGTTGGGCATACATATTTATTCCAAGACCTAGATTTTGCCAGCAAATACTTCCAGATGGAAACATTACCCTTCCATGACCACTGCTTCGTTCAGTGATCACTTACGCTGTTGGCAGGCTTTCTTCCAAATGTCTTGAAAACTTCTGGTTATTTATATTACTTTAGGGCACATTAAAGCAAAAATTGTTTTAAGTCTACAATGTAAAATCTCACAGTACCAATTTTAAGTTTCAAAACTGGTAAGTGTATTCATGAGTACCTGCTTGTCGGACTCTATCTTTTCAAACCCCTGAAAATACCAAGGAAAAAAAATACAGTGGAGAAAACTGGCAATATGTTCATGATGACTGAAATTTAAACTAAAATTTTAAGTCTGTAAGGTATTTACTGTCGTCCCTCTGTATCCCTGGATTCAACTAACTGCAGATCAAATATTTTTGGAAAAAAGCAAGATGGTTGTGCTGGTGATGAACACTTCCTTTTGCCTATCATTATTCCCTGAACACAGCTTTTACCTAGCTTACTCTTTGTGTATCAGGTATCATAACCTAGAGATGATTTAAAGTGTATAGGAAGATTGCATAGGTTATGTGCAAATACACCATTTGATGTAAGGAACTTGAGCATCTGTGGATTTCCTTACCTGTGTGAGGTCCTAGAACCAGTCTGCCCACAAATACCAAGGGACTGCAACTGGTGCGCTGTGACCAAAGGTCAAAAAATCACGCTTTCAATAGCCAGTTCCACAAGATCTAACTTGCCACAGACTAGTTTGCTAACCAAAAATAGGTCACCTCCAAACATACTGGATTCAGGGGATGTAAACTGAAGCTGATTATCAATACTGCAGTTCCAACAGTGGAGAAACCATGTTAGGACTTTAGTGTACACTGACAGATTAATCTGAAACCTAAAGGTTGATTTATTGCTAGCCAGAACCTTAGTTCAACAGTGATTAACAGACAACAGTGTTGTGCCCCAACCATTTTCAAATTATGTGATGTGGAACTTAGATGCAAAATCTCAAGAACCGCAAAGACAGGTAAAATCTATGTCTATCCTTGTATATGTTAGTCCAGTCTGCACTTAACCTTTGAAGCCTTTTCTAGTATGCACCTTTTCCCCTCCTGAATTCAGTGTGTGGCCCAAACCTCCCACTTCAGTTTGGGCTGATCCCAATATAAACGTCCTTTCCTTACCTATAAAAAATAAAAATTATTAAGTGATTCCACTGATGTCATCAAATTACAATTGAACAATGGAGTTAAAGTGAAATATGGCAAAGCCCACCATGTGGACATTGCATTTATTAAAACCCTCAAATTTCCTTCTGGTAGCAGTGAACAGATGGCCAAGTTGACATCTTCACAGGTGTGATGAGATTAGTCAATCATGTATGCTCCAAGCACTATGTACTAAACAAGGCCATATGGATACTTGAGGTCCCTCTGAAAGGTGCCTTCAATTTCAGCATTGGCTTTCAAAACACAAAATGTTACCATATGAGTCTATGCGAGAACATAATACCCTTGTTAAATACATCCTATTTTAAGTAGCTGGATCAGTTTTTCCCCATCCCTACCCGTCTTTGAAGTTTGCTCTCTGGTAATCCAATTACCTGGTATGAATTGTTAACCCCATGCCCACAAAAAACTACAGCTAACCATTGTTAGTCATAGCACTAAATCGTATTAAAATTGCACGGGGCATATATCAAGCACATGGAGACATCACTTCCAAACCTTAAAGATTGTGAGGTTGAATAAAATTAAGTGGAGAATATACTTTAGGAGTCCTGAGATAAATGACGGTCTCTACCTTCTACAGAAGAAAACCAACCCATACTTTTCAACTACCAACTATTCCAACTATTTGTAATCAACTCAGACGTCTTTTAAAGCCTCCATAAATTAGCTCCCAATACCTAAAATATTCAGTAGGTCCAAACTAGGTTCTTACACCAAATTTGGCTATAAAAACCTTATAGGTGAAAAACCCAGTTTCATCGAAACACATAAAAACCTAGGAACAAGCACTCCTGAGTGTGGTTACCGGCTTCAAAAACCATCTATGTCAATGAGTAGAACCCTCCCACATAGTGTGATCATTAGAATATAAGACAGTGTGACTTCCAAAGTGTAGTCATGTTTGGTAATTTTCTGTTACTTTCTTGAATCATTCACTGAGGGAAGATAACAGCCATCCCTGTTGGTATGTCATCTTGAATGTTAATTTCCAACCCCAACTAAGATTTTTTGTGACTGCCACCTCAGAGTTTTTAGCCAGAATCACCACGTTCCAGATGCTGAAGAATATGTTGCTCTCAAGTGCTTTAAGTATTGAGGTAATAATAGCAATACACAAGGTTTTCTTTAGTGTCCCAGGTTATAAAAAAAAAAAAATCAATACCTTAAATTCAATTTCTAAGGAAAAAGATCAATACACACAGGAAATCTGTTTAATATCCAACATTAGCTGCGTATTAGTGAACCCTTATCTTCATAAACCAGTTCATTTCAGCCTATTGTGTATTACTCAATCTTTCCCTATTATTTGTAACATTCCCTTGACCTTGCTAGTTGAGTTAGACACTTGAAGTGGTACATCATCAACTTCTTCAAAGTTCAACTTCTTTGTGCTAGACATTTTTAAACCTTCAAAATTAACTTTGAAGTGTTCATGCAACAGTGATGGATGTAGCTACTATTTCAAACAGAAAATAGCTCATAGCCATTAGTCTGACTTACCTGTGAGATACCTATTATCAAAATAAACTGTAATTGAAAAGTCAGTTAACTTTGCCTTTATTTTTCTGGTTTCTCTGATTTCAGGTAAATGTCCAAACAGGAAAGACTATTAAATTTTATCCAAGTTTAACCTTTTAAAAAGATGATCACTGATATTCATCTAAGTGTAAAATGCAAAAGAACTGACATCTGACAAACTAGTATGAGAGACTTTTAGTGCTTTGCATATAGCCAGTTACTTTGGACCACTCTAGCTGGTTAATTTAAAATTCATGATTTCAAAACACCACCAGCAATGTTAAATATACAGGGTAAAGACAGTAAACTGCAGCAGTATTCAAACGCTGAATATACAGTGCATAAAGAATAGCATTTTATTAGGGACAGCCAATAATGTCCACAATGCTCTTCCTCTCATTTGTCTATTAATATTGAAAGAAAATGTAAATATGCATAGCTTTGTGAAACTGCTTTAAAAATATAGGGGATAGCAATGTTTTAGACAACTGTATGTTCGTAGAACAAGATTGACACATTATGTGTAAACATTACACCAAGTATTTAGATACAAAAGTATTTATTTTATAAACTTTAAAATAGAATTTTAATGTATCTACTCACAAAACCTAACTTAAAACATGATACATTTATCTCTCTAGCTGATTTGATGTTACTGTTTTACAAACAACACTCATTTTGTAATTGTTTTCTATCAAGAACCTGAACTAAATGAAGATTTGTTTTATCAGAAAACATTTCCCTTTTATCTTAAAGAGTGCTTTTTAAATGAAGGCACCAACAAGAACTACTTTCAGATGGTACAGAATTTCTTATTTCTTGAAGACTCTGTGGTTGACCACTTCTTCATTAGTTACCTGCAGCAAGACACCTTCCTGCCAAAGGAAAAAAAAAGTATCTGAAGAAGTTTATCATGTTTGTCCAAAGAACCTAAATAACTTCAGTGGTGGTCTTAGGATCAAAGAAGACTCACTGGTGCATACAGTGGAGTAAGCCCTGAATATCACATTCCTGAAAAGGCAATAAAGCCAGGCAATGAAACTCCATTGATATTTAGTTTAAGAAATGAACTTCGGCAGCCAACCTATTATCTTTCTTCAGGGTAGGACACTGGGCAAGAATTACTACATTTAAACCCAACTATTTAGTATGGGATACATACAAGATTTATAATGCAGAACTTTACTCATAAGCATAAACTATTATCTGAAAGTAGATTCAACCATTTTGCCCCTACCTTTTCTTTCAGCCTGGTGATAAGCATGTAAAGCTAGAACCATAAAGTAATAGAACAAATGTCTTTATTTTAATAAAAACCCCTGATTGACTCGAAATGCTTGATCCGAGATATGTGAATACACAAGGATGTAACGATGGGAAATCTCATGATTTATTGAATTTGCAGCCTAACTTTTACCTACCATTTTACTACCAACACCACTGAAGGAACCAAGAAAAGCTTTATTAATGATCACTTGGCTTGCCTCAGCTGTTGAAATGAAGCACTTTACAGTCTTTGTGGCAGCAGAATATACTTGTCCATGGCTCATATCAATGCTAAAATTCCAGCAGGGAAAAAAATGATATGTTAAGCACCTGAATCTTCATGGAGGGGGGAGGGGATGGGAAAGAAGGAAAAAAAGGGAAAAACAACCAAAATAATTTAAGTAAATGACAGATTGGAAAACAGGGTTTAAAAAATTCTCTTGAGTTTATAAATTGTTAAACTCAATTTATAGCTATGTTAAACTACATAAAGAACCACTATACTGAAAGACCATTGAAGAGTATTAGTTTATCTTTTAGGGAGGAAAATTAAGAAAGGAAAAGTAAATAAGATCTTACCTAAAGAAGTTTAACTGAAGCTTAGAACTATTTTGCTCTACACCCTCAGCTTTCGTTGGCATCCTTATAAACTACTGTAGTTAAAGCTTGGTAGAAACAGCGCAGTTTTTTAAGACTGGCTGAACTTAGTAGCCGTGTCAAGAGTTCTCTTGTACTAGACCTGTGTCCCTGAAGAGTACCTCGCTGGGGTTATTTCCTTTCCTTGCATTGAAGAAGCAGCATCTAAAAGATCTAAAAAGGTGTTTCTCCTTGCAGAGATATCCCTTAAGTTAACTACATAATTTAATCCTGATGAATTGCAGACAACACACTTATATCTGACCAGCATTTATCTTATACAAATATACAACAACTTTGCAACGGACCTTAATTATACTACCCCCTCCTTAACTTATTTAAAATAAAAAGTCTATAATTACACAATTTCCTTTAGAATTATTTTATTAAATCATAAATGTACAACAGCTTCTTAACTCTACACACGCACTTAAATTTTTTAAAGGAAAAACGTTATGTCTTATTACACCATGATCCTGGCTAATAGCTTTTCAAAACTTTGAGAAAAATCTTAAAAAAGGTTTCACATGTCACCTGAAACTTACAAATTTAACATTATCAAAGAAGGAATGCTTCTACACTCTTACAAAGACCACTAGAAA
>NW_012140080.1:2686730-2689863 GCF_000956105.1 Propithecus coquereli
TTCATATAAATCAGAACTTATTTACTCAATCTAGCACCTTAAAAACAAACAAAACTTCTTCAAAACTGGTACACCACACCAAGTCTAAAATTACTTACAAGTTATAATTTTAAATTAAAATTTCCAAGTAACACCGGAAAAGTTAGATACAGAACTTAGTTATACCTAATAAGTGGCAAAACCAGAGATAAAATCTACTGGTAGCTCAATTTTAAAATGTCCCTTTTTCTTATTAGGAAGCCAGTCAGGAAGTTATCAACCCCTTTTCTGTACTCCAATGAAACTGATTCATTTAAAGTTGTCACTTGATGTGTAACAGTGGCTCATAACCACATCTGTAGCCAAGAGCACACTTACATATATATTTTGAAAGTTCCTGAGATTACTTTTTAGATGTTCTCCTGGGAAACCGATTATCTATTTAAGGGCTAAGACAAGAATTGCTCTTACATATCCTTCCCTTCATGTGTTGATCTCAGTCAATTCCCATATTCTATACCTTTCCAGTACATAAAAATCACGTTTCAGTCCAATTTCTTTGCTTGAGAAACAATGGGATAGCATGATGGCCCTTTAAATTCTCACTTAAAATCCATCCACGATTTTGCACTATATTCCTTAAGCTATAAAATAGCTAAGACACAAATAAATTATAAAGGAAAAGCCAAATAACTGAACCACTATCACCTAAGCCCATTATAAACGGTAAAATACAGAAAACTTTAAAAGCTGATGGATAAACAAACATATACAATGCAGTTAAGTCACAGAAATCAAAATAAAGAAACTGACCTCCAGGTCCTCCTCCATACCCATTATAGCCATCCCCAAATCCACGTCCACTTCCATATCCATCTGTGAGGAAAAGAGATGATTATAAACTGCTCACCCTACTCAATTTTTAGAAGTCACTCCCTCCACATTCTATTAGTAATCCCAAGATGAGAGTTGAGAACTTTAGGATGGAACACACACGTGTTGACTAGTTTATTCATAAAAAGAAAAAAACCATGAAAACACATAATTCTTACTACCAAGACAACTGTCTGTGGGCTTGGACTGAGCAAGCTCAATTTAAGAGATTCCATTTGTTTACACATAGGAATAACGAATGGGGCCAAAACTTTTCTTGTTGGCACTTCATTATGTTATCTATTCAGATAAATATACCTGGTACTAACCCCTTTTATCTTTTAACTGTAAGTTGGGGATTCACCAGAATTCAACCTATTTTAATTCTTAAGGACAACCTTTTAATTTAGATTGGATTTCCTGAATTCTAATTAAAACTTAATCATAGTAGTATTTTTAATCATGCACATTCAGCCTTTAAACACTTAGAACCTGAACTTACCAGATCCTCCTCTAAAGTTACTTCCTGGTCCTGGTCCAAAATTTCCACCACCACCACGAGAATCTCCAAAACCAAAGTTGCCTATAATAAATGCCCTAATTAGAAGCAAGCACTACCACAAATATAAAGAAAGAAAAAACAGAATTAATGAAGTTACCTCCTCTTCCACTCCTAGAACTTTGAACTTCCTGCATTTCTTGTCTGGACAAAGCCTTTCTTACTTCTGCATTATGACCATTGATGGTATGGTATTTCTGCACTGGAATGGGGGAAAAAAAACAACCACCAGACTCCATTAATCAGCACTGCAATAGTAAAGCAACACAGAAAGTTCACCTTTTAATTAAGATGTCGACGTTAACATACCCAAAGTTTAATATACGTTAAAAGCCATACCCTTATAGACACTTACACACAATTTTATCCACAGGATCATGGTCATCAAAAGTAACAAAGCCAAAGCCTCTTTTCTTTCCAGACTGCCTATCAGTAATTATCTCAATGGTATCAATGTTTCCATACTCCTCAAAGTAATCCCTAAGGTGATGCTCCTCAGTATCTTCCTTAATTCCACCAACAAACAGCTTCTTCACAGTTACGTGAGCCCCTGGTTTTCCAGACTCCTAAAATGAATGGTAGGGTCAGAAGAAAAGTCATCTTGACGCAAGAAACCACAAGCATGACTGAAAGCATACCACGTTTGTACCACATACGGCTTCTATCTACCTTATGATAAAATACCAGGCAAAGGAAGCTTTTAAGAGCCCAGTCTTTTGAAAAATAAGTTAGCTCATGGAGGAAAAGGTCCAGAAACCCAACACAGCTTTAATAAGGAAAAAAACTATTTCGAAAACCACACTCAGATCTTCCCCATGTTATGTTTTGCTTACCTCTCTTGCCACAGCACGTTTTGGCTCAACCACTCTCCCATCAATTGAATGAGGTCTTGCAGCCATGGCAGCATC
Organism: Propithecus coquereli; assembly: GCF_000956105.1. Lineage (NCBI taxonomy): Eukaryota > Metazoa > Chordata > Mammalia > Primates > Indriidae > Propithecus > Propithecus coquereli. Next base: position 2,689,050 of record NW_012140080.1, read on the forward strand.
AACCTCAGCCATGGATGAAAAGGTTACAAAACCAAATCCTCTTGATCTTTTGCTTGCAGGATCCCTCATTACCTTGAAAAGCGAAGGATAAACTTTAGCATTTTACCTTATTTTTGTTATTAAACTGCAACATGAATTACAGTAGTTTTACTACAAACACTGCTTTACATTATTTTCTGCATGATTCATTCATTGAACGTAAAGCAAAAAATTTAGTGTCTCATTCAGAATTCCATAACTCACGTACCACACAGTCTGTAAGTTTTCCCCATTGCTCATAGTAGTTCCTCAAACTTTCTTCTGTGGTTTCAAAGCTTAAGCCACCAATAAAGAGTTTACGGAACTGTTCCTTTTCTCTCTGCAAAGGAAAACACCATTTCAATTTTTATTTACATTTTCTCTTCGTATGCAGGAAATTAAATTCTTAAATATGAGGTGACCTGCTGGCAGAGTACCTTTTTCCTCTCCAAAGGAACAGTTTCTAAAGTTTTCTGGGGGGGAAAAAAAAAACTTACATCAAATTTAAACCATATGTTAAACTGCATATTAGTTGTGCTACACCAAAAAAATTGCCTCAGCTGAACTATACAAGTTTCAAAGTCATTAATGCTTGATTTAAATCTACAACATTAAATTATCTTGAACATACTTACTATCACTTAATTTTTTAAAAAAACTTTGAGGATAAAGGAACAAATCTATCCTGTAATTAAAGGGTTACTAAAGAATTCTAATAAATATTTTCATTCAAGCCTATTGCCTAAAAACACAGTAGTTAGCTTTTACTCAATTTAGATTATTTTTTAAAATATAA
>NW_012140080.1:2689913-2692659 GCF_000956105.1 Propithecus coquereli
ACTGTTGGCTGATATACTCGGATCTCTGCAAAATGTCTTCAATTCAGTAACACTATATATAATGGGAGAATTATCCAAATATATACACACTTAGTACATTTAAGTCATGAAAGACTAATCTTTTAATCACACAAAAATGTGAAGAATCTCAATTTATTAATTAATTACCTCCACCATATGGTCCCCCCATGTTCCTGCTACCACCAAAGTTGCCACTCTTCATTGGACCATAGTTAGAAGGTTGTTGGTTATAATTTCCAAAATCATTGTAATTTCCACTTCCATAATTTCCTGCAAAAAAAATTGGAATACGAGCATAATGGACCTCAAAATAAAACATTAAACCACTAATACATGCTGAGTACTCAGAAAATCCCACCTATCACGATATATGCAAAACACCTAACTATAGTTTTTAAAGGCATCTAATGACAACAGTGAAATGAAAAATCAAGTGTTAAAAGCCATTAATTCCACTCCAAATTCCCACAAGAATTGCAGGTGAATTTATTACCTCCTCCATAGTTGTCATAACCACCTCCGTAGCCCCCACCCTGGTTGCCATATCCAGGTCCTCCACCACCATATCCTCCTCTTCCTCCTCCATAACCAGGGCTACCTCCAAAATTGCCACCTATTATAAAATAAGCCTTTAAGTAATTACTTAATATTTTCAATTCCATTTGAACTGTCTTATCACACCCATTTCCAGCTTTCCAAAATACATATTTTCATCAATATATTCCCTCCACGAAATCTCTTAAGGTCTGAATACCTATCCTTAGCAAACTTTTGGGGGCTGGGGTTCCTACCCACAGCCAACTCGATAAAACATTGAGAGAGACTTAAATACCTGTAATACCACAACTTTCCCCTAAAACTGAAGATACTAAGGATCCCTCTTGAAGATATCTTCAAACACATAAGTATTTTGTATAAGGATTGTGAGGAGTAGATTAGCAGTATGGGCTAGGGAGAAAGTGTTAACAGCCAACTTCTTCCCAGTGGTCCAAAATATTAAGCTTCCAATTCATGTTTCCCTATGAAATGAATTACACTATGTCTTTCCTCAAGAGCATTGTTCACTACCCTCTCCCAAAGTAAATATGGGGATAGGACCAGAAATTAGTAAATATTCATATAAATCAGAACTTATTTACTCAATCTAGCACCTTAAAAACAAACAAAACTTCTTCAAAACTGGTACACCACACCAAGTCTAAAATTACTTACAAGTTATAATTTTAAATTAAAATTTCCAAGTAACACCGGAAAAGTTAGATACAGAACTTAGTTATACCTAATAAGTGGCAAAACCAGAGATAAAATCTACTGGTAGCTCAATTTTAAAATGTCCCTTTTTCTTATTAGGAAGCCAGTCAGGAAGTTATCAACCCCTTTTCTGTACTCCAATGAAACTGATTCATTTAAAGTTGTCACTTGATGTGTAACAGTGGCTCATAACCACATCTGTAGCCAAGAGCACACTTACATATATATTTTGAAAGTTCCTGAGATTACTTTTTAGATGTTCTCCTGGGAAACCGATTATCTATTTAAGGGCTAAGACAAGAATTGCTCTTACATATCCTTCCCTTCATGTGTTGATCTCAGTCAATTCCCATATTCTATACCTTTCCAGTACATAAAAATCACGTTTCAGTCCAATTTCTTTGCTTGAGAAACAATGGGATAGCATGATGGCCCTTTAAATTCTCACTTAAAATCCATCCACGATTTTGCACTATATTCCTTAAGCTATAAAATAGCTAAGACACAAATAAATTATAAAGGAAAAGCCAAATAACTGAACCACTATCACCTAAGCCCATTATAAACGGTAAAATACAGAAAACTTTAAAAGCTGATGGATAAACAAACATATACAATGCAGTTAAGTCACAGAAATCAAAATAAAGAAACTGACCTCCAGGTCCTCCTCCATACCCATTATAGCCATCCCCAAATCCACGTCCACTTCCATATCCATCTGTGAGGAAAAGAGATGATTATAAACTGCTCACCCTACTCAATTTTTAGAAGTCACTCCCTCCACATTCTATTAGTAATCCCAAGATGAGAGTTGAGAACTTTAGGATGGAACACACACGTGTTGACTAGTTTATTCATAAAAAGAAAAAAACCATGAAAACACATAATTCTTACTACCAAGACAACTGTCTGTGGGCTTGGACTGAGCAAGCTCAATTTAAGAGATTCCATTTGTTTACACATAGGAATAACGAATGGGGCCAAAACTTTTCTTGTTGGCACTTCATTATGTTATCTATTCAGATAAATATACCTGGTACTAACCCCTTTTATCTTTTAACTGTAAGTTGGGGATTCACCAGAATTCAACCTATTTTAATTCTTAAGGACAACCTTTTAATTTAGATTGGATTTCCTGAATTCTAATTAAAACTTAATCATAGTAGTATTTTTAATCATGCACATTCAGCCTTTAAACACTTAGAACCTGAACTTACCAGATCCTCCTCTAAAGTTACTTCCTGGTCCTGGTCCAAAATTTCCACCACCACCACGAGAATCTCCAAAACCAAAGTTGCCTATAATAAATGCCCTAATTAGAAGCAAGCACTACCACAAATATAAAGAAAGAAAAAACAGAATTAATGAAGTTACCTCCTCTTCCACTCCTAGAACTTTGAACTTCCTGCATTTCTTGTCTGGACAAAGCCTTTCTTACTTCTGCATTATGACCATTGATGGTATGGTATTTCTG
>NW_012140080.1:2694789-2697944 GCF_000956105.1 Propithecus coquereli
TTTTAAAAGATAACTGATTCATTAAATACACTGAAAGCTCGCTCTTACTGAACTTCAGTGGCCATCTGGTGTAAACACAGCACAAGACAAGTGACTCAAATTTTACAAAGGAAAAAAATCTGAGCTGAAATCTTTTATCATCTGCAAATCAGTAGGCAAATATGCTGCACTGAACAGCGCTTTGTTTTGGAAAGTTAAAAAAGAATGAATCAGCTAGATAAACTACCTATCTAGGTAATTACCTAGTAAGGTAACTAGGTTTAAAAATTAAAAATCCATAACATAGAATAGGTCATGACATCCAGAATCAACTGCTATGAATGCACGATGCAAACTAAAAAGATTAAATGTAATTTTTAATGCAAGAATTTTGTTCCTAGCAAGCAGTATTACTGCTCTAAACCCACAGTTCTATGGAGGCTCTCCCCTCCATGCGTATTCTCCCAAGTGCTCAAATATACAGTGGTAGGAACCAATTCAGCCAGATTTTTTTCCTGTATAGTTCAGGATTCTGAAAATTTAAAAACAAAAACTGAAATTATCAAACTAGCTCCTATAAGACATTCATATAACACTCTTTTAAAATGGTTACTTGGCAAGTTGATATCTGGATTTTCCAGCTAATTTCATCTATTCTAAATATCCGTACATAACGTTTCTCTAAACCCAAATAAGAGATAAAGTACATCTACAAGTCTTACAAAGCACTAACAAAAACCAAAAACTCATTACTTACCTCACATTTTCCAAACTTACCCGACGTCCACTATCGATTATAAGCAAAGTTATTTTATAAACGTGCTTAGGGTCAAAGAAAGTAATCAGATAGACCCCCTTCGCTTGAGCCCTTATGTTTATCAATGTAACGATCAACCATGATTGCAAACATAAATGAGAAAAGTGACAAATTTCAAATACATGGTGGCCCAGGCCTAAAACAATTTTGTACATAAATATACACGCACTGAAGGGCTGAGCCATGTTTTAACCACAGTACAACTAAAGATAAAAATCATTTTTTCACCTCCTAATAACTTCATCTACAAAGGATCCATGGTTTTGTTTTACCCAGTTACTTCCCAACAAAAACGTTACTTAAAATATGAATTTCTACGATTTAAACGGAATCCTTCACGGCAATAAAGGATTCTGAAAAGAATATCCCTCCCCCTAAATAGCCTCCCATCCTCACTGCCACTCTCGTAGTCGGTATTAATTTAAAGGCTCCCAAGTTTTTTTTTATCTCTAGTTTCCTGCGATTCAACTACCCTTTTAATCCCCGCAGACCCAGATAAAACCGTTACCCAAAGAAACAATCGGAAAACATAAAATGCTTTCTTCACAATTTGCCTCGCGTCAACAGCGGCCCAACGCCCTAGGTCGTAATACCTCGTCTTAAACCGCGCCAGCAAGCCCTGGAGACCCCCCCGCCCGCCCGCTCTTCTGTGTGGCTTCCGAACGCAATGGCGCCATTTCATCGAGGGGAAGGCAGAGCGCCTTTAATGAGGTGCGCAGGACTCTAAAGATCCAAGCTCACAAAACACTGCAAATCCACCTCGAAACGGTATGAAAACAGCCCGAGAAGAAAGAAAAATAGTTAACCACGTCTATGCTTTGATAAAGAAATCAAACTAGTAGAATTTACAGAGTTAAAAGAGAAACGCTGCGAGAGAGGAGAGACATGAAAATGGCGGCCGCCAAATCCGGTTCCCGGGAGAGAGGGGGAGGGGAAGCTCCGCGGACTCGCTCACGGGGACCCGATGCCCGCCGAAACGCTCAACGCGGAGACGCCGGGGCCCCCAAATCAGCGTGCTTTAGAAAGGGAAGAAGAATTGCCGCCTCCGCGCCCCACTTTGACTAAAGCGGGGCTGCGTCCGCCATGTGGAAGTTCCCTTCCCCCACCCGCAGTACAGGGAAATGGCGCCGGGAGGCTGAGGGTGGGGAAGGAAGGTGTTTGTACAGTCAAGCCTCTGCTATCGACCCTCTTAAAGATATCTCCAGACCAACCGCTACTAAGGCGGCCCGATTTCCTGCCGTTCTCCCACCGAGGCAGCTGGCCGACTTCCACTGAGGCGCCAACGGCCTCACCATGCCCTTTCCAATAACTCATTGATTTCAAACCCGTTACCTCCATCGCGGACTCAGTCGCTTCAGCCCGATTTCCCGCAGCCGAGCGAGATGAGAGAGATCTCCGCGGACGAACACGAACCGGACTCGTCCTGGCGCTGTAGTGAGAACTGCCACTGGTCGAGAAACAACACCCCTAGGAGCACCTCCACCCGGGACCCGGCGCTGCTGCTACTGCCGCTAGAGCCGCTGCCGCCGCTTTTCTAGAACCTTCCCCCCGACCAACGCGTCTTCCTTACGTCAGGCCGTTGCGTAAACGTCCTAACCGCCGCCAATGGCGGGAACGCTCTACACCCTCCTTACGCCAAGTACGTATCCCTCCCCCACTTGAGGCCAATGACAGTGCTTGACGTCACTTGCGTAAATGGGATTAGTGAATTGCGGAAGGCTCGTGTCTTGCGTTTTACTTCCTTTCTGAATTAGGTACAGCCCCCGCCCTAGCGCAGGGCAGGTGAGAAACGGTCGCGCAGTTTGAAATAAACGCTGTTGGGAGGAGCTTAATCCGCAGCCCGGAGGTCCAGCCCCCTCAACCCGGGAGGTGGTCCTTGAAGCTACGCCTTTGACAATTCTCTTAGTTCTCCCGCCATAAAAATCTGTCGCCTTCCCCCTTCGTTTTCCCTCCCCAGCAGAAGACTAACTCAGCCCCTTCCGGAAACACCCAAAGCGGCTTCTAGTTAACAAATTATTGTCTACGCTGCACCAACCTAACCCTGGCCTTTGGGACTGACCCTTCAGGGTCGAGAGAGGTGTTTCCAGCGAGTGACCCGAAAGGGGAACTCGTTTTTAGCTCCCAATTCCCCCTTCCCCTAGCATTTAAAGGATCCCAACCCCAGGGGCGAGGAAGTGGGCGGAGTCGGGTTTGGGCGCCAGCCACGCTGCTGCGAAGCAGGAAAGCATCCGCCGAGAAGACTCTCGTCACCGTCCTCGCCCCTCCTTTCCGCTCCCTCCCCTCGGGGGACCACCAGGCGCCACGCCGCGAACGGTAAGTGCCGCAGTCGCCGCCTCCCTTCCCCCCTCGGGCTCCAGGT
>NW_012140080.1:2698079-2701118 GCF_000956105.1 Propithecus coquereli
CGCAGCTCCCCCGCCGCCTCCCCCTCCCCCTCCGATGTGGCTCGGGCTTGAAGCGCGCAGGGCCGGAGACGCCGTAGACCCGCGACTCGGAGCACCTCAGAGGCGGTGAAGTCGGTGGCTTTTTTAATCTCTCGCTCTTATTCGGTGGTGGTGCTTGAGATACCACATGCACCCCAGGCCCCCCCTTTCCCCACTTCCCGCCCCTCTCCGCCGGACCCCGCGTCGGGAGCTGCAGGCAGGAGCGGAGGGTCGAGTGGAGGCACCGCGGCTGGCGTGGCGCTGGGCTGGCGCTTTTAGTTAGTTGGGCGGACGGCTCTGTCTTCGAGAGGGTGGAGAGCTGTGGCTACAGTCGCTTTATTTCTAGACAAAGCGCATTTCCTTCCCCCCTCCCCCATCCCCGTTCAAGATGAGGGGCCGTTCTCCACGCGGGGTGGGTCGGAGAGTTGGGCCTCCAGGAAGGGCGCTGCATTTTCCCGCATTCGCGAGGCCTGGTGGTGCGCGCGGCCCGCTGTCCCCGGGCTGCGGCTTGCGCTCCGTTACGTGGCCGCCGCCGGGGTTTGGCTCGGGCCGTGTGGCGCAGTGCCCTTGAGCCCCCTCGCCGCGGCCTTTGTTTCTCCCAGCGGATGCGCTGACCACGAGGCCCGCGCTCCCGGGTGGGGGGCGGGCGCTTAGGCCTCAGGATTAAGGCAAGACAGGCCTGGGGCTTAGGAAGAGCGGATATATATGAGATGGTTTCTTTTAAGTGTCACGAAATGGGGCTGGAGCATCTCGGTGTGTTTTTCCTTTAGTTAGTGATTGGAAAGGGAGAAGGTTTCTGAAAAGAGATCAAGTTACGATTATGTTAGGAGCCTCTTTGAACGTTCAGAGTATAGAGAAAAAATTCATGTTTACCGTTGTGAGAGTTTGGGTAATTGTGCATGATTAGGAATCAAAAAGTTTGTCCTCTTTAAAGATATTGAATATTGAATTTATTATAAATGAGATTTAGATAGGAAAAAATATTTGTCCACTATTTTTCGCCATGTGAAGCTGTCTCAGGTACCAGGGTCCCCAGTAAGATCTTTCTAGACTCACTTGGTTAAAAACACCGGTGTATGCACTTAGGCATGGCCTGTCACTAATAGTTTAGGCAGGAGCTCACATCTGCTTTTCCAGATTATTATAGACGTTTGAAAAGTGCACTATCTACCTGGGGGTTGGAATACAAACAAAACTTGTATTTAGCTACCTTTTTTGTGTCATGCAAACTTCTTTTTAACTGTCATGCATTTTTCTAGTAATAGCTCTTCAAGTCTGCAATAAAAAATGGCCTCCAATAAAACTACATTGGTAAGTTAATGAAAACCTAAAATATATAAGGATTTCACTCAAGTTTTTTCCCCCCAAAATTATAACTTTGCATCTCTGTGGTTGAGAAATTTACATCTGTACGTTTTTTTAGCTGTCCCAGTATTATATGGGGGGAAAATTTAGGACAACAATGAAAACATTACATTGAAATACTGACTTGGCTTAACAGTGTCTTAAACCTAATCTTAGGACAACGCAGTCTGGATTTTGCTGAGTATTTTATTTTTATCTTCGAATAAAAATGCACAAATTTACGTAACAGGAAAAGAATGTTACGTAAACAAAGTTGTAAGGTCCTTGTTGGTTGGCATAATATTCCTTGAATCTACTGAGTTCTAGTGAAGTCAAATATTTTTGTTAATGCCCAGTTTAGAGAACAGGTACCTTGGACACACTAGAGTCGAGCAAAAGTTATTGAATCTTTCAAATTACTTTGGTCACTTTGTCCTACTTTAAACTTGCTTACTCAAAATACAGAAGAATCTTAAATTTAAAACATCAGTCTTTTGTTTTTTAACCACTAGGTGAACAAAATCACAAATATGATCAGGAAGGAGAGAAGGCTAGATTTTTCTGCATCTTTTGAGTGACTAATTTTTTTCTCTCCAGTGGTTTCTTTATTAAACCCAAAGTTAGCATTCTTAGGCTTCCTAACAAGTTATACAAATGTGTAAAGACATGTATATGCAGCCATGTCAAGTTATAAGCTTAAAGAACAATAGAATATTTATGTAAAAATACAGAATTCACAGTTACGGTTCCCACAGTATTTAATTCTAACACGTTGTGTTAATCTTAAGTACATAAAGGTGAGTGTTAACATCTAAGTAAAGCAGAGTATTTGGTTTTGGTCTGTATATTCTCCCTTTGGGTTTCACACTGAAAAAGGGCAAGTTGGTGATTTTTAATTTGAGCCATCATTAGATTTACATTAAGTCAAGTGCCTTGCAAAATGATTGTGATATGAAATGTAAAGCCTGTCTGGTGAGTCTGTGGTACAGATGATTCCCATACACTCTATGTATAGGTCAAAGCCATCAATGGGAAAAGCACAAAGTGTCTTCCAGTCTCCTCAGGATTGAGCTGACCTTCAGATTCCATAATCATTAAACCAGTATGTAGATAATTGACTTTACGGTTACCTGTATCCTCCTCCGAGTGTTAGATGGGAAAGGAATTAGCTGTCCATGAGGCTTTGAGGATGAATATAGATACAGAAGGCAAGCAGATGCTCCCATTAAAATTAAACTGGCTTTTGCAAGCAAATTGGTAGTTTTCCTTGTCTGTTATTTATTGGTATTTGTATTTTCTTATATTGAAAAGGATCACAGATTGACCACTTCAAAAGTTTATCTTAGTGTGTATCCTTTTTATTTTTGACATCCTCTTTAATTTTGTTAGCCTCCTCCCTTTGTGGCCAGTAGGTGTTTTGTTTTTTATTTAGGATTGGTATCTAATAAATGTTGTCTATTGTAATTTCTCTTTGCTCTTCTCACTATCATTCTTACCTTCAAGAAGCAGAAAAACCTATTTGACTAGGCCTAGTACTCAAATATTTTGACTTAGAATAGTAAGGCCTGACTTGGAAATGTTATCCAACAAAATCAGATGTTTGCCGCGTTTTTTAAAATTCCAGGGGATTTTTATTTCTCGTGTGTGCACACCTATATGCTTTCATGGCTTAAAATA
>NW_012140080.1:2705398-2706486 GCF_000956105.1 Propithecus coquereli
TTACTCAGGCTGGTCTCGAACTCCTGAGCTCAAACAATCCGCCCACCTCGGCCTCCCAGAGTGCTAGGATTACAGGTGTGAGCCACTGCGCCCAGCCCAGAATATCTTTTTGTAAAAGGTTGATGGTTTGATTTTTAAGTACTTCTAAGATATTTTTAAAATGCCACGAAGAAGCCTTTTAAAAATGTTTAATGTATAGGACAAAAAGGATGTGCATGATTTAGCCTACACTGTGCTTATATCACTTAAAATGTTCTAGTGTTATTTTAATAGTTTCTTGGATTTGATCCCTGATCAAACCAATTACCTATGATCCAAGGCTAACAATCTTAAATACAAACAATACTAATTGGATTGTTGAAGGACTTTATAGTGAAAACAATCCAAATGGTATGTCTCATTGTAGTTCATTAATGGCATTGACCACCAGAAAGTAGTTTTGCTTGCAATCTCTGTATTGCCAAACAGTACTTTGATTTTAAAATATATAATCTTTGATAATAGAAATTGCTATGTATTTTTTGTTTGGGTTTTTGTTGAGACAGGCTTTTACACTGTTGCCCAGGCTGGTGGTGTACAGTGGCCCAATTGTAGCTCCCTATACGTTGAGTTCCCGGGCTCAGGCAATCCTCCTGCCTCAGCATCCCAAGTAGCTGGGGCTACAGGTGTGCATTGCGGCACCTGGCTAATTTTTTTTTTTCTTTTTAAATTTTTAATAGAGACAGGGTCTCAGTGCTATATGTTTTATTGACATGAATTGAGCCATTTGATTAATTCATTACACATGTACTTTGGTCCACTCTTTGCTTCACTAATGTCTCTGTAGCTTTGGGCAAGTCAGGTAACTTCTTCATCCTCAAGTGTTATTATATTTGCCCTTCCTCGTAGCCTAGTATGGCAATTTCAAGAAAGGTCTTGTTGCTGAATTAGTTTCTAGGCTCAGGCACTAAGCATACGATGCAGATTAATTGGTAAGAACTTTGGATTTGAAATTTGATCATTTGAACCAGATGCCAGGAACTTTGCAGATAGTCTGTGAAATCTTCATGGTAACTCTATTAAAGTTATGGGTATGATCCTGTTTTACA
>NW_012140080.1:2706536-2709865 GCF_000956105.1 Propithecus coquereli
CCACCATGCCCAGCTAATCTTTTCTATATATATTTTTTTAATTGTCCAGATAATTTCTTTCTATTTTTAGTAGAGACGGGGTCTCACTCTTGCTCATGCTGGTCTCGAACTCCTGACCTTGAGCGATCCCACCCGCCTCGGCCTCCCAGAGAGCTAGGATTACAGGCGTGAGCCACTGCACCGGGCCTCCTGCTTCTCTTAAATAGCGTTATACTAAAAAAGAGCAAACACCTGTTTGAAATGAATTATATTGGTTACCAACTTAGACTCTTTCTCTTGAGAAAGCAGGAAAGAAGGATTTTTTTTTTTACATTAAAGAATTAAAATACCTCTGGCATTTTGGCCTCTTTAAGTGACAGCATTATAGGTTTGTTCCAAGTGGCCATTAGCTACAGGGATTATGGAAAAATAATCTTGTCCTTTTTAACCTTCTTGTGGTCTCCATGGTTGACCCTGCAGTTGATAATCAGAATTCTGAACCATGTTTTCATTCTGTAGTTAACTTTTTTCTATATCATTGAGGCTTTTAACAATAATGTTTGAATTGGGAAAGAGGGTCTTACTGTCTGGCTACAGTTTCAACAGGTCTGTAAATACTACTTACTCTCTTCTCTGTATTGTCCTCTGGCACTGTAAATGTGGTTGTTTGTTGCTGTTATGATTGAAATGAGTGAAATCTCTAGTAAACTTAGTCTTATAGACTACTTAGAGATAGGACTGGGAAAAGATAATTATTTTCCAGTTAGTGTTTTTGATTATATCATTTTGGTGAAGAGTGGTGAGTCATAAGTTTGAATTAAGTCAGCGGAATAAAGCGCATTCCTTTATTGTCCGTTGGCTTTTTATCTTTTCAGAAGATGTCTCTCCTGGGATACAGAAGTAAAAACTTGTGTCAAGTATAACAATATAAGCAATTTAGCCTTTAAAATGTACTCAAAATTCAACAGGAATGTGTTTGTTAATTTCCTTTTTGTTTTATTTTAGCAAAAAATGGGAAAGAAACAGAATGGGAAGAGTAAAAAGGTTGAAGAGGCAGAGCCTGAAGAATTTGTGGTGGAAAAAGTACTGGATCGACGTGTAGTAAATGGGAAAGTGGAATATTTCCTGAAGTGGAAGGGATTTACAGAGTAAGAAACCTCAGTGCTTGTTTATCATATATTTAGCTGCAGTGAGGTGGCTTTAAAATTTGTTTTTCGCCTTGCTCTTTTTCCCAGTGATCTCTTTAAAAACATTTTTAATTTTAACGTATCTTATTTGAAGTCGGTTTAAAAAGAGCCAAGTCCTTTGTCTACAGTTGAAACCAAGCAAATTAGAGACCCATTTATTACCCTGGGGAGTCAAGTTTGTAAAATTGTCAATTGTAGTTTACTATATGGTATATTTTAATATAGTCAGATACTGTACTAACTGGAATATCTAATCTAGGTTGTTTCACTCCATACAGAGGACACTGGAAAACATTGAAGCTGTACAGTACAGACTAATGGGTCTTAATAAGAAGTACTCATCATAATCTAGGTCTTATACTAGGTTTATTGTACCCTAATCTCTAAAAAGTAAAGCCTGGGCATTTTTGAAGCTCACTGGTTCCTTGTGTTCCTCCTTACAAATTGCTGTTGTAATTACTCTTTCTGTTAGCTGTTTTATGAATGACTTAAACATAGAGAAATTATATACTCTTAACACTTGTGTTTATTGTGCTTGGATTCTTCTACCTGACACCACAAAAACAGGGAGCAAAACTCCACAGGCAGTGACAATTAAAAATGGATAGGTTGACATCAATAGTCTCCTGAGCATGGGACGTATGGTAGTCCAGTGATGAGGCTCAAATGTCTATTATCTACTGCTTCCTCCACTGTTCACAAGTAAAGCCACCTCCATAGAAATTTGGGGATTACGAATTGAATGGAAGATTTATGTTTCCCTATTTTATCCTTCAGTATTGGTAGTTAAGCTTAAGTATATATCATAAGTGCATAATTTACCACTAAAAAATTTACTACAGATAGCAGAACCAAGCAAAATAAGTCTGTGAACTATTTTAAAATTAGATTTAACTAGTTTTCCAGAGTTGATTACCTTCAAATGGTTAACTTTTTAAAAAATTCCCATGAGATATTAAAAGCTATTTGTCTTTTATGTTCTACCCATCAAAACATTAGGAAATGGACTCTTCTTCCAAAACTTAAGGCCGCTAGTATGATTGAGAACTTGCTCTGTGCGGTATAATGTATCAGGTAATGTAGAAGACCGTGACGAATATAATACAAGGTAGAGACTCATACGTCATCCTCCACCCACTAATTTAGGTTTGCCAATTTTGGAGTCTCAGGATATCAACAGACCAAGTTATTAAGTACCAGAGGTTAATAGCACCTTTCCCAGCATCCTTAAAATGATTAATTTCTTTTCATCTAGTTCTATAAAGTCTTTTTGGGCCAGAGCACAAAAAGTTAGCAAGACAGTTGCTGTGTAGGATGATCTTACTTTTCACATTTGTTGATGAATACTCATTTTCTTTACAGCCCTTCTGAAAAATACATGGAAATGGTCATCTCAGCCTTATATCGGGGTCGGAAATCTTTTTTCCCCAAAGTGCCATACAGTAACTGTTTTGGCTTTTGGGCCATAGGTCTCTGTCTCTACAACATCTCTGCATATGAAGTGCAAAAGCAGAAATAGATAATATGTTAAATGAGCATGAATGTGTTCAATAACAGTTTGTGGGCCCTGAAATTCAAATTTCATTTTGTTTTTATTTTGAAATATTTTTCTAATCATTTAAAAACGTAAAAAAAAAACATTTTTAGTTTGTAGGCCATAAAAATGCTATATTTGGCTTCTGCTTTGCCAACTCCTGCTTTATATCATTTCCCAATTTGAACACCCAGCAAAAACTGAAATCATGTAACATTTGAGAATGCCTCAATCATTGTTTTAAAACACCATAGTGGAGGTCCCAACCCTAGCCATGATATGATATAGTACTTCAAGTTGGGAATTAGGAATCTACATTTTTTAAAAGCTCTTTGAGAAAAATTCTGAAGTAATTGTGAGACGTGGAGAAATATTAGCTTCAATTACAGTGTTGGAATGATGCTCATCTAATTTGGAAGTAAAAATAGCAGATTGCCCACTTAGTTGGGGCTGTGAAAGCAGACACAAAAGGAAGTCTAGGCAGATTCTCAAAAGAATGTAGAGGAAATGGAAGAAATGATTAGTATCTGCAGTACAGAGGACATTTTTTTTCAGGTATCTGTTAAATGGATCCAGATGATGGTGATGAACCGTGTTTAATTGAATCAACTTTTCTCCTTTTTTTTTTT
>NW_012140080.1:2713598-2737710 GCF_000956105.1 Propithecus coquereli
GGTTCGTAATTAATTGGATAATTTAAAGGCAGCCATATCAGAATCCGTATCTACGTGTATATTCATACAAATGCAACATTGTGTTTACAAAATTCCTAAAAGGAAAAGCTTTACCGCTACCAACAATCTCCCCACCCAGATGAGGAAACTAGACAAATTCTGATGTGTTCTAATACAGTAAACAAAACTAGTTAAATGGACATTAAAGATTCCCCTAGTAAGCAATTCTTTTACAAAAACTTGAAATCCCTGTGCTGCATTGACTAAAAGTTCATGATTAATGGAATATCTGAGGCTTGGCTCATGGAAACTTAATCCGATGGTTAGAAATGTTGGCAGTTTCAGACCTGTTGGCATAAATGAGTAAACAAACTTTTTGTAATCTAAACTATTGACCTGCATGTTTTTTCCTTACCCCAACTCATTTCTTACATGTAGGCTCAATCTTTTCAGTATTTGGGTTACTGGTTCTGCAAAAGCCAGGAAAAACAGCCTTGTAGTAATCAAAATGTTATCCAACTGTATATTGTTTACTTTATTGTAAATACTGGTGAACAGTGGTCAATAAATAGTTTTATATTCCTTTATGTGATTAGACTTTTTTCTTTATCCAATTGCCTTTATGGTGGGAGTAGAAATGCCCCCACACATGTACTTTATTGAATTATCTTCATGTTTATAAATTGGATGATACCACTAAGGCATTAGAGTACATAGCCTAGATCCTTTTAGCTTATGAATTTGAAACTTAAACTAGAGTATGTATTGCCACAGGAATATTTCTAGTGGGGAGATAAAAATTAGTTTCATTTGATCCCTAGGGGAAATTTACCTCAGTTAAGTAAAATTAAATATTCTGGTAGGGCTGATTCTATTGATAGAAACATTTCTACTTATTTCTGTAATCCATACAGCAAGAGGGAAATGATACCTCTGCTGTTTATTAAGTATCTCTTTATGGACCTACCACTGCTCAACAGTGGGTTCACAGATGATACAGAACTTTATATCAGTCAGCAGTTGATTGCCCTACATTAAATTTTAGTAAGGGTATTTCTGGAAACAGTGTTGTCCATGTATTACTTTTGTTATCTCAGGTGTTATATTAATTTCGTGTTGGTGCTATAACAAACTACCACGAATTTAATGACTTAAAACAACACAAATTTATTTTCCTACCAGTTCTGGAGGATTTAGTGCAGTCAGAAGTGCAGTCTCACAGGGCTAAAGTCAAGGAATCAGCAGGCTGGTTCCTTCTGGAGGCTTTGATGGCAGAATCCATTTCTAGAGGCGGTCTGCATTCTTCGGCTCCTGACCCCTTCCATCTTCAAAACCAGCAAGCAGTATAGCATCTAACATTCTGTCTCTGCCTTCCTCCATCCCTCTTTTCTATCACTCCTGTCTACCACAGGTGTATTATGGAAAGATTCAGCCAAACAATTCTTTTGGGTTCTTGAAACTGAAGAAAAAAACCTGTTTTCCCTTCATTTCTACCTTCTGATGTCTAATCATATAAGAAAAATATGCTGCTTGTAACAACTCAAATGCTACCAAAGTAAAGCCACATCATTGATCTCTTCCCCCCTCAAACCCAAAGTAGTTTAATTGAATGTACATTTCTTTATCTCTGCTTATGCTTTATCCATTTTTAATACTGTTGTTTTTGATGAAAGTATATATAATTTCTCACCAAACGGTTATCTTGGGCCCATCTTACCTAGTAAATATTAATGTGTTACAATTTATCTTCCTATTCTGTAATAGCATACCTGCTAACCACTCCAGCCAAATTGCCTGGCTTAGAATCTATTAGTTCTTTGATCTTGAACAAATTAATATACTTCACCTCTCTGCCTTAGTTTCCTCATCTCTGAGAGACCATTCTTCAGGGACTGCTAGAAGGATGAAATGTAAGCATGTGAGACACTTAGAACAGTGCCTTGTATTTATTTAGTAATCATGATGTGTTTTATCTATTATTAACAGGGATATAGGCTATCATATGGCAGGTCCCCAGTTTAACCAATTGTTGGGTATGAGTACTTAGGTTATTGGTAGTATCTTGCTGTTAACATAATGAGCATTCTTATGTATACTGACACTTAGTAGATATAGATGGATTGTCAGAAGTCATTCGTGAAATCAAACTTGCACTGATTTACTCTTCAATCAATAGGCAATTACTCCATATCCTCACTAGTACTACAAATTAACAGTATTGATTTTACTAATTTTTAGCCAATCTGATGGCATCTTGTTTAAATTTGCATGTTTGATATTTTTGTTGAGCATTCTTTTCATGTTTAACAACTATTTGCATTTCCTCATCTGTAAATTACAGTAATGTGCTACATAACATTTTGGTCAATAATGGACCACATATGATGGTCCTATGAGATTATAATACCGTATTTTTACTGCACCTTTTCTGTTTAGATACACAAATGCTTAAACCATTGTGTGACAGTTACCTACAGTATTTAGTATAGTGACATACTGTACAGTTCTATAGCCTAAGATATATATATATCTCTCTCAATATGTAGTCTAGGTATGGAGTAGGCTATACCATCTAGGTTAGTCTAAGTACACTACAGTGTTCTCACAACAACAAAATTGGCTAAGATTCATTTCTCAGAACATATCCTGGGCGTTAAATGATGCATGATTTAATTGCCAGTTTTACAATTTTTTAAAAAATTTTTACGGGTTCCTTTTATGCTAAAGATACTAACATAAGTTTCAAAAATTTCCTCCCAGTGTTTGTATTTTAACACTGTTTATATCTTTTTGATGTACCAAATTTTTTTATGTGGTCAACTCAGCAGTCTGTGTCTTCTGGATTTCCTGTCTCATTTAAAAATACCTCTCCATCCTGAGATTGAAGTTATACAAATATCTTAAATTTTCTTGTTTTCATTGAGTTGCTTTTTATAGTCAGGTTTTTAATCTGAGATTTCATTGGCTATTATGATGAATGTTTCTGATTTTTGTTTTCCAGTATGGACAATCAGTACCTTTGCTGAAGAAGTCAGTATGTAGATAGCAAAGTTTCCTAAATACTATGGATCAAAGAAAATCTTAGGCTACTGCAGAAAAAGTTGGTCAATAGATTAAACGGAAACTTTTCTTTTTTTTTTTTGAGACAGAGTCTCACTCTTTTGCCCTGGCTAGAGTGAGTGCCGTGGTGTCAGCCTAGCTCACAGCAACCTCAAACTCCTGGGCTCAGGCGATCCTACTGCCTCAGCCTCCCGAGTAGCTGGGACTACAGGAATGCGCCACCATGCCCGGCTAATTTTTTCTATATATATAGTTTTAGTTGTGCAGATCATTTCTTTCTATTTTTTAGTAGAGACGGTCTCGCTCTTGGTCAGGCTGATCTCGAACTCCTGACCTTGAGCGATCCACCCGCCTCAGCCTCCCAGAGTGCTAGATTACAGGCGTGAGCCACCGCGCCTGGCCGGCAAAGTAGTTTTTAAGATTTCATGGCTCTATTAGATATTTGGTTGCCACATATCATACAAAGAAGGCTTGGAGGATGTGAATCACCTGTTGCAATGAACCCATTATTTAAGTTGGACTCTTGATATTTTCTTTTAAATGCAGCTTTCATTTTGTTGGCAGTTTTAGAGTCTTTAGCTGTCTCATTACTGGGTCTTTCTGCCTTTTCAAAGAAGCTCTCCAGCAACATTTGTTTTTTACTCATTTTTGCTAGGGTTAGCTTGTGGGCTTAACAAAATTGACTGAGACAAGTGCGCGGTGTGGGAGAGAGGCCCGGATGGAAGTGGTAAATAAAATGTGTGGGCCACGTGCGGACTGAAATAAGTGTTGGTTTCTGACTTAAAGCCTGCCACCAGATGTAGCTGTATAGTTGAAGTACATCAACTCACTTGCCACTGTAAAGCCCGCCACCAGATGCGCTTAATTGTTACTTGCCACTCATTGATAGGGTTTTGATACGAGTCTGCAAGCAGTTGATTTATTATGGTCTCTGTGCAGTCAAACCTCTCTGCTAATGATGTATTTGCAGCCACTCCCCAGCGCTAGCATCACTACGTCAGCTCCCCCTTAGATCATCAGACATTAGATTCTCATAAGGAGCTGCAACCTGGATCCCTCCAATGCACCGTTGACAGTAGAGTTCACGCTTCTATGAGAATCTAATGACGCTGCTGATCTGACAGGAGGTGGAGTTCAAGTGGTGATACAAGTGATGGGGAGCAGCTGTAAATACAGGTGAAGCTTCGCTGGCTCACCTTTCGCTCAGCTCCTGTGCTGCCCAGTTCCTAACAGGCTGCAGACCAGTACCAGTCTGAGGCCCAGGGGTTGAGGACTACTGATATTGGTAACTTGAAAAAGTACAAAAATATGAAATATTAATTTAGAGTCTTTATTTTCATATTACAGTTTATCTTTTTGCCATAAAAGTGAACCTAATGAAAATCCCTGTGACAGAGAATTCTCCCCATAAGAATTATTTAGTTCCTAGAAGAAATACCTGACAGTTGTACACTATCTGCCAGACGCTGTGTGTGCTAAGTGTTTTTCATACTTTATCTCACTTAATGCTCAGAATAACTGTGTGGTAGGTATGATTGACCCTGTTTTACATATGAGAAAGCTGAGGCATAAAAAGTTTAACAAAGGTCAAGGCCATTTGTTTGAACTAGGGCATTAGCTGTGGGAATAAAGAGAATGGGACTGGTTTGCAGACAGATTTTCATCCATAGTAATGACCCAATATGTATAAAGAATAAAGCGATTTGGGATATAAAGTAGAGATGATGTGGAGGTGAGGAAGAAAGAGGGATCCAGGAAGACTCCATGATTTCATTTCATCTCGGGTGGATGAAAATGTCATTTAGTGAGAAAAGGAGCCTAGGAGAAACAAGTTTGAGATGGAAGATAATTAAGGTGGCTTTGGACATATTTAGAATGAGGGATTCCTTTGATTGTTTATTAGTGTAGTACTTGGTGTACCTATGATACATATTATATCATTTGGCTGAAAGTGGCAGATACCTAACTCAATCTTGCTTGGATAAGGGAAATTACCAGCCTAGAGATCGTTCAGAACACTGCCTCTGGAGCTTGAAACCCTGAGTTCAGATCCCAGCTCTGCTATTATGAATTTAGCCAAGTCACTTAACCTCCTTATGTCTCAATATGTGTATCTGTAAAAAAGGGAGGATAATGATGGTACTTACCTCATGAGGTTTTCAGGATTAAATGAGAAACAAGAAAAACACTTCTAGAGCTGAATGTTTAGTACATACTAAGGATCACATAAACGTTATCACCAATCTGCACTGTAAGCCTCAGATGACTGGAACCTTGGACTGATCACAAACCAAAACCAGAGCTGCTGGTAAGTCCCAGATCCCCTGCTCTAAAGATACATTAAGTTTCACTCTCTCCAGTGTCCATTGCAAAAATCCTTTAAAAGATCTAATTGTCCTGGCTTGGGTCAGATACCTCCCTGGAGCTATCAACTGTAAGCAGATGTGTGGAGTACTATAATTGGATCAGTCACCAGAAGAGTGCTTTCCAGAAAAAGGTGTATGTTTGTGGTCATATAATCAAAATATATAACTAAAGCACAGAATTTCAGCCAATTTGAAAATGCCTTCTTAAAATACCTTTTCTTCTTGCTTTTTAGAAAAATTCTAATGTGAATATTTTCAGTGTCATGGAACATCCTAAAACTTCCTACCAATTCTTCTTTTCAAATGAAGGTTGAAATCTGCCCCTTAAACTTAAGTTTTATGAGAAAAATAGACTTGGGAGAGAACAGGACAAGTTCAACGAATGCGTAGAGAATTTTCTTTTTTTTTTTATTTCAGAGTATTTCGGGGGTACAAATGTTTAGGTTACATATATTGCCTTTGCCCTGCTGGAAACCATAGACTCCTTCTTATCCTTATTCAGAAGTTCCGCATTTTAGTTCTTTAAGGAGAAAATAATATGCGACTGAAACTAATATTAAGTAATCTAACATAGCAACCTTTTTCCTTATAATATTTTAATTTCTACTATAAGGATCAATCAAGCTCCATGGTATCCATCAACTCCTACCTATTCCCCTGATGAATTTATTGGATAATGATAATACCCTAATATAATATCTAGAATTGATCATTCTTTTATGTTTAGCTAATATTTTTAGAGCCCTAAAGCCACTTTTAGTGTCTCAATGCTTTTAGTCATTTTGATGAGGAGCAGTAGGAAAGAATCAAGTGAAATGAAGCCAGAGAAATGAGGGGCAGATATCAAGGGGGAAAGTCTAAGTGAGAATGGGCCTTGGGAAATTTGAGAATGAAATTAGTAAACCAAAGGAGATACATATTACACTCAGGATCCATGCCACCACTAACGAGTGGTATTTCAGTAACTGAACACATTTGGATAGATCCCAAGATGGACGCAGTTTATAGTGAGTTCATCTTCCCAGCAAATAGTGTTACAATGAGGTTCCTTCCTGTTATACCTTCCCACTTCTCTGATCTCTTTGTGTTTATGGATATAACGTTTTCTCTGCCCCAGGAAAACTTTCTGAATAATATAATAGAAACTTAATCTCTGAATTATCGAAAAGGATAAAAAGTTGGACATTTTACAGAGGGAATGGTATAAATTTCTTGCAGTTTGTTATGCAGAGTGGCAATACAATGAAAAACAGTTTTATTCTGAAATCCCAGCTTTTTTCCACAGAAAGCCATACTCAACTTTCTAGCACAAAAACATCATATCTAATAGGAGAGATTTCTTAAAACAAATTAAACTGTTCTCTTAAAGTATCATGAATAAATAGGATACTGATCTCTCTATAGGTAGCGGTTATGCAAACAAGGGCAGGGGAGGACTCTCAATCTTTTGCTTTTACCTCTTCTAGAATGTGAATGTCATGGGAACAAGTACTTGTCTTTTCACTGCTATATCCTTAGCACCTGGGAGAGGGCCTAGAATCTATTTGGGGAAAGGAGTGTTGGAGGAAGAGCCCTAGATTTGAATGTGGGCTTGAAATACGGTGGTTCTACCATTCAAAAATTCAAATGAAAAAGGATCTGCCAAAAAGATAGTGAACCCTTAAAATATAGCAAGTTCAACGTATGGATCACAATATTAAGGCTAGAAAAGGCAAAGTGATAAATTTTTTTAAAATTGAAAGTGAAGTGCTATAGTTTGGGTGAATCAAGTGCCTGAATTAATACAGTGGTGTCGTGGCCCAGATTGCAGAACGGGGGATGGACACAGAAAGAAACACACAGACACACACAAGACATACAAGACTGCAGTGGGGATTCCACCAGTCGCTTTATTCTTATACTTTTCTCTGTCCGGCAGCTACTTCCTGGCACGTGACTACCTTGGGTGCCCTGAGGAAAATACATTTTCATTCCTTCCAGACGATTGCTTAAGGGAAGCAGACGTTTGCATCTTAACTTCTTGCATCTTAACTTCTTTATCTCATTACCTATGCAGGACAATGAGACGCCTTGGCTTGTTTGCAAGACCCCAGGCGCTTGGTTATCTGTCATAAAGCTATCTGTCATGAGGAATAGTTCTGTTTGATCAACAGGCTGTGCCTGGGCCTATTGACCTCTGGCGCCAAGGAGAGCACACCCAGTTTCGCTGACTCTGGGCTTAAGCCAATTTTTGCCCAGGGACGGTCCCTACACACACCCAGTTTCGCTGACTCTGGGCTTAAGCCAATTTTTGCCCAGGGACGGTCCCTACACAGTGGTTCTAGGAATGCACACATTTTTGCGTGCTGGTGGTTGCTGACAGTGACTCAGAGCAGGAGCTCATCTAGTGGACCGGCCCCTGCTGGCCTGCTCTGCACCCTCTCTCTGCGCCTGATTCCTTGGCTAGCAGAGTGCAGACTTTTCTTTCTGCTGCCCCAGGAGGAACTCGAGAGGATTGAGTAGAGGACCATTAGTTGTTCTTCCAGGTCAGCTTTGGCCCTGTTTCTGAGGCTCCTTGTGCAGGGCCAGTTAGGATGGAAAGGGGCTCCTGGCTCAGGAAGGCTTAGGCAGATGGCTGAGCTTGTATCTCCAGTGGTGGAATGTGGAGGTCACTGCCGAAGAGGCCTTCGATGTTTCAGGGAGCTCAACATTCGCCCTTTCTGCAGAGTGGCTCTGCCAGCAACCTTCCTGCGGGCCAGCCTCCTGGCGCGATGTTGCACACGCCGAATTTTGGGGCTAGGGCAACCTAGGTCTTCCTCTCCCTCCTCCACAGCCCGGCGTCTCTTGAGAGCCCGGCGTTTCTCGGGAGGCGGGCTGGGGGCTCTAGGGGTTGGCTTCTCTGCTTCGGCCTTTGCTGGTGTGGCCAAAGGAGCATCCCCAAAGAGCACACGCCGAATTTTGGGGCTAGGGCAACCTAGGTCTTCCTCTCCCTCCTCCACAGCCCGGCGTCTCTTGAGAGCCCGGCGTTTCTCGGGAGGCGGGCTGGGGGCTCTAGGGGCTGGCTTCTCTGCTTCGGCCTTTGCTGGTGTGGCCAAAGGAGCATCCCCAAAGAGCCGGTAGCCGCCACCCAGGCAGTACGTCTCCCCATGCCAGCCCACCCGGGTTTCTCCATGCCCTTGGTAGAGGAGGTGGTAGTATACAGACGGACAAGTGGGAGATGGTGGTACTGGAAAGGAAAGCAGAACTGATCAGTCACATTGGCTGTATGCATCGTGTCGTCAGGATGTCCCCTCTCTCATATCTCTTCCTGCACCTGGCTGAAGCCCTCTCATCTGCTTGGCATCCCAAACACAGCCTTAGTCTGTCACCTCTGTGGGTCCCTTAGAGATGGGACACTGGCTGCAAAAGCAATTCCCTGGAGCCTGTGGCAGCAGCAGACCAGGATGTCCTCCCCATTCCCAGAGAGAACAGTAGAACCTCAAAATAATTGCAGTTGGGAGCCCCTCGGTCTCTCCCTTGCACAACTGAAGAAACATTCTTAAGGTCTGTCACTTCTGAGGATTTCATGGAAGTGGTTTTCATGTGTTGGATCAATGGTCTAATATAACTCAGGTAAGAACCCCTCCCACCTTGGCAGCTCCTCTTGGGCCTCATTCATACAGCCTGTTTCACCCACACTGAACTGTAGCCCTTGGATACTTTTATCTAGATTTTCTAACACTTTCTGAAGGCCAAATGCTGAAGCACAGTGACCAGGAAGGTCAGAGCCAGACTCTGGGTACCACGTCTAGTCTCAAGAAGCCTTGTCACATCTACCCAACCTCCTGGGACACCACTTCCTCGGGCCTCCAGTCTCAGCAGTGCTACATCATTCCCCCTGGCTCTCCCTTCTTCCCAGCTAAGTGATGTCATCCTTGTCCCCAGGGCTCAGACTGGGATGTGTCTTCAGGACAGCATAGCAAAGGTGCCTGGGTCTGAGGGCAGGTTCATGAGCGTCCCTCGACAGCTCTGCCTCAAACTGCTTCATTTGTCACTTGCCCACAAAACCACATTTGGCTTTTGCTAAGAGGCCAGTCAGGAAAGGGTCTGACTGGCCCTTGTGGTTCAAAAGGGAAGGCTAGATTTGAAAAGATGAAAACCTTTAGGAACACTTGCTCAGAGCTGGCATTTCACTTGCCCTCAGCAGTGAGCAGGAACGCTGTGGGTCCCCGAGGGGGCCCCAGGCCATTGGTACTACTTATGGCTAGAGAAGTTTTGGCGTGGTGGGAAAACCCAAAAGTGGCAGCCAGGTGAGGCTGTGGGCACACCAGTGCCTCCTGTCCCGATGCCTACCTGCCGTGCAGCCCTCCCAGGGGACAGAGGATAAGTCACAGTTAATATACAAGATCCAGTCAGTCATTCTCTCTCAGGCAACCAAACAGATTGGTATCTCGAAGAGAAATGGTAGGGCAGTTTCCCCAAGGGTACCACATTTCCATAGTTACTCTGCCATGGAAACCGAGAAGGCCTGTGGGGTCATCATTGCCCAGTGAGGTCATCACTGCCCAGTGAGGTCACATAAGCAATCTGTGAGTGGAGGGCAGGCTTCAGGCCCTTGGAGTTTTGTGGAGGAGAGTAGGGCAGAGGCAGAGAGGGACCCTGCCTGAGCCCTCACATCTGGCCCTTCCCACCCAAGGCCTAGTCAAGTAGCCACTCCCTGTGGAGCACACCTGTGGGCTGGCACAGACAGCCCCAGTGACCCCAGAAGGGCAAGAGACAGTCAAATTCTGAGATTGGCCAGAGAGGCAAGATTAACCTGAGAGGCAGCTAGGTTGCACGGCACTGACCCTAAGCATTCAACAGTTGGAGGGACAGAGATTTAGATGGACTAGGGGATCAGGGCAGACTTCTTGTACGTGCGCCTGAAGGGCAAGTGAGATCTGGACACATGGAGAGGACAGACATTCCCGCTGGGGAGAATAAAAGCAAAGACAAGCTCTTCTTGACCATGTTCTGCCCCAAATGTAAATTGATAGAAGCCTCTTTTTTTAATAAGTGAGAACTCAAAAAATTCAGAGTGTTGGGGGCCTGGCCAAGGCCACACAGGTAGTAGAGAGTCATTCTGCTCAACAGTAGGGCTTCTTGTGGACCTCCAGATTTATAGCTCATAGAAATGCGAGCATAAGGCCACAATGTTTAAAGGTGATAAACACTGGGAGGGATGTTATAGGTGCTCCAAGGTAAAATGAGAGTCTCAAATGACTGCACAAGGTGGGAATAATGGGCCATCGGTAATTATTATGAGTGGAGACACATAAAAACATCATAATTGGAAATTATGACATGACACAAGGTCAAAATCCAGTGTGTATTTGATGTGTCATGGGAAAGACTACAGAGAGCCATGTTCAGTAGCTTACTTTTCCCAGTCATATACCAGCTCATCTGGCCCTCATGGAGGTGACAGGGCAGCCCAGAACCTCCAGCTGAGAAGTGTGTTACACGCCCAGGACACTGGGAAAGATCCCTATTCTGCCATCACTTTTAAGCTAGCCAAAATCAGCTTTGCTGAGGCAACAGCTCTCTCACTGAGGACACTAGTCCTGGAAGGCTTCTCCTTCGGCGAGCTGCCAGCTCAATCTTCTGAACCAGGCTCACATCCCAGGGATGGGTTACAAAGCTGATGACAGTGCCTGGAACCTCACTCCCCACACGGCCCACCCTCCCTGCTCTGTGGATGTAATCTTGCAAGGTGAGGGGCAAATCATAATTGACAACCAGCTCCACATGGATGCTGTCCAGGCCCCAGGAGTCTATGTCTGTGCAGAGAAGTCCGTCTTGGGAGTCCTTCTGGAAGCACCGGAAGATGCCTGCCCTCATTGAGGCTGGCATTTGCCCCTGCAGCCTTAAATGTTGGATTTTGTGGTCATTGAGAATATATCCCAGCCAGTTCACAGTGCTAGAGCTACTACAGAACACCAGGACAGTTCCTGAGGGTCCAGTCCTGTCTGCTTTGTCATGATGCTTGAGGATCTGCACCAACTCAGTCACCTTCTCTGCTGCCTTCAACCTCATAAATGTCTGTCTGACATGAGGCATGATACAGTGGAGCTTGGAGCTGGTGATGGTGGTGAGAGAGTCTGGGCTGGCGACCTTACTCAGCAACTCGCCTACACCTTTGGGAAATGTGGCTCCCGCCAGCACTAACTGAGCTTTGGGATTGAAGGAGTTTTCCAAGTCAGTTGGGCCTTCTGCTATATGGCTCTTCTCCAGGATGTAGTCCACCAGTTCCAGGAAGCTTTCATCCAGCAGCGTGTCTGCCTCACCCAACACCAAGAAGGAGAGCTGCTCCAGGCTGATCAGTCGACCTTTCAGGACCTTCCACAGAGCCCCGGGAGTGGCTACTAGCACATCTGCTGAAGACTGGACAGCTGCAGCCTGATCCTATGCATGCCATGGCTTCCCCCTAGTTCTTGCCCCTCTAGGCCCAAGAAGCTGCCTAAGGGCTGGGCCACGGCCTGCGCCTGTTCGGCTAATTCTCCGGAAGGCACAGGGACCAGGCCTTGGGGAGCAGGGATAAGGCCGGAGTCCAGGCTTGGCCGGCCCCCAAGCCATTGAAGCAGCGGTGGTAGGTAGCTGGAAGTCTTGCCACTGCCAGTTTCCGTGGCGCAGAGGATGTGGTCGCCGCCAAGTAGCAGGGGGATGGTATTCGACTGCATTTCTGTGGGCAGAAATTAAGAAATTAAATGTGTTTTTATGAAAATAATTATTTCACTGATATTAGCTCCAAATAACTTGTATTATCATTTATGTCTTTTAATGCCTATTAGCTGTATTCTAAAGCAAAATTGGCAAACTTTTTCTGTAAAGGACTACGTGGTAATATGTAGGCTTTTGTGGGCCATGTGGTTTCTGTTGTAACTACCAACTCTGCCAGTGTAGCAAAAAGGCAGCCACAGATGAATGAGCATGGCTATGCTCCAATAAAACTTGGCCACGCATGGCGGGGCACGCCTGTAATCCTGGCTACTGGAGAGGCCGAGGCAGGAGGATCTCTTGAGCCCAGGAGTTCAAAGTTCCAGCCTGGGTGACAGAGTAAGACCCTGTCTTTAAAAAACAAAAACAAAAACAAAAACACCTTTATTGACCCTGAAATTGAAATTTCATATAATTGTCACATGTCATGAAATATTCTGTCATTGATATTTTTTCAACCATTTAAAACTTTTAAAACCATTCTCAGTTTTTGGGTCACTGAAAAACAGGCAGCTGGTCATATAAAAATAGTCAGACGGCTGGATTTGGCCCAAATACTGTACTTTGATAATCTTTAATTATCAAAGATTGCCCGTCTCTACTAAAAATTAAAAAGTGTGTAGGTAAACCTTTCCTCTAAAAGAACAATTAAGACTCTTTACCTTATATTATCAACACGGCGTACCTACTTTATACCATAGTACACCATTACCTTCCAGGGCCAATGTTTGGTAAATTGTGTGATTTCTTTTTGAGTTCCTCCTCCCCTCTTCCAGAGATTTCCCTTTCCACTCTCTGGTTCCCTTATAGCTGCCTGGGGCCTCCTCACATGGCACTTCACTGGGGACTGCCCACACCTGTGCCTCAAACCAGTTCTTAACCTGATGCCGGAGGCCCCATGAATTTAATGCAAGTTCTCCACTCGCCAGGATTGACCCATGCCTTCTCGGGAATGAACTAAAAAAATATTTTTTAAAAAAAAGAGAGAATTTAATGCGAAACTTCGTGGGGAGTGTGTGTGTGTTTCTGGAGAATTACAACCTATTCTCAAATAAATAATTCATGACCAAAAATTGATTTTAAACTATTGTTTTTGTTCTTTTCTGCAGCATTCTTTAAAGTCACCTGCCCTGTTTCCCACCTCTCAGTACCATGGATTCTCTTTTTTAAGGTGAAATCAGTAAGCTAAGGAACTACTTTGCCCTCCTTCCCCATTCTTTTAATATATGTACACTCTTAACAGTGTCCTAAAAATGATACTGAAAGTTTCACTGTTGGGATTACAAGTATTCTGGAAGGCTGGAGTTTTCAAGGTGCCCCTCAAAGTGCTCGTGTATAGTCCTCAGACACATCCTGCCATTCTGCGATCTCGCCATTCTTTTACTTACCTCCTCTGTTTCTTACCTACTTCCTCTGCTTTCAATTACACTCTAACTACTGTTAATAATTTACATTTTTCCCCTAAAAGAAATGTATGAGTTAGGCTCCCTCCCATGAGCCTCTGTCTCTACAGTGTTGCGATTACTAGCTAGTTTGCCTGTCTTCCCCCGACAAGCTCCCAGGGAGCAGGGACCATGTCTTGTTTGCTGTCTTAGCCTCTGTGCCTAGCACGCACGCGCATACGTGCACGCATACACACACACACACACACACACACACACACACAGAGCCAATTCAGATCAACCATTTGATGAGGCTATGAATAAAATCTCAACCAGTCATCTGTCCAAGCACCACACACATCCACATGCTCCCAGAGCCTAAAGGCCATTTCCACCTAAGTTCACAGCTTCATTCTTGGCAATGTCCTCATCTGCCAATGGCCAAAAATTCAATTCACTTCACAAACCAGACACTTCCAGCCCTAGACAGATGCAGTTCATATATCTATATGACATCTCATAAAATTCTAAATATCTCTAATATGGAAGTTCATCTGTGTCATACAGTGTTACTGTATCATGGCAACAAAGGAAGCATCAGTCTGATTATTTATTGACTTCATATCAATAATTCATAGCTCTTTTGCTCCTACATACAGAATCCATTGTTCAGGCAGAGTCATCATCTATAAACATGAGATGGACTCCAAAAAAGCTATTAATTCTGTTCTAGGAAAACTTCTAAAAAAACCCAAAAAGCAAAAAAGCTATTAAAAAAAATCAACTCAGCTGGGTGCAGTGGCTCATGCCTGTAATCCTAACACTCTGGAAGGCTGAGGTGGGAGGATCGCTTGAGGTCAGGAGTTCAAGACCAGCCTGAGCAAGAGTGAGACCCTGTCTCCTACTAAAAATAGAAAAAATTAGCCAGGCATGCTGGCAAATGCCTGTAGTCCCAGCTACTCAGGAGGCTGAAGCAGGAGGATCACTTGAGCCCAGGAGTTTGAGGTTGCTGCGAGCTAGGCTGATGCCACAGCACTCTAGCCCGGGTAACAGAGCGAGACTTTGTCTCAAAACAAAACAAAAACAAAAAAAACCATCAACTCTCCCATAAAACAAATTGGGAGGAAGGACATGTTGTTTAAATATATAATGTTTTAAACTACACGGCTAAAAGCTCCATCACTTATTGTCTTCTCTTCATGGTAGTTCTGGGGCATCTTACCAGTATTCTAAAAGCTCTAATAAGTAGTAGAGTTTTGGGATTACTTTATCCAATCTCTTACTCATTCCCAGCCATCTTCCTTTTTTTAAATTTTTCCTTTCTCTAAATTCTGTGTGTGCTGAGTTTGATCACTGGCATTGATTCTGGAGGGAGATGTGAATTAGAATTGTTAGAAACCAAGATAAAGAATGTGAATGGGATGACTGACTGGAATGTCAGGGGAGAAGGTGCCCATGCCGATAGCACCTCTTTAAGTGACTGCAGTCTCCATTAGCTGGGTCATATCTAGTCTCTGACTACCTGACTTTTGCCTGCCCCCACCAGAATGTAAACTCCATTAGAGCTTCACTGTTTTGTTCTCCACTCTATCTTTACTGCCTAGAATAGACTCAGGTAGAGCAGATGCTTAGTAAATATTTGATGAATGGATGATTACTGGGGAGATAGTGTCTCTAGTACATAACCCAATTTCACCTTTTCCTTTCTATCTCTCGTGGGCTGGATAAAGTTGGCTTCGTGGTACCAAAATCATCTATCCTCAGGGATCATGGCTAAGAGTTTCTTTATGAATTATACCCCCAATTAGGCAACTGTATAGAGCATGTTTCTCAAATACTTTGATGGCAAATCTTAATAAAAAATAAATTTTACATTAAGATACAGTAATCGCACCACCACAAAACTAGAGTTTCACAAAACAATACTTCCATATGTATTCTAGTCTTTTTTGCCTTTTGTTATTATTATTGTGGTGGTGGTTGTTTTTTTGCAGGTCCAAGACCACTGCTAGTTTCACATATACCCCAATAATAGATCAGAACCTACAGTTTGAACAACACAGGCATGGCGCCCCCTCAGTACTGTGCTAGCAGTTCCTGTCAGCCAGGAGAGGCCTGTACCAAGGTGGAAGTAGTAGGAAAAAGGGCACAGACTCTCTAGGCCAAGAGTCTTGAATGCAAATTCTAGTTCCACCAGAGGGTAGAACTGGGGAAAATAACTTATTCAGTCTCCATTTCCTGGAGAAGGAAACCGAGGAAAGGAACAGCCTCCATATCTAGAGAAAGGGGCTAATCATATCCTTGTGGAGCTTTTGTGAGAACTATATGAGAGTGAATATTAGGATTTCTCATCTTTGGAACTATTGATATTTGGGGCTGGATAATTCTTTGATATGGGGACTGTCCTGTGGATTGTAGGATGTTAAACAGTATCCCAGGCCTCTACCCACTGGATGCCAGTAGCACCCCCAAAATCGTCTCAGACATTGCCAACTCTCCCATGGGAGGCAAAATCATCACTGGTTGAGAGTCACTGGTGAAAGTGTCTGCCACAGTCCCTGGCCACTCTTACTTTCCTGTTGCTTCTTGCTTTGAAAAGACTACAGTTAAATCTAGGGGAGAGGACATACCGGAAACACAGTGCCAAGCTGTGAGTTCACCATCATAAGTGAGGACATGAGCACTGCAGTGGCAGGAAGACAGGCTCGAACTGTGTCAGCTGTGGCCATCATCAGGGGGCCAGACTGAGTTTGCAGCTGGAGGAGCATGATACAGTGAGAACACCATACTGCAGGAAGCTGCGTTACAGTGGGGGCTACAGGAAGAGGAAATGAAGAGGTGGGTTTGATGCTGCTGGTGGGAGACAGGGATGGGTGAGGATGAGTGGGGCCTGCTGATAACTGGATGTGGAAGGCGAAGGAGACTGGCACAAAAGCCCAGCTGGCATCCCCACCTGGGTCACCCGGTGGAGCAGAGGAGCGATGATGCCGTTGATGTAAATGGGGAAGACAGGAATGGGGGTAACAGAAAAAAGGCTACAGTGGATGATAAGTATACCCAGGGCGGAAAGTGGCACACTCCTGGCCAGAAGACAGAACTCCAGACCTAGGACACAGCTCATAGTTTCAAAAAGAAATCAGAAGTCATTTCTCTGTTTGCATAAAGGCAGAGGAAGGAATCCCTTGAGTCCTGCAACAGTGGGGGTATTTCCTTGAACAGTAAGCAGTAATACTTGAATTATACAAAAATATTGATAAGAACAAGACAAGAAAAGTAAACCATAAATCAAATAAAATGTTGGTTTCTATTTATAATTCTTTTTTAATTATAAAAGCAATTACAAGATTGCATTATTACCATGACAGTTAATATCCTCTATCAGGCATGTGTATCCTTTATGGAGAAACAGAATGCCTACGACCCTGTGATACAATGCGGAAACAGAAGTGTTATTTTCTTCAGGATCTTTCATCATTTTTTCTAGAATATTGGTTGTAAATACTTTTCATCCACATATTTTTAAGTTAAATTGTGGGTTAGCTAATAGAAGCTTTTATTTAGGCACAGGCAAATTTAAGAATAAATTATATACCTGCATTCTCATATTCATTCAAATGCTCACAGTAGTGTGTGCATTTCTTTTCTAATACATGTTGGGGTATGTGCATTTAAGCGCATAGTAAAACAAAGACTCTATGAAAAGATGTCATAATTATTAACATAAAGTTGGAAACCCTCAGGGTGAAAAAAAAGCATTTAATGTAAAAAGTACCAATAATCTTGTAAATACAGAACTGGTGGAATTTTATACAAAGTTAGTTGCTTCAATGGGGAAATTAAGATCTATTATGAAGTAACTAATACCGAGAATGCATTGTGTACAACATCCAGATATCAGATAAGCACAACAGAAAATGTGGCAGAATGCTAATTAAATACCACCAAGAGAGCAAAGACATTTTCACTCCCTGCAACATATGCTTCTATAAACCACATAGGACTTGGCGAACCATGGGTCAGTTTCCAAGTCCCAGAGTGACTAAGCAGGAAGCTCATCGTTTAAAAGTGAAAATGTGTTTCCCTGTTTCTACTGATTTTCAGGAGGGAAGAGTGGGTTGCAGAGGCAGTAAGCGTCGGTTGGGGGCTGGGGTAGCCAGCCTCCAAGATCTCCTGCAATGACCCTGCTTCCAGGTGTTCACACCCATGGGTAGTCCCTTGTACCAGCCTTGGTCTGTGTGACCAAAGGTGTACAGCAGAAAACATGGTATGTCACTTCCAGGAGGAGGTTATGAAAGATTGCAGCTTCTGTCTCAGGTGCTCTCCACCCCCACTCCCAACCTCAGCTCACTCGCTCTGGGGAAGCAAGCTGCAAGTAGCGAGCCGCCCTCTGGGGAGGCCTGCCTGGTGAGGAACTGAAGCCTCCAGCCACCAGGCGGGAAGACCTGAGGCCTGTCAACAACTGCCTGGGTGAGCTTGGAAGCTGATTTCCTGGGCCCCATCAACCCTTGAGATGATCTCAGCTCCAGCCAACCTCTTGACTGCAACCTCGTGAGACACTCAGAACCAGAAATTGTGTGAGATAATACATGATTGTTGTTTTAAGCTGCTAAATTTGGAAGTAATTTGTTATGCAGCAATACACAACTAATACGGATACCTTCTGCAATGGACTGAACATTAGTGTATCCCCAAAACTCATATGTTGAAATGCTAACCTCCTAGGTGATGGTATTAGGATTCAGGGTCTTTGGGAGGTGATTAGGTCATGGGGGCAGAGCCCTCATAAAAGTGCCCTCATAAAAGAGGCTCCAGAGAGTTCATTAGCATCTTCCACCAGGTGAGGTTACAGCAACAAGATGGCCGTCAATGAACTAGGAAGCTGGCCTTCACCAGACACCAAATCTGCCTCGACTTCCCAGCCTCCGCAACTGTGAGGAATAAATTTCTGTTGTTACAAAACACCCGGTTTATGGTATTTTGTTATAGCACCCCGAATGGACTAAGACACCTTCCTTGTCTTTCAGAGAGAGAGTCCTTTTTAAACATTGGATGAAACTCATATTAGTTTTGTTAATCTGACAGACCATCAAATTAACAAAAGAGCAAGGAACAGGAGAGAAAATCAAGCAAGGGAATAATCCTTCAAGGAGAAATGGTAGCTCATTAGATGACTCCTATAGTGCTTATCCCTTTATAAATGAAGTATTAACATTCACGTCGGTCTTCCAACGATTCTTATTATACTCCTGAAACTATGCTAGATTTAGGATGTCCGCTGGGACAAAAGAGAGAGAAAACACTTAAGCAACTCCTCTTGACTGTCTTGAAGGGGTTGGTGACTCAGTTAATAACTGTCTATTGAACTCCTACTTCTATAAAACTATTAAATGATATATAAAAATGAAGTTTAAATAGCATACACTCAGCAAAATGCCCAACCCTAGGAAGGTGGTGAATTACGGCACTGCTACAGCATGAACTCTTAATGCAGCTATTTGAAAGAATTTTGATGAAGAACATCGAAATTGGAAAAGATAGTGTTTCAGGTTGATGAACTGTACTGTTGTGGTGCCTGCTCATGCTAAACACTTCACAAACATTTGTTCTTTATGTATTTTTCCTGTAATGGTTAGTGTTCCAGGGGCTGCAAGTTATGGTTTCAGATCTCTGTTGTCTTACAATCCAGCCGGATGACCTTGGTCAACTTTTGATCTTTCTCTTTCTCAGTTTTCATCATCTGTACATAAATACATTGCTGTTTTCAGAATATATAATGCTCTGGGAAGGACAAAAGAACCTGCGTGCAAAAAGGTTTTGAAAGAGCTGTTAAATAGCATTTTCCAGATCTAGGGCACTATTCTGAACAGTGGGAGACCTTGCCAGGTCATTGCTTTAAACACTTTTGCAAACAGGGGCTCAGAGGCCTCGGACACACCCAATTAGTGACAGAGCTAAGATCAGCTAAGATTAGGCTAAGGCTTTGTGTCACCTCCAGGTTTGACCTTCACACCACCAGACATCCTTCATAGCCACATAATTAATTAAAGAACAATGAAAGCATAAAATACTCTGTGAAAACCATTGTGAAATTTTCCTTCACTGACTTAACATTTTTTTAAAAAATGACTACTTTGTCTCAGAGACTATATAATTACTTTATATTATCTTGTCATTGAATACTTTTAAGCCAACTTAGTGTCATCTATATCCATGACAGAAGTAGAAGGCTCCAGTGCCTACTTCTGCCTTCACCATGGGAACATGGAAAAACACAAGCATAACTGAGAGAAAAATCCCCAGAAAGTTAGATTTAACAAAAAGTAAAAAAGATAAGCTTGGTAAAGTCAATAGCTATTAATATAAACACCTCCACAGTCAGCTGCAGAGTGGAAACTTAGCATTTACAGTATGTTATTAAAAGCAAAACAGGGAAAGTTGTACTCAGAAGTAATTCTAACATAACTATTTTTTCCATTCCAAAGGTAACACCATTCATTGTAAAAAAAAAAAAAAAAAAAAAAAAAAGTGACAAAAAAAGAAATGCAGATATTTAAAAATTCACTATGTGAATATTTTGGTATATATTCTTCAATATTTTCCATGCATATATATTTTTTTAAATCTGAGAATCAGATATAAACTCAGGTATACAAGAACTATAACTAAATTCTGTATAATTGAACTTATTTTTTTTTCCAAAGCCCCTTCCATCTAGGAGTAAAAATTAAATCTCAGTCAATTACATCTTGTTCTCCTTTTTCTACCCGGAGTAGAGGTGGGGTGGAGAATGAGGGGGAAGGGTCACTGGGATGGGAAAGAAAGGCGGGTGTCTAGTCTGAGCTCATTTTCATCTATCCACATTGGCTTTTTCACCTTTTGAATTTTAAAAGTATTTTTCTCTTCCACTGAGATAACTAAATGGGGAGAGGGCAAAATGGGTCTAGGAAATGTGGGTATCCTTTCTTAATATCGTAAAACTACAATTACATTTTTTTCAGCTATGTATTATTTCATCGTATGGATATTACAATTTATTTAACTATCTTATATTATTCAGCGTCTTGGTGGACATTTTTATTTGCCTCCTTTGTATAAATGTCTCCAGGTAAAATTGCTGCATCTTATGGTATGCACATTTCTAAGGATTTTGAAACATGTCAAATTACCTATGTAAAGATTGTAGGAATTTACATTTCCATCATCCATGTGAATTCCTGTTTATCTGTAAATTCCACCCAATGTGTTTTTGTTCTTTTAAAATAGAAATAAGAAATTATAAAATTGATACATGTATGTTAATTGTCAAAAAAAGTAAGCAGTACCAACGTGCAATCAATAGAAAGTGAAAGCCCTGCTTCTCCCAACTCTATTCCCCACTGTTTTGTCAATATGGCTCCAGGATTTTTTTAAATAGTAAGGTAGAGATAGATAGATGATAGATGGATGGAGAAAAGAGAGAGAGAACAAGAAAATACAGTAGACATAGGGACACACATATTGATTTTTACGAATTTTTAAGAAAAAAATAAGAATATCTATACATTGTTTTATTTGTATTTATTTATTTATTTATTTTGAGATGGAGTCTCACTCTGTCACCTGGGCTAGAGTGCTGTGGCATCAGCCTAGCTCACAACAACTTCAAACTCCTGGGCTCAAGTGAGCCTCCTGCCTCAGCCTCCCGAGTAGCTGGGACTACAGGCGTGTGCCACCATGGCCGGCTAATTTTTTCTATTTTTAGTAGAGATAGGGTCTTACTCTTGCTCAGGCTGGTCTCAAACTCCTGACCTCAAGCAATCCTCCTACCTCAGCCTCCCAGAGTGCTAGAATTATAGACATGAGCCATGGAGCCCAGCCTACATACACTGTTTCATAACCCGTTTTTTTACCTAATACATTATGAACAGTGATTCATTTAATAAATATTTACCTAATACCTATCATGTGACAAACATGGTTTTATATACTATTTATTTTTCTGTCAATAATTATAATTCTGTATAATCATTTCAATGGGTGCTTCCATTGTATAACGTACCCTAAGTAGTCAGTCCTCTACTATTATCATTTAAAGCTACATTTAATCCTTGTACATCCATCTTTGTATACTTGGATCATTTTCCTTAAATTCCCAGAAGCGGAAATGTTGAGGCAAAGGTCATGCACGTTGCAAGTGTTGATGCATATGTCCAGATTTATTCCCAGAAAAGATCGCTGATCTCACCTACAGGGTTTGAGAATTCTTGTTTCTCAGCATCTTTACCAAAGTGTACACTTATTGTTTTTTTAATTTTTGCAAATCACATAGGTCAAACTAACAGACAAAATAAAAATCCCAACTGGTCATTTTGTTTTGGTTTTAATTACTCCTTTATTCTACATGCAGTTGAGAGAGCCAGTGAAACTTTGCTCACCAGTGTGAGGGCTGGAGTCGAGGGAAGAGACGGAGAGGCAAGGCGACTAGGAGAGGGAACCTGGCCTTGATGCTCATGCATGAATGAATGAATGAATGAATGATCTGTCCCAGCGTACCCTGGGGTAGAGCTAGATAGTTCATTCCAATCTACCATGACTGGATTGTTTTGTTTTTAATTCAGCAGAATAATTTCTTTTCTCCTGAAGGAAGTCATGCACATGGCGGTGGTTGTTGTTTTTAAGAAATCAAACATTACTCGTGTTTACACAGTGAAAAGCAATGCTTAAGATTGCCAGGTTAGAAACTGCCTTCCCTCCCTCTGAGTCTAGTAATATTAAGAATAAAAGCTCACATTTTTTGAGTTGGTACTATGTCCCAGAAACTAAATTTCCGGGATATATTAACTCATTCAAATTCTCTGCAACTTTCTGAATATAAACATGTAGGGTTTATGATCCTCGTTTTCAGATGAGAATATTGTATCACAGAGAAGTGAAATAACCACCTGAGGCTGCACAGCTTAGAAGCAGTGGAGCTAGAATTCAAACCCAGACGGTCTGGCTCCGCAGGCTGTTTGCTCAATCTAATCATACTACCTTAAATTCTTTTCATTTTTGTGAGGTAGAAATTTCTGAACACAAAGAGAGAGGGGCCAAAAGGTTTTGCTTTATTCCCTATCATAGGCTTACTAAGCGGATTTTGTCTACCTGATCCCTGAGCTGGGGCAGTTCCCCAGGTGGTAGAGGCGGCCCCAAGTGTTTTTTCACAGCTGTCTGCTAGTATCATTTCTTATATGTCCTTCCTAGGATATAGAAGTATAGGAATAGTCTCTCTATATAATTTTTAACCAAGTGGTTAAAATTCTCTTTTAAAACATGCCTTTCCAGTTCATAACTAATTCATTATTTTTTATCAGCAGATATTCCATTTCTTTATTTAACCAATCCTCTAATTGACGGACATTTATGTTGTTTCCAAACAATGCTTCAATGAATATCCTCAGATATAAGTCTATTGCATAAGTGAAAGCTACACTATATACCTATAGTACAATTATTATATCAAAGAGCATATGCATTTTAAATTTAATAGATTGTACTTAATTGCCCTTCAAAGATATACTAATCTTTATTCCCACCAAAAGTATATTTAATCCACTTCCTGTCTTACATAAATATTACCTTCAGTCTGACATCACCTTACCCCCTACAATCATGCAGTGATTCCATTCGTCCAGGCAGCTTTTTGGTCAGTAATTCTGATTGTTAGCCAGAAAAGGAGTGGATAGAGGACATGCCTATCCTCTCCACTGGAAAGTTATATCCTCTCCATTGTAAAATCAACAACTAGACATACTCATGGTTGACATAAATCTGTGTGTCTGCTTAACTCTGGGCTATAAGCAAATTTCTAGAGCCACAAATCTGTGCATGAGCCCTTAGCACACTGTGACCACACCAAGGCACTGGTGACCACACAGGAGGCCTTATGCTGCTCGATGATAAGTTTTAAAGTTAACATTGATCAGGGGTATGTGAGTGTAAAGCATGTAGAGCCTTGTAGATCATTGAAAGGACCTGGACTTTTACTCTCTGGTGGGAAACTATTGAAGAATTTCCATCAGAGAAAGATCTTTAAGGGGAAAAAAATGCAGATGAATTATCTTTTTCTCCTAGGTCTATGCTCCAAAGAGGTTTTGTGAGAACTTGTGTAGTAATTTAGGATCTTTAAGATAGAAAGCACCCTTCTAATGATTAGGAGAAACACAGATGGAAATAAAGATTTTATTACTTACAGTCTGGTGGCTACGAGGCACACGTGAGGATCATACACACACACACACACACACACAGGTTAGGGAGCACAGGCAGGAATAGAGATAGGGGAGCCTGTGGGCCAATGCTCTTACTGGGTCTGTTAAGTAGATAGGTAGGAGTTGAGTCCAGCCTGAGCAACACAGGAAGACCACATCTCATGTCAAAAAAAAAAAAAGAAAGAAAAAAAAAGAAAAAGAAAGGGGAGGGAGAGAGAGAGAGAGAGAGAGAAACCTGAGCTAACACATTAGCACGCTCAACCCCTGGCCATGTGATACCCTGCACTGCCTTGGAACTCTGAAGTGTCTCCACTAGCAATAAGGCTCTTATCAGACGTAGCCCCTACACTTTGGACTTCTC
>NW_012140080.1:2738860-2741853 GCF_000956105.1 Propithecus coquereli
ATTATGATAATGAAACAGCATTCTTAGGCTGGTAGCTCCAGTCAGTATTCAGGTCATTTAAAATCCACTATGAAGAGAAAAAAACAAAAACAAACACACACAAAGCGAAAAACAAAAAAACCCAATAAATCCAGGACAGAAAAGTAAAACAGGCATTTTAACTCAGTCTATAACAACAGGTCTTACTTGCAGCTGCCTTAGAGTGAAATGGGAATGAAATCTTGGTCATGCAAAGAAACAGAGTCCTTCAACTTCAAAGGAACTTTGCTTAATCACATTTGGCTTCTTTGGGTTCTGGGTTTCACCTCATGCTGCACTGCTCTGAAGAGCAGTCAGTCACTGAGAAGGAAGTCCCCTTCCAGTCATTTGCTTGTGAGCTAACAAAGGAACAATTCTGTTTCTGATTATGAGATGAATAGAAAATTTCCATTTCTCCACCAATCTGGACTATCTATATCCTTGCAATGGAGATATCTGGTGATCATATTATTTCAAGTCATGGCAATAACAAGTAAAAAAGCACCAGCAGTCCCCGACTTATGAATAGGTTATATTCTAATAATTCATTTACCAGCAGGTTGTGTGAAACTACAGTTGTCTCCTTCACCTGTAAGAAATGCATAAGGCAGTTAGACCATGCTACTGGGACCTATGAAAGATGGAAGAAAAATCCCTAATATCTCTTCCTCAACCCTGAATATATTAATACTATCCATGATCACTGACTCAGCAGTTATTACGTATGCTGTAGAGTATGTGCTATTGAGCACTTACTATTGCCCCAATAGTCCCAATCAAGCCTTGAGTTCTGAGCTTCTTAGGAATCTCCCTTACCCCTAATACCTTATGAGTAATTTTAAACCTTTCTGATTTTCCTTTGGGCCCTAAACTGTGGGTTCTACTGAACCAGTTGAGATACCTTCTGAGTCCTGAGTATGTGTATAAGGTACGGAAAAGAACACAAAAGGAGGGCAGACTAAAATAAACTTTGTGGTACTGGATTAGAATTGGAGGTATGGATGTAACTCATGATCTTTAATACACATAGATAGACATAGATACAGATGTGTGTGTACATATATTTCTCAGCTCTGTCCACTGAGAAGCGATACCCACCAGAAGTGATGACCACACCTAGCACCCAGGTGTTCACCTCTAAATTAACTAAATGTTATTCTTCACAAAAAGGAATCAGGGCTCCTTGAGAAATGGCTGATTTCAAGGGTGGGCAGAGAAACTACAAATGAGCCTAAAACATCTTATTGTGTCCTTAAAGTAAGGAAGTGCTCAAAGAATTATAGAGGCATGTCAAAAGGACATAGAAGACAGTATTAGAAGGTTACCATTCTCAAATATGGAATAATTTGTGCTATAAAAGTAATTTTGATTTATATAAGCAATGGCTTGTATCTGATTATAACCTATTTAAAAAATAGAAATCCATGAGTCCATTTT
The DNA here is from genome assembly GCF_000956105.1 of Propithecus coquereli. Taxonomy (NCBI): domain Eukaryota; kingdom Metazoa; phylum Chordata; class Mammalia; order Primates; family Indriidae; genus Propithecus; species Propithecus coquereli. Next base: position 2,740,316 of record NW_012140080.1, read on the forward strand.
GATGAAAATAAGTGAGTATATAAACAAACGGGGGAGAAGATAAAGCTCTACCTTTTAGTAGCATACCAAAAAAATATGTAGAAGTGTTAGAGTAGGAGACTAGGAGACAGAGCTGAGATTGGATGCAGGGGCTTGAAGATCAGGTGCAGGTTTTAAAATAAACAACTCTTAAGCGAAAGTTAACTAGAGGGGCTCATAACTGCAGACAAGAATGAGCTTCGACCAGCTTGTCAGCTATCTCTGCCACCTTTCAGGAACTTTGGCTAATTACAATATCATTTACATTGTGGTTTTAAAATTTTTCCACCCTTAAAAACACATGATAGTTCCAAGACAACCATATAAAGTACGAAAATGGGAGGGAACACAATTCTAGGAATTACTACCCAAATCTTAGTAAAAGCCAACCCCTTGGCCTTGAATATTCCTCCCCTCAATTAGTAAGACTGCAAACAATCTAGAACCACTTCTTCCCAGTGCAGCTGCTCTCTTTCGAGGTTGCCTGCTCTACTCCCTGAAAGTGTACTTTTGCTTTCAATAAAAGCTTTCACTTGCTTGGCTTACATGGTGCATCCTGAAATTCTTTTCCTGAGAACTTTCCCCAAGAACTTGGAAAAACCTCTACTTGAAGGCCGATAACAAAAGAAATGAGAATTAGAAAATCACCAATTGGCAGCCACCATAATAGTAATAAATGATTCAGACAAGAATCATCAATAAATCCTAAAATTGGTGAAAACTGGATGAGGAACAGGATATTTCTATAGTCTAAAGCATCTTTTCACAAAAATAATCATTGATTATGTATTAATTAATAGTGCAAATACCTACACGGGAGACATTATCTTAACGGAGTAATAAAATCAACATCACCAGTAATGGGACAAATCAACATGTACTCTCTGATGTGTGGCATGGAAACAAACACAAAAGCACTGGATTTAGAACGTGGAAAAAGGCAAAAAAAAAACAAAACCCCAAAATATCACTGGGGTGTTTGCCAACAATGCGTTGCTTGAATCTAATCATAAGGAATCATCAGGCAAACCCAGATTTCCAGGTAATCTATAAGGTAACCAGACTCTGTTCTTTTTAAAAATGTCAAGGTCATGAAGGACATGAAAGACTGAAGAACTGTTTCAGACTGAAAAGACTAACATAACAACTAAGTGCAATTTGACCACAGATTGGACCCCAGACCTATAAATGACATTACTGGGACTACTGGTGAAATGTAAATGAAGTCTATGCTAATTTCCTTATTTTATTGGTTGTATGTGGTTATGTAGGACAGTGTTTTGGGTTTTAGGAAATATGCACTGATGTATTAAAAGGTAATGGAACTTTATGCCTGCAATTTATTCTCAAACTGTTCGGACAAATATATTTGTATATATAGAGGGAATAATAAGGCAAATATAATAGAATGTTAACAGTTGGGTAATCTGGGGTGAAGTTTATGAGGGAGTTTGTAGTGTACTTGTAACTTTTCTAGGAACTGAAAATATTTAAAAACAAAAAGCTAAAACATTGTTTAA
>NW_012140080.1:2743538-2779013 GCF_000956105.1 Propithecus coquereli
GACTTGGCGGGGAGGGGGGGTAAGGGCAACATACGTAACCTAAACATCTGTACCCCCATAATATGCTGAAATAAAAAAAGAAAAAAAAATGTGATTTAAGAAAGTAAACTCTGGAGCCAGATTGCCCTTGGGTCTGCCACTTAGTAGCTGTGCGATGGTTGGCATCACACAGCTTATCTCGGCTTCCTTATCTGCAAAATGGAGGTAACAACAGCTCTTACCTTATAGGATCGTTTTGAGTATTACATGAGATAATACACACAGGAGGGGTTAGAGTGGGGCCTGTCTTGCACCATGCCGTGATCTTGGAACCGGAAGCCATGGATAGCAGAGCAACAAAATCAAAGCTTATTTCCCAGAACAACGCTGCAGTGAACACCTCTCAGTTTTTATGTGAGAATGAAGTACACCTCCACTTGTTCGAGATACTCTTATTTGGGGTTTTCTGTCTCTCGTCACCAAGCTTAACCCTAACTGATACACCTGCTAACCCAACAGCCATTGCCAACCCTTTCTGCCTTACGCTTCTTCCACCAGGGCTAACTTTTCCAGCCTCTCTTACAGAGCAGGGTGCCCACGTGACCCAGTTTGGGCCAATAGGGTGTAAGGAGAGTCTGCACTAGGGCTTCTGGGAAAAATTATCCTCTCCACTCAAAAGCAATATCGGCAGGAAAAGAAAGAAAGCCTGCTTTGCTGCTGTCTCTCAACCTGTCCTAGTTTGGGTTCCTCTAGGAGCAGACTCTGAAACGGGGATTTGAGTATCAGTAGTTTATTCGGGAGATGTTCCCAGAAAACACTGGTGGAAGAGTGGCGAAGTGAGGCAGGGAAGAGCAAGAAGCCAATGGAAGATGGTGTTATGAAGCAAGTTTCCATTGTGGGTAATTGGAATAATCCAACTGGGGAAAACATAGACTACAGCTTCAATGTGATCACTCCAGGCCCAGTGTGGTGGTTCATGCCTGTAATCCTAGCACTCTGGGAGGCTGAAGTGGGAGGATCGCTTGAGGTGAGAAGTTCGAAACCAGCCTGAGCAACACAATGAGACCCCCATCTGCACACCAAAAAATCGGAAAAAAAAAAAAATTGGCCAGGCATGGTGACGTACACCTGCTGCTGCTTGGGAGGCTGAGGCAGGAGGATCGTTTGAGCCCAGGAGGCTGCAGTGAGCTATGATGATGCCACTGCACTCTAGCCCCAGCAACAGAATAAGACCTTGTCTCAGAAAAAAAAAAAAAAAATGATCACTCCTCCCCAAGGGGAAGAAGGAGAAGGACTTATTATTCACCAACTCTCATCAGTTATTGTTTGAGGGCTGCTCACAGAGACAGGTTTATTTGTTTATTTATTCATTCATTCATTCATTTATGGCAGGATCTCTGTTGCCAGGGCTAGAGTGTGGTGGTGTCATAGCTCTCTGAAACCTCAAACTCTGGGCTCAGGTGATCCCTGAGGCATATTTCGTGAACGCCCTTAGGCAAGGATTCAGTGGGTGCTAGCGGCTCTAAGTTGGGCCAGCATCCATGAAAACGGTACATGCCATGGGGTATGAGTGGTGTACTGACACCTGCTCCACCTACCGTGTTTCCCCTGTTGGAACTATTGTGAGAGGATGTGATGTCGGGAACTGCTGCAGCCACCTCACAGCCAAGAGCAGAAGGCAAAGAGAACTCATAGATGCCGGCCCAGATCTCTGATATCAAAGAGCCTCTGACGCTAAAGAGCAGAACCCTACCTCAGGACTTCTTGTCATGTGAGAAAAAAGAAACTTTCTCAATTAAACCATTGTTTGTTCGGCCAAATGCATTTTTTTTTTCCTGGAGACAGAGTCCTGCTTGTTGCCAAGCTAGAGTGCAGTGACATCATCATAGCTCACTACAAAGTCAAACTCTTGGGCTTAAGTGAGCCTCCTGCCTCAGCCTCCCAAGTAGCTGGGACTACAGGTGCCACGCCCAGCTAATTTTTTTTTTTTTTGTAGAGACAGGGTCTCACTATTGCCCAGGCAGGTCTCGAACTCCTGGCTTCAAGCAATCCCCCCACTCCAGCCTCCAAGAATGCTAGGATTACAGGCATGAATCACTTTGGCCAACTCCCAAATGCATTCTTTTATTTTTATTTTTTAATTTCAGAGTATTAAGGGACCAAATGCATTCTTAATAGTCATACTTCCTTTCTCTTGATGTTTCACTCAAGGACATTTAGCTTAATTAGGATTTGGAAACCAAAGCCAGGAGACTCAATGATAATTCTGATTTTTCTTGAATGGGGGAAAAGAAAAAACAAAAGGAAGACACTGGGGGAGGGGAGGAAGACTGTGATCTCATCTCTTTAAAACATTATCCTGCCACGATGGTTCATTATGGCTAAAGCTTAGAGGATGGAGGCCAGTTCCTGCATCTAAATGGATTCCCCAGCCCCCAGCTCTCACTGTGGTGTGTAGTCCTCTGGCCTCTTGCAGTTCTCTCTCTACCTTCCAGGTAGAGAGCTGAGAACCCACAAGAACACCAAGAATTCAAAACAAGTCTGAGAACATCTTAAGGATGTAATTTTTTCCCCTGACTATAAATGTTGGGTTTAAACTGCTGTGGGGTAAAATCTAACTAGATGTTAGAACGTGGAAAGAGACACAGGGAGGGACGCAAGGAAAGAGTGATACTACTGACAAGAAATTACACAGTCATGCTCCCTTTCTTTCTCCCTTAACCTGCTTTGACTCCTTGTGTTTCCACGTCAGGATTAACCCTGTGTTTACCCTAACTTGGCGCTTACTGCACTTCCTCTTTCAAAGCTGCTCCTTCACTGTCTGGTAGAAATTAAACTTAAAAGGACTCTGTTAACTTGGTTCTTGTGGTTCTGCCCCACAGTAGTTTTGTCCATGTGGTCACTGTGTTCTACTGAGAACCAGCAGCAGCAGAGCTCTGAGGCTGAAGAGTTGTAGCTTTCTTCTACTCTTCCAAACACTGTCTTCAGTATATTGTTCTATCTCGAACTATTTTTTTTTTTCTGTCTTTGAGACATACCACCTTTCTAGGATCTTAATGGAAGGGGAATGACAATGTATCATACTTTAAGCTACGTTTGCTCAACATGAGCAAATCCCAACCACCCCCAAAAGAGGGTGTTGTCCTATGCATTATGAAATTATAATGGAGACATTCAAAGTGTCCACAAGGTATTGAGACAAGAGTGTGGAAAGGATCATATGATGGAAAGGAAAGATTTCCTGGATGAAAAGTATGTGGTTCCTCTAAGAAGGACCACCAAAAATTTGTTCTGCCTGGTAGAAAAAAATTGCTGGATGTACCAGCTTAAAATCTTTCCACAAATTTATATTTGGGCACCAGACCCCCTTCCATACTGCAGTCTGGGTAATTTGTCCTGGCTATATACCACTCCGCTTTCTCAGCCCTACATGAAAGGACGGGGTGGCTACATTTCATTTTCTGGCAGGCCCACGACCCTGGGAGGCCTATGCACAATGCAGATTCAAGCTAATGGCATAATGATCACCCTTAGGTTACTCTAGGTCACTTTCTAAATCCTATCATGCCTCGGCTGGGGAATTCCCAGATTGATCAAGCATTTCCTCCTTCCCCAGGTGTAGCAGTTGCCCGGGATAGGATTAAGGGTGGGGCAATGCAAAAATGGAGTGCCCACCCTTATCCTTCTTCCCAGGTGGAGCAACTGCTGGAGATAACACCAAAGCAGGGGACCCTTGTTCCTAGAAGAGCCAGAGATTGTATCTACCTAACACTACCTCTCAAGCATTATGAAAATAATATTCTTCTCCTCTGAAATTACTGCTGAGTAAACCACTTACAGTTAACCACAACTGTTAAGTTTGACTTCTAAATACTTCTTAAAACTTTCAATGTTCTTCACACTGAACGTTCACGTCTGCACCCTACCCCAGCTACCATTTGTAATCGCTTTCTAACTAGTCTCCTTGCATTCACCCTCCTTCCAAATGCTATCCAGAGAAATACTTCTCAAAATGAAAATCTGAGCATATTCCTGTTCTATCTAAAACTTCTCACTGGCTTCATGATGTTTAAGGATTTAGTCCAAAATCCCTAACCTGGCTACAAGTCCCTATAAGCACTTTTGTAACTTCATCTCTTATAACCGCCTTTGCAGTTTTATTTCCAGCAGTCCTCCCAAGCCTGCGCTGAAGCACAGGGCATTTGCACATACTATTTCAAGTGCCTGAAACACCAGATAGTATGTCAAAGCTCATTCCTCAGTGAAACCTTTCCTGATTCTGCCAGACAAGGTCAGTACTCTTGGTTTTTACTTTCATAACACTCAATATTTTTGCTTTATAACACTTAAAACAGATTAGACTTCATTATCCTTGTGGTAATTAGATTAACATCCATCTCTCCTAATAGATTGTTAGATTCACGAAGAAAGGGACCTTGTCTAGTAAAAAGCTAGCTTGTGGGCTGAAACAAAATACATGTTCAATAAGTACCTGTTGAATGAATGAACAAAGGAAGATAAATATAAACTAAAGAAGGAGCCAAGGAGAGATTATGATGGCCTATGCTTTTGAGTTGACTTTGATCACCTTCTTACACAGAAGGAACTGTGAAGAAAAAAGAGACATTTCAATCTGTTTTAAACACAAGTAGGGTCCAGGTATGGTGGCTCATGCCTGTAATCTCAGCACTTTGGGAGGCCAAGGTGGGAGGATTTCTTGAGCCCAGGAGTTCAAGACCAGCCTGGGCAACACGGCGAGACCCTGTCTCTACAAAAAATAAAAAAAAAATTAGCTGGCCATAGTGGCATGCACCTGTAGTCTGAGCTATTCAGGAGGCTGAAGCAGGAAGATCGCTTGGACCCAGGAGTTTGAAGCTGCAGTGAGCTATGGTCGTACCACTGCACTCCAGCCTGGGTGACAGAGTGAGACCCTGTCTCTAAAAAAAAGAAAAAGAAAACACAAGTAGGTATGAAAGTGATTTTTAAAAAATTTTTGGTTTTGTTTTGAGATGAGGTGTTGCTATGTTGCCCAGGCTGGTCTTAAACTCCTGGGTTCAAGTGATCCTCACACTCAAGCTCTGGAGTAGCTGGGATCACAGGCGTAAGCCACCACACCTGGCTTGAAAGTGATGTTTTACACTAAAGTATTGATATGCAACTGAAGTACATTTGATTTCTGTATGGGGAAAATACTCCAGGACAGCTAGTGACTGACTTCCTTTGGTCCACACTAACTTCCAGAAAAGGTGAATCACAATGAGACTAAAGAAAGGTAAATGATCCAAATGACCCACTGGAACAGGGCACATGGTGATTCACTTCGTCCTACTATTTCCTCCTTAACTGTTACCCATATTGATTACAAAGGAATGGAATATTTCTATTGTTAATTTTATTTTCTCTCAACTGGAAACTGAAACATTCTCTCTAGATAGTAAAATTTAAAAACATTCCAGAATCAAGGTATAATCTCATTAAGGCTTCGCCATTGTGTTCCTGGGGAAGAAAAGAAGAGGCCCTTTCTTTGGATGCTTGATGCAAAGATATGGGCTTTTTTCTCATAAAATTTGTGTTTTTCTTTTAATGATTCCCTTTGATTTATGAAATAGATATTACAGGGAAAATTCACACATCCTGTCTCTCTTCTCTACACAATTCTGTTATTTATTTTGGGATTTATTTCTATAGGAAAAAGATTGCCCTTAGGATCAGCCAACTGGGGCTTTCTCGGCAAGGTTTCTTCAAGAGTGTTCTTTCAGCTTACTCCCTCCTTCCCTTCCCACAACCCCGTGGTGTTATGATCTATATATTGGTTTGCATCCATGGTTCCTGGCTTATAACTCCCATAGTCCTTGTTATAATGTTGGGGTGCCTTAGGCCCCAGGAATAGGTCTTAGGAAATGGAATCTCTCTTTCTGACCTTCTGCCCTCCTTTCATCTGTCCAAGGCAGGACTCTAATCTGATTGTGGGTCAAAAGATCCTCATTCCAGAAAAGGTCCTGCCCCATACCCTAGAGGAAGGAAAGCCACATAGAGAGGCCAGGGAAAATCTGAACACACAGGCCTCATTGGGTTAAGATCATGTACTTTTTATCCAATCACATTTCTACACATGCCTAGGTAATGAAGCCATCATAAAAACCCAAAAGGACAGGGTTTGGAGAACTTCTGGAGAGTTGAATGTGTGGAGGCAGACAGGAAGGTGAACAAAAATTCATCCTTGTGCCTGGAGGATGGTGCACCCCAGCTCCACAGGAACAGAAGCTCCTGTGCTTGGGACCTTTCTCGAACTCGCCCTATATACCTCTTCATCTGGCTGTTTATCTGTATCCTTTAAGATATCCATTGTAATAAACCTGTAAATGTTTCCCTGAGTTCTGTGAGCTGTTCTATCAAATTAATCGAACCTAAAGAAGAAGTCAAGGGAACCCCAATCTGAAGCCAGTTAGAAATCCTAGAGGCCCAGACTTGCAACTGGTGGGAAGGAAGGGTAAGTCTTGGGGACTGAGCCCTCAACCCGTGGGACCTGTAGACAGTGTTGGAATTGAAATAGAGGATGCCCAGCTGGTATGTGCTGTGGGGAAAACCCCCACACTTGGTCACAGAAGTCTTCTGGTTTAATTATTGTGGTGTGAGAACAGAGGGAAAACACAGTTTGAGACTTTTCTCACATCTTCCCATCCTAATGACTATTTACTGAGGACCTAGAGCCTGTGTAAGGCACTGTATCTGGAATTCAGCTGTCTACAGGAATAGTCCTTGCCCTCAGGAAGCTCATAGTCTCATGGGGAAGGTGGACATCAGCCTTGTAGTGTTGTTGAGACTTCAGGGATCTTTTCAGACTAGACTTATTTTCAGAAAGTTTTTATCCTTCCTTTCTGGTATCATGATGCCTACCTCTAACATTTCCTGTCCCCTTCTGCATTCTGTGCTACCAGATAGTCCAGAATTTCAGTTGTTGAGGGTTAGGGTTGAGACATGAGAAGCCCCGGAGTGGGACAGAACTTTGCCAAAGAGCAACCTGTGGACATGTCAGTTCATTGAGCAAAAGCTGCTCGACCTTGAGGGGGACATTCCACTGATCAGGGATGTCTGCAAATGGACCAGGTTTGTAATCCGAAGGTGGAGAGCATGATCAAAGGATGTCAGCCCAGCAGATAAGAGAAGTTTGCTATTCTAAGCCTGAGGCAATGCTCCTATCTGTCTCCTGAGTTCATGTCTCAGTAAATGAGGAACTAGATAAAGTAGAAAGAAGTAAGTGGTCGTGGTCTCTTTGTTCCCATCTGGATTATTTGCTTTACTGCTGGCTCAAGATTTTATCTTTAATTTATGTATACTTAGCTAGTTTATTGTCACTTTGGGAGACCTTGAAACTTAAACTCATGATATGTACATGTAAATTGGTGACTGATAATAATTGTTTGCTGAAAGAATAAATATTGATGTGGGACTCCACTTTTAGCCTCCTGGCTCACGGGAATGCTGAAGGACCCCTGATTTCCCCATCACTTTAATCTATACTTTGTCTCTGTCTCCTTTATTTCCAATCTCTTGCGACGTTCCTGCCTGGACCTGATTTGTTGGGAGAGTAGCGAACTCCTGGCATCAGTAAATAAAAGGAAAAGAGGTCTGACTGTGAGTTTTAAGGGTCTCCCTACATGTGAAGTACTGGGCTTTAATAATGGGCTTATACCACCTTTATAATAATCATGGCTATGAACTTTGTTGCAGGCTGTTGTGGGTAAGCAGGGGTGTTAATCTTTTTTATCTCATCTATTAACAGAAAATTTGTAACATTTTATTCTCCAACAATGTCAAGTAAGTGAGTTATTGCAGTGGTGAAGCAACATATAACAGGGAATGCCTGTATTTTCCCCTATTAAACATTTATGTGCTTTGACCACTGGTGTGGCAGGGGTGTTGAAGGATTAATTAAGTAAGATGGTATACAAGAATGCCTGGCACATAGGGCAACAATTTATGGCAGGTGTTATAACAGATCAAAACAGATGCGTTTTCTCAGCAACAACTGGTCTCATTGTCAGCCAGACCTGTAACCACCTTAAGAATCCTTTCAGAAGAACTTGTTGCCTCTAATTTTCAGATTATTGTCCCTGTTTTACCAGATTTTTATTTTTTATCCTTTGGCCATACATGTGACACAAATTCAACTAATGTCATTGTGAAAAACATGGGAAGAAAAGCTTAGCAGCTGGTAATATCTTTATACACTTGCTTTTTCTGGACATTTTATATAGTTGGAACCATGCAATAAATGGTCTTTTGTGACTGGATTCTTTCACTTAGTGTAATGTTTTAAAGGTTCATCCACGTTTTAATTCCTTTTTATTGTAGAATAATATTTTATTATATGGATGGATATACCACATAGTATTTATTGTTTATTATGAATGCATCAGCTGATAAACATTTGGGTTGTTTTCACTTTTTGGCTATTATAAATAATGCTGCTGTGAACATGCATGTACAAGTTTCTGTGTAGACATATGTTTTCATTTCTCTACAGTATATATCAAAGGGGTCATATGATAACATTAAGTTTAACCTTTTGAGGAACTGCCAGGCTATTTTGCAAATGGCTACACCATTTTACATTCCCACTAGCAGTGTATGGAACTTCCAATTTCTCCACATTCTGACCAATACTTGCTATTGTGTGTCATTTTGATTTTAGCCAAGCTAATGGTTATGAAGTTTGTGGCTTTGATTTACATTTTCCTAATGACTGGTAATATTGAGTATCTTTTCACATGCTTATTGGACATTTGTATATAGGCATACATTGGAGATATTGTGATTCAGTTCCAGACCACTGCAATAAAGTGAATATTGCAATAAAGCAAGTCACACAAACTTTTTGGTTTCCTAGTACATATGAAAGTTATGTTTACACTCTACTGTAGTCTATAAATTGTGCAATAGCATTATGTCCAAAAAACAGTGTACATCTTAATTTTAAAATACATTATTGATAAAAATGCTAATGATTATTCGAGCTTTTGGCAAGTTATAATCTTTTTGCTGGTGGAGAGTCTTGCCTTGATGTTGGTGGCTGCTGACTGATCAGGGTAGTGGTTGCTGAAGGTTGAGTGGCTGTGGCAACTTCTTAAAATAAGACAACGGTGAAGTTTGCTACATTGATTGACTCATCCTTTCATGAAAGAGTTCTCTGTAGCATGCAATGGTGTTTGATAGTATTTTACTCACAGTAGAACTTCTTTTAAAATTGGAGTCAGGCCAGGCATGGTGGCTCATGCCTATAATCCTAGCGCTCTGGGAGACGGAGGCTGGAAGATGGCTTGAGTTCAGGAGTTCAAGACCAGATGGAGTAAAAGCAAGACCTCAGCTCTACCAAAAATAGAAAAAATTATCTGGGTGTGGTGGCGCATCCCTGTAGTCCCAGCTACTTGGGGAGGCCAAGGCAGGAGGATTGCTTGAGCCCAGGAATTTGAGGTTGCAGTGAGCTATGATGACACCACTGCATTCTAGCCTGGGCAACAGAGTTGGAACCTGTTTCAAAAAAAAAAGAAACCATAATTGACATACCTTTTATAACCTGCCATTTTTTTCACTAGATGCTATATTATGAACTTCTTTCCATCCTTACATATTTTCTCTTGCTTTTGTTAACTTCTGTTAACAAATGAAGTTTTATTTTGTTCATTTTCAGATTAGTTGCTCCTTCATTTCCCCCATTTTCTCTTTACCCATTTTGGTTTCTTTAATGAACTTGCCTGAGGGCACTCCAATTTTGTCCTATGGAGGGAAGCTGGAAAGTGTGCCCCAACAGGTCCACCTGTCGCTGTGGAGGCAAAGACTGTGTGCTGCCGGGAGATTTGTCAAGTAGTGCTAGTGCCAGCCAGGGGATGGAGAGGAGACCACAGCTCGTGGGACGTAGTCTTACAGAAAACCATTCTAAAGCTGCCAAGTTGTCTGATTCCCTGAACTGCTCCTCAAAGCCTCCTTATATCAGAGAAAGCACCTAGCAGTCCTCTCCTGCACAGTGCCATGGCAGCAGGCGGATTTGACTGGGGCTGTCTGTGTCATGCACTGGAGAGCCATGTGGGAGAACATCTGGGCTTGATCAGGGTTGAAGCTCACATGCGAGGAAAGAGACCAAGTTTCTCCCCCAATTTGCCTCCATCAGAGCAATGACTGGAAACTTCCTTAAAGTAACTTTATGGGCAGTGGACATAAACATGTGATTGTTGGAGCAGGAGAGGAAGAATATGGTGATTCCAGGTAGTGGCTGAGGCTGACAAGTTTATAAACACACATGGGGACCCTTATGGGGGCTTCCAAAGATACTGGGGAAGGGTCTGGGGAGAGAAAAGCTGAGGTTCTGCTCTCACAAAGGTGACAACTCAAAGTATTATGATTTGGACATTAATGCAGATGTAACTTTTTTTATACTTACAGATTGAGCTTATGTGTGGGCCTTCATCTAGGGTTCTTTTTAAACCCTAATGTATCTCTAAGAATTTGAGACAAGGGGCATTTGTTAAGGGTACATGCTATGGCCACTCGGAAGAAATAGTATGGACCCCCCCCCCACTTAAAATTTGGTTGGGATGTTGAGACTGATGCCCTCCCAAAAGGGCATGCAAAGGCTTATTACTCACACAGTGAGACTTTCTGGGGAGAGTAGGGGCTCCCAAACAGGCCCGAAAATAGCTTGAGAGAGTAGTGAAAGGAGACCCGCCTGGGGGTATAATGGAGATAGGGCCAAGTGAGGATTCTCTGTGTGTTTGGACTTCCTGCTGGTGCCAAAGGAGAGAGAACCAGCTTTTCTTACCAGCTCACCCACAAGTGAAAAGAAGGGGAAGAGGAAGGTGTGAGACTTAAAAGCTGTCAGCAGTCAAGCATGAAAAAAGAAAAAGGAGTCAGACTATATGTGACCTGTTATTACATACAGTATGTGACCCTGTTAACATAATTATCTTGATGCCAGCTAGTTGCAGCTGATGCTGATGTTTTGACCTGACATATTTTCATGCAGACAAAATAACAAACCATTACATTTCAGTTTCCTTGTTTAAAAAAGGATTGAGTCATATACACAAAGACTTTCTCACTCCATCCTACCCCATCCCTGAGTCTTGCTCCATCCTATATTCTCTGCCTTTTGACTAGCTCCAAAAAGCTGTTCCTGCTGCTGCCCCCGGTGATAATGATAATGATCCCACCATTAACTGCAGTAGGGTACCATCAATTGTCTCTGTGGATCAGAGTGGCTTGGCAGTAGTTCAGGATACTGCATACAAGGTGTGTTTAATGAGAAAAATGCATCGCCGTGCAGGAATTAATGCAATAGTCACATCTAGTTGAGATTGCAGAAAATTTGCTCACAAAGGCCATTTATTCCACTTTGATGGATTCAGCCAAATAAAATCCTTTATTGTTGGCTCAAGTGTATTTCTCAGGGCTGTAAAGTCAGACTGTGTTGGCCCAGGGAAGAGTCTGCCTGTGGTGAATGAAGACCCTTGTGGAAGTTATATTTCTCAAATTCTTGTTGCAATTCATGCTTATGTAAATGTGGAGCAGGGAAATTCTTGAAGTTGCATATGTATTTTCCAGTGACACTTATCAGGACACTTGAGAGGCAGGAAAAAGAAGTTGCCAAACATTGAAGCAACGAAAAATAACCTTATGAAAGGGAGGCCAGGATCATTGTCAGGTCCAGCAGAAACACAGACTTGACCTCAGTGGTTATTCAAGGGTGGTTTTGTGTTTTGTATTTTATATACTCTTTTGTGTTTGGCTTTTTTCACTAAACGTCATGCTAATGAGAGTCAATGAGCTATATAAAACACTGTTTTATATAGCAATAGGTGTAAGTTCACTCTTAGTGTTATATGAATTACCGCAATTTATTTATCTCTCCTGATGCTGACGATCATTTGGGTTATTGACAATTTGGGGATATTATGAATAGTGTTGCTAGCAACATTCTTATACGTGTTACATAGTGAACATATGTGTACATTTCTGCTGGGCATAAATCCAGGAGTACATTTATTAGATCAAAGTGTATGTATATCTTCAACTTTAGTAGGTCATACCAAATGATTTTCAAAAGTGGATTGTGAGTTCCAGTTGCCCCACATCCTCAGTGAAATTTAGTATTGTTAGTCTACTTTTAATACATATTTCACTGATAAATAATAAAAGATTAAACACTTTTTTATATGTTTATATACCTTTTATTCATTTTAATATCATTGTCTGGGAAATTCAAGACTTGGCCCATTTTTCTATTGAGTTGTCTGGCTTTTTTAAAAAAATTGATTTTAAAGAGTTGTTTAAGCCGGAAGTGGTGGTGCACACCTGTAAGTCCCAGGTACTTGGGAGGCTGAGGTAGAAGGATCACTTAAGCCCAGGACTTCAAGCCTGCAGTGAGCTGTGATTGTGCCACTGTACTCTATCCTGGGTGACAGAGCAAGACCCCATCTTTTAAAAAAAAAGTTGTTTATATAGTCTAGATCAGGGGTGGGGAATCTTTTCACGTTGGAAGGCCCCATTAATTTAGCTGTAATCAAATAAGGCCGAATTCAAAGCACTTCAGTTAGATATATTTACAAATATACATTATTTTGTAAAAATCAAACTACTAGGTACTTAATAATTCAGGAAAGAATAAAAACTATTTGTTAATTTTAAAGTTAACTAACCTTTTAAAGACTTTGTTGTGTCTCCTTTTTGTTGAAAATCATTTGAATGTCTGGTTGCAGCATGGAGGTCCGCAATTTCAGTTGATCCTCTAGATGGGTATCCATCATTTGTGACCTTAAGGTTATCTTGATTATGGTTAGGTAGGAGAATGTAGATTAGAAGCAATAAGTAGTTGAAATGCAAGAAAGCATTTTTCGGGCATGTTGCCAAAGGCATGGGTATTCTATTGCATTTTTCCATATTTCAGTTGGATCTTTCTTGGCAACAAACAATGACTTTAAAATGTCATCTACTGAGAGCTCAATCAATTCCATCTATAGTTCTTTAGGTGTCTTGGTGATATCAACTAAGCGAGGCTGAAATGCTAATTTGAGTGATGTCATGATTCTCAAAGTCAGTGAAACTTTCATTGTATTCTCCAATTAATAGGTCTATATCAGCTACGTATTCTTCAAATGATTTGCATATATCATCCTGCTCATCAGCGACCTTTGCTAACTGGGGAAAATGTTCATTCGAAATTCCCTTTTGAAGAAGTATTTTGAAAAAAGATAAGTTTCTTCAAAATGCTTGGATTTTGTGTCAGAAATGAGAGCATCTGGATCTGTTAATACATTCTTTTATCTGTGCAATAAACCTTCATGTTTTCCTGTCATAGAAGGTGTACCATCTGTACATATACTCATTAAATTTACCAAATTCAGTCCAACTTCTCGACATTTATTTTGAAAGTTGTTGAAGATACCTATTCCCCATGTTCTGTTCAGAAGAGTGCCCAAAATGAGTAACTCTTCATAGCAAAGAAAATCTTCTGTTATGACTCAAATCAAGTATAAAACCTGTGCCAAGTCAGTAGTATCGGTTGATTCATCCAAAGTGATTGAATAATTTATATTTTCTTTTTGAAGTATTTCATGAAGTTGCTCCGTTAAGTTGAAGGCTAATGCTTCCAATCAGTTATGGTTCTACTTGAAAGAGGCAGTTGTTTGTACTTTGAAACATTATCGGGGTCTAAGCATTCTACAGCTTTGGCAATGCATTCTTTCACAATTTCTACATCACGGAATGGCTTCCTTTTTTTCCTGAGTGCATAAGCTACTTTATAAGTTGCTTCAGTGGCATTATTTTCAGGTCTTATTGCTGCTTGAAAGAATTGTCTCTGCTTTCGCCTTTCATCTTTTAATTTTTGCAATACAACCTTTCATGTCTCTCCCTCTAATTTAAAATATTTGTGGTCCTTATGAGTGTTATAATTCTGATGAGCATTGAATTTCTTTAATCTTGATATTACAGTATCACAAAGCAAGCAAATCATCTTATCTTTAACAGAAACAAGATAATGTTGCAATTGCAATTTCCAATTCTCATTTAAAAAATCTGTTTTCTTCTTTCAGCATTCTCTTGGTCTTCTTTGACATGATGGGCTGTTAAGCAGACAGAATTAAAAAATACTGTTGAGCTGTGCAAGTATTCACAAATTCCACCTCAAACAGAAAGAGTGCACTGTTGCAAAAAGCTGATAACAGGCTGGCATCCTTGACCCCCATAAACTCTTGCCAACCAGCCTCATACAGTAGCATCGCCAGTCAGGTAGGGAAAGTTAAAACTAAATCGTGAGTGTAGCAGCTGTCAATTTAGCCCTTACAGCTTACTAACGTTCTAATTGTGCCGGTCAATCTGGGAGGATTATTTTGTTGAAGCTTATTTTATTCTTTGGTGATTTTAATTTTAAATATGCTCTTTTTAAAAATAAAAATATAAAAGATGAACAAAAATGTATTTATAAAAATAAAAGAATTTGTTCTGTAAAATTTGGATTCAGTGAAAAGGCCACACTTAAGGACCTAGAAGGCCACATGTAGCCTTAAGACCACAGGTTCCCCATCCCTGTTCTAGATACAAATCCTTTGTCAGATTTATATATTGCAAATATTTTCTCCCACTCTGGTGAATTTTTTCGCTCTCTTAATGGTGTCTTTTGATGAACAGATCCTAATTTTAATGTAGTCCAATTTATCAAATTTTTCTTAATGATTAATGCTTTTTATGCCCTGTTTTAAAAACTTTTTGCCTGCCTCCAGCAAATAGCTTCCTAATTTTTCATCTAGAAGTTTAATAGTTTTAACTTTCACATTTAGATTTAAGATGCATCTTTAAATGATATTTCTGCATCATGTGATATTAATTTTATATACATATCTTCATAAATGTGCCTCTAACATTTATAGGTCCTGGGCCAAATGTAAAATGGGGACATGCATATCAAATGTCTAAATATATACAAGTTATAAATCAAGCTGAAAAACTGTAAAAGGAAATGTAATCTCTTCTCCTACCTTGACAGATCTACCTTCATAATGCCAAAATTGAAAAATATATTCATAGTCATGTTTTTATGTGATTGACATTTGGTAAAATATCAATGGTGACTGAGTTTAATGATTATTGGGCATCTCTGTGTGTTCTATTGATGAGCAGGTGATGTTTGTATGAATGATAAAATAAATACATTCATAATTCATAAATCATTATATATTTATTCCATAAAGTTATTTTTCTTAACTTTATCTAAGTCATTAATTTTATTGTTATAATCAAGATTTCACATAATTTGTCTTCTATTGATAGTAACGATCTAAAGAATTAAAAATAAGTTGTAGCAATAGTCAAATGAACAAAATTTGACTATAGTGTCAGGGTAGATTTCTTCCCCTGGTTCTTTGGCTCCTAGCTTGGAGGAATTGCAAGCCTGGGTTGATGGGATGGAGAGAAAAGGACAGATGCCGAGTATATCTACTTAAGCAGCTTTTATTGTAAGATAGTATAGGAGAGGAAAGCAAAGGCGTTTCCCAAGGGGAAATGGGTCTGTTTCTGAGAGTGGAGAAGACCCTCTCTACTTCTATGTTTTTCTTTTCATATGCTAGTAGTTTATGTTTAGGTAAATGTTAGTTATAATTAGGACTGAATTCCTTTCTATGTTTGGACATAACTTAAAGGTTATGTTATATGGGCTGTGGGGAAAGTTCCATAACCTGGTGGTCAGCATTCCATGGCCTAATTACCCCATTCTTTAAGACTGAAATAAGCATTCCTTTCCTTATTTTTCCGTAACCATTTCCTCCTTTCTGTTTTCTACAGCTGCTTCCTCCTTCTTGTTTCTCTGCCCCTATCATTCCCCCCTGAGAGACAAGTAGGCCTAAATTCTTTCAGGGAAAAGGGACAGATGATCCATCTTCTGTATCTACTTCCTGCTGAAAAGGGGTGTTGTCCCTACCTATGGGCCTCTTCTTGTCTCTCTTCTCACCTGTCCCTACACGGTATGTTCCTGGAGTCTGAAGGCAGAACAATGGAGGTCTAAAGCCTTCAGCAGTTGAGAATCTTTTTCCTGAGGAAGTGGTTGGAAACCTCTGACCATCATCAGTTTAAGATGAAACTGTTGAAGTCTGGAAGATGTAAATTTAACTAGAAGATTGAACAGACATGGGCCAAATATTAATAATAGTATAAGTGATACCAGGGGTCCCAGTAGTGGCAACAACCAAAGCATATTAGGTAAAAATGATGAAAACAGGTTCTCTGATTTTATAGGGGCATTGAATTTATGAAGCCATTTTGCTTGTTCATAGATTTGCTTAATGTTGGTCTCTACTAGACCAGAATTGTTTATATATGTGCAACATGTTTTATTAAGAACAGTGCAAACTCCCCCTTGTTCTGCCAGAATATAATCAAGAGCAATGCGATTATCTAACACAACTCCAGCCAGTGAATCAAGTGATTTAGATAGTTGAGACAATGTGGCAGCTGTTTTAGAACTAATCTCCTTCACCATTTTAGTGATACTGTGCAAAGTGGCCTCATGATAGGTAAATCTGGCCAATGGTGCCAGTGCCATTATGGCTTCCACAACACTCTCTATTATCAATCCTATATTACATTTAGAATGGCTTAAACTGGTGGTGGATGATGGGATTTCTTTAGTATTGTTCCATACAGAAATTCCCGAGGGAGTGATTAACCCTAGTGTGCATTCTCCTCCATGTTGGCTATTATCCAAGTGGGATAGAACCAGGGCTTCTATTGGCTTTCCCTCAAGGAGGTTGTTGGGGGTGCCACAGAGCCAAACTGTACCTGAAGGAGCTGGTATGAATGTTTTATTTGGGGTCAAATAGTGTTTCTTCCAAGGAAGTGTTAGGTTTTGAACACATTTGCCTAAAGGGCCGAGGGTTAGAGGAGTGTTGTTCCGGTAGGCTGGAGGTGTCTGAAAGTTTGGTATTTCTAAATGGTAAGGTTTCCCCAGTTTCCAAGTAGCACAACTGGGGAGAGTTTTATTGATCCCTGGGTTGTGGGTATAATCCCAACAACAGTGGGTTTCGCGGCGACAATGAGAGTCATAATTTGGCTTGCATACAAGATGAGACCAGTTTATAGGCTTGAAGATATTTTCAGGTGTGAAAGTGGAGATGTTTAAGTTTAGCATATTGCCTAATAGAGAACTGAGATTTACCTGTTGCACCTGAGTGTCATTATAACATGGAGTACAACCTGAGCGATTGCAGATAAGGGATGTTGTGGAAATATTAAGAGGAGTGTAAGTTTTGGAGGTTAGTTGGAAGCATAGCAGGGGAGGCGTCTCCCATTTTAAGAGTTGTGTAAAAGTTCTACGGGGAACCTTAGGAATTGAGATGGTGAAATTCAGCTTTTGTATGAGAGTTTGATTTAAGAGGGGTTTCACTAAGAGGGAGTGGTATGACCCAGTAGGAGTTGTAGGATTGTCATGGCATACCCAGCAGTTAGATAGGTTCTCCCCCTTCGCTATTACCTGAGAGATATTTACTAGAAAGTTGTGACTCCAGTCTTTTCCCTTTGTAAAGACTGGGATTAAGACAAGGAAATAAATCCACATTATATTAGTTAGGTTTCACCTTTCTGAACAGGAGTTTCAAATAGTCTGTTGGTTTGCAGTAGTATAAACCCGTGGTCTTAGTTTCGTCGTCGGTTTCTCGTCTTGAACATCCACCAGCTTGTCTCTGGAGATACGTACCCAACTCTCGATCTCTTTTAATTTGACTCCTGGGGGGGTAGATAAAAGCACTTGATAGGCACCTTTCCATAGTGGTTCCAGTTGGGTTTGTGGGCCCCTTTCTCTCCAATCTTTCAACAGTACCCAGTCTCCAGGTTGAATAGGGGAAACCACATTCTCTTTTTGGGGACTAGATATTACTCACTGTCCAAAATCTAATATAGCTTGTTGTACCTTCCCCAAGTCTATAATATGTTTTAGAAGATAGCTGGCCTCTGTACATTCTCTAAGTACTTGGACCTGGAAAGGTCGGCCATATAAAAGTTCAAAAGGGCTAAGTTTTAGTGTCTCTTTAGGAGAGACGTGAATTCTCATTAAGGTAATAGGAAGGTTTTGAACCCAGTTGGTTTGGGTTTCCTGGTATAGCTTGGCTAAGGTCCTCTTTAGAGTCTGATTGGTCCTTTCAACCTTACCTGAGGCCTGCGGCCACCAGGAGCTGTGTAAATGATAATCTATTCCCAAGGCAGTAGCTAGTCCTTGGGTAATTTTGGCTGTAAACGCTGCCCCATTATTACTTTGAATACTTAGAGGAAGGCCAAAATGAGGTATGATCTTAACAATATCTTACATACCTCTGTTGTTTCTTCAGCTCGGGTTGGAAAGGCCTCCACCCATCCTGAGAAGGTATCCACTAAAACTAAAAGATATTTATAGCCTTTACATTTGTTCATAACAGTAAAGTCCATTTGCCAGTCCTCTCCTGTGTATTGGCCTGGTCGTTAGACCTGTTCTAGCAATCGAGGTGGCTGAGCTCCCCCTTGTGGATTATTCTGGATACAAAGGTAACGTGAGCTGTTGACCCGTTTTAACCAGTTTGTCCAATTTTTGTATGATAACTATTCTCTCTAAGAGCATCTTTAAGGATTTAGCCCCTACTTGGAAGGACTGATGAAAACTAGAGACTACTTTCCAAGAGCTGTTAGAAAGAATAAAAGACTTCCCCCATGCTCCCACCAGTCAGTGGGGGTGAAAGAACATCCCTTTCCTTTGGCCCATTCTTCCTCTTGTTTGGAGTACACTGGCCTGTCCAGATTCTCTAATGGGGTAGGTATAACTGGTAACATTGTAGATATGGGCTCAATTTCTTGGGCCACCCTTTTGACTTCTTGATAAGCTTTATTATTTCCTTGAGCCACGTATCCCTCCTTCTGGTGGCCATTGTAATGTATAACAGAGATTTCCCTAGATAGATAGATCGTTTATAATAGCCTCTGTATTTCTTCTACATGTTCTTCTTTTTTTTTAAATAGAGATGGGGGTCTCACTCTTGCTCAGGCTGGTTTTGAACTCCTGACCTCAAGTGATCCTCTTGCCTTGGCCTCTCAGAGTGCTAGGATTATAGGTGTGATCTTCTGCATGTTTTATGGGAGAGTTTCTGGCTGAGAGCAATCCTCTGTCTCTCCATATTTGACAATGAGCACGTAAAACCATGAAGGCATATTTGCTATCAGTATAGATCTGGATCCTTTTGTCCTTTGCCAGCTCCAGTGCCTGCCTTAAAGCGATTAATTCCACCTTTTGAGCTGAAGTATTTGGTGGTAATGGGCCACTTTCAAGAATTTGAGTATGGGAAACAATAGCAAAACCAGCCCTTTCGTGCCCATTAATTACCATACTGCTACCATCAGTAAACCAAATGTCCCCTGGATCTGTCAGGGGGGTGTCTTTTAAGTCCGTTCTCCCTGTTAACCCCATGGAAACGGACTCTTCACAAATATGGTTAGTTGGATCTAGCTTTGCCAGTTCAGTTGGGGTGAGAGTGGCTGGGTTTAAGGTAGTGCATGTTTCCACAGTAATGTCTGGGTGTTCCATTAGAAGGAGTTGGTATTTTAACACCCGACTGTTGGAGAGCCATCCCATTCCTCCCTTAGTTAGTGAACAGGGGTGCCAGGTTATGTGAGATACAGACCTTAAGAGTTCTGGAGAAAAATAATTTCTGTGCCTTTTCAACTAGGGTAGCCACAACAGCCAACACTCTTAAGCACTGAGGCCAGCCCTTGGCCACCGGATCCAGGTTTTTAGAAAAATAGCCCTCCAGCCGCCAATCTCCTCCAAATTCTTGGACGAATACTCCCACAGCTACTTGTTCCTTTCCTTTTCTCATCAACATACAGAATAAAGGGCTTTTCTATGTTTGGTATCCCTAGGGCTGATGCTTGAGTAAGAGTCATTTTTAAGTCTCAGAGAGCCTTCTATTGTTCTTTTCCCTACAGTAAGATTTCATCCTCATTTCCTCTTAAAGCCACATACAGAGGTTTAGCAATTTCCCCCAAACTGGGGATTCCACACTCTAAAGCATCCAGCCGTTCCAAGAAACTCCCTCAATTGTTTTCTGGTACTCAGACTTTCCAGGGAACAAATAGCCTGTATCCTGTTGGAGGAGAGTCTCCCTTGTCCTGGACTAATGATAAACCCCAAATAGGTCACTTCAGACATATACAATTGAGCCTTTTCCCTTGAGACCTTGAAACCCTCTTCTCCCCAAAATTCCAGGACTCTCTTAGTATTTATAATTGACTCTTCATAGGAAGGACTACAAATAAGAGTATCACCCACGTATTGTACAACAGCATTGAGAGGTTCTAGTCTTAGCCCCGTAAGTAGTTTTTGTAATGCTCCCCCAAATAAGTGAGGGCTATCTTGAAATCCTTGGGGAAGGACAGTCCACAGTAACTGTCTAGTTCTCCCAGTGGTTGGGTCCTCCCATTCAAAGGCAAACAGAAATTGACTGTCTGGGTGTAGGGAATTGTAAAGAAAGCATCTTTTAAATCAAGGACTGAAAAGTAGGCTGATTCCAGTGGGATTTGGATAATAATTGTATATGGGTTTGGGACCACCGGATATAAAGGTATCACTGCCTCATTAATTATCCTTAAGTCTTGAACGAGTCTGAACTTTCCATTTGGTATCTTTATAGCCAAAATTGGAGTCTTACAAGGGGATGAACCCTCAATTAGCATTCCAGCCTCCAGTAGTTGTTGGACTATTGGAGCAATTCCCTGTTGTCCTTCTGGGGACAAGGGATATTGTCTCTTATGGGGAAGGGGATTCTTAGTTCGAGGGAAACCTGCACCAGCAGAACTCCTTATGGCTTTGCAGCAGCCCAGACTTCAGGGTCTAAGTCCTCCAGACCTGCAGGCAATTTTTGTTCTCCATCAAAGTTGTCTCAAGTGTTGCCCATCCACATAATGGCATGGGGAAATAATTGTAATTGGAGACCCAGTTTAACTAGGAAATCTCTTCCCAATAAAGATATTGGGACTTCTGGAATAAGTAAGAATTGGTGATCAGTATTCCCTTCCAGCTACATAGCAATGCAGGAGTATAATATTTCTGAATTGGGCATCCATCAATGCCTATACCACAGAGGAGAGTGACAGAGGCCCGCCAAAGGTTTTTTTTGTTTAGACAGAGTCTCATTCTGTTGCCCGGGCTAGAGTGCGGTGGTGTCAGCCTAGCTCACAGTAACCTCAAACTCCTGGGCTCAAGCAATTCTACTGCCTCAGCCTCCCAAGTAGCTGGGACTACAGGCATGCGCCACCATGCCCAGCTAATTTTTTTTTTTCT
Organism: Propithecus coquereli; assembly: GCF_000956105.1. Taxonomy (NCBI): domain Eukaryota; kingdom Metazoa; phylum Chordata; class Mammalia; order Primates; family Indriidae; genus Propithecus; species Propithecus coquereli. Next base: position 2,764,861 of record NW_012140080.1, read on the forward strand.
GTATAGTTTTAGTTGTCCAGCTAATTTCTTTCTATTTTTTTAGTAGAGATGGGGTCTCACTCTTGCTCAGGCTGGTCTCCAACTCCTGAGCTCAAATGATCCGCTTGCCTTGGCCTCCCAAAGTGCTAGAATTACAGGCGTGAGCCACCGCGCCCGGCCCTGCCAAAGGTTTTGATGACTGAATAGGTGGCTCCTATATCCAATAAAAAGGATATTTGCTTGCTGGCCACATCCAAGGTTACCTGGGGTTCCTCATGGGAGATGTTGATGGTATGGGTGGGAGCCTGTGCTGAACCTGGGCCCTGTCAGTCCCGGTTGTCCTGCACCACTAGGGCCTAGGAAGTCCCCCTGGGCCCCAGAGATGGAAGGGCAGTCCCTACCCTAGTGACCAAATTGTCCACATCTAGGACAAAGGGTTTGGGGCAGCACAGCTTTCCTCGCCCTGTTTCCTGCACAGCCATCAGCCTCCGGGCATTCGTTCTTGAAGTGCCCAGGTTTCCCGCATTGCTAGCATGTCTTTTCACCTCCCCTCGGGCCCCTTGGAGTGGCCAGGTGAGCCTGTGCAGCAACGCCGCCCCCAACAAATTTGCCTTTTGGCGGTCCTCTGTGTTACCTCCAAATCTCTGTTACTGTAGACAGTGGAGGCCACCGTCGGTAACTGAGTAGGATCAGTTTGAGGTCCCAGGGCTAGTTTTTGAAGTTTCTTGCAGATATCAGAGAAAGATTGGTTAACGAAATGAGTATTAATCACTATCACTGCCTCTCTGGAGTCTGGGTCCATGTTAGTGTATTTCCAAACAGCTTCCCTAAGTCTCTCCCTAAACACTGCTGGACTTTCTTCTTTACCTTGTACCATGTCACTGAGTTTTGAAGAATTTGTGGGTTTTACTTGAATGGTTCTCATTACCCCAGTTAAGCAAAGCAGCATGTGATCACAGAGCCATCCCCCGGGGCTGATCGCATTGGTAATTCGACCCAAGGTCTGTCTGGGGAACTGCTTGGTTTCCTACTGGAAGGTTTTGGCTAACAGCATGGAGCTGATCTCTATATACTTGTCCTGCTGCCCAGATTCTATTTCTCTCATCTATGGAGCAGCTGTGTGACATCAAAACCCACACAAGCTTCCACGTAAGGTCAAAGATGACTGACAAATGTTTAAATTCTTCTATAAACCTCCCTGGATCTGCTGAAAAACTTCCCAGTTTCTCCTTACATGTTTTTAAATCCCCCACAGAGAAGGGAACATGTACTCTTACCAGCCTGTCTGGTTGGTGCTGACACCTCTTGGAGAGGACGTATTGGAGGCAGGTGAGGAGTAGGTGGGCAGAGAGGTGATGGAATGTGGTAACCAGGCAGCAGCTCCTGTGGCTGTCCCGGGCCAGGCTAAGGCTACGGTTTCCCTATCTGCCTCCTCTGTTCCTTTTTTGTTCTCCTGATGGAGGGGCTAGAGCCCAGAAGGAGCCTGGCACTCACCCTTTGTCCCTCCCTCCTATCTCTTAATCTCACACCTCTCCACACAAGACTCACAGTGTTGGGGATTATCTCTCAAATACATAAAAGCTTGAATATATGGGACCTCTGACTGTTTCCCTTCTCCCCGGCAGAACAAATCTAATTGTAAAATGGTGTTACAACTTAAACTCCCATTTACTGGCCAAGATTCACCATCCTAGTTGATATTGAGGCCAGGTAGTGTTGCACAAAGAAACTAGCTTCTGTTTTCAATGGCTATCAAATCAAAGGGTCTTCCAATTTTTCAACAGGCATCCCTAGGGCAAATTTGAGGGAATTGACACTCCTTGTCCCATGGCTATTTATGAGAAGAGAAGAGGGGTATATTACCTGAGGGAAGGGCGCCCCTGTTCCTGTTGGGCCTCTCACCAAGGCTGTCCATGAAGGTGTGCCACTCTTGGATAGTTACAGTATTTCACGTGGAGATGTTGAGGCCATCTCACATGCCTGAAGCCTTCCTTGGCCCCATATTTTCCCTCTGGGGTCCCTCCACTGACCATGGAGGCTGGAAGCAGCACCTTGCTCAATATGGCTTGCTTAGTTAGGCCATGCCCCATGCAGATGTGTGCCACCAATCTGCCCCCTTTATTTCCTGGCCAGGACTCTTCCTGGCTGGGGATGCCACTTCTTAGCCTTCGCCTCCCAAAGTCCCCTAGCCTGGGTGGCCTCCCAATCTGCCTCAGCTTTTACCGGTGACCAGAGGGAGAGGGTGGCCCGCTGACTCAACCTCAGAGGATTTTTTGGTGCCTCTCAGGGGATGTCTTAAGGCAGCCAAGAAAAGATATAAAACTGTTCACTTTCCTCCCGTGGAGAAGGGTGTAGGTAGAATGTCCCTGGAGCTCATAGTCAAGCAGGCCCATAGATGTTTAAAGAGAACATCTGTGAGCTGGCAAGTAAAGTCCCAAGTAAGAAAAACTCTGTCCATCTGTTGGTAAAAAAGGAAACAAAAAGGGCAGAAGGAAGGGTTAGGTGTTCCAGGTTTCATCCAAAGGCGGACACTGTTCAGGGTGGCCAGGGTCCACACCCGGGGAAAGAGGAACAGAAAAAGGTTATAATGGAGAGCCTCCGTAGCCAGGCAGACAGTCTGAGTTGCCCCAAGCTCGGAGTAAAGCAGAGAGAAGTAAGAAAACAAAGAAAAAGCAAAGAGAAGAAAACTCTCCATTGCCTTACCTGTCAAGCAGGTTTTCTATCCAGGGTTTCAGCACCAAAATGTCAGGGTGGATTTCTTCCCCGGTTCTTCTTCGGCTCCTAGCTTGGAGGAATCACAAGCCTGGGCCGATGCTACAAAGAGAAAAGGACAGATGCCGACTATATCTACTTAAGCAGCTTTTATCACAAGATAGTATAGGAGAGGAAAGCAAAGGCGTTTCCTAAGGGGAAATGGGTCTGTCCTCACGAGTGAAGAAGACCCAGTCTACTTCTATGTCTTTCTTTCTATATGCTAGTAGTTTATGTTTAGGTAAAGGTTAGTTATAATTAGGACTGAATTCCTTTCTATGTTTGGACATGACTTAAAGGTTATCTTATACAGGCTGTGGGGAAAGTTCCTAAACCTGGTGGTGGTCAGTGTTCCATGACCTGATTACCCAATTCTTTAAGACTGAAAGAAGTTTTCTTTTCCTTATTTTTCTGTAACCATTTCCTCCTTTTTGTTTTCTATAACTGCTTCCTCCTTGTTTCTCTGCCCCATCAATTGCTTTTTATTAAAAGTTCCATATGTGTTTTCCAAAAGTTACTCTTCTTCTAAAATGCTCAGTATCACCTATTAAAATTAAAAAGCAGAAATAAATTATATATTTAAAAGCATAAAGTTATTAAATGAAATTATTTAAATAAACTGACTTTTTTAATGTGATTTTTTTTGAAAAATTCATGATGTATTATTTAATATTTCCATACAAATAAAATTCTTCACAATTCTAGTCTATAAAGAATCGGTATCACATTTCGCTTATTATGTTTAAACTCACATATATAGAAATTTAATGGTATTTTGTTTTGTTTTTTTGAGACAGGGTCTCACTCTGTTGCCCAGGCCAGAGTGCAATGATGTCATAGCTCGCTGCAACCTCAAACTCCCAGGCTCAAGTGATCCTCCTGTCTCAGCCTCCCGAGTACCTTGGGCTACAGGCATGTGCCACCATGCCTAGCTAGTTTTTAAATTTTTTTTAGAGCCATATTGCCCAGGCTGGTCTCGAACTTCTGGTCCCAAGTGATCCTCCCCTCAGCCTCCCAAAGTGCTAGAATTACAGGTGTGAGCCGCCCAGCCCAGACTTTAATGGTAATTTGAATTGTTTAATGTTGCAAAATCATTCTACTATAAGATGCCATGAGCAATCGCTGCAAATACTTTACCAATTCTTCCTCCCTCCAAAACATGATTTGAAACATAAAGCAAAGAAAGTGGATGCCTGGTACTGAGAAATGACACTTTGTTATGCAAGAATTTACTGCTTTTCTGCTATCTGAAAGGTAGGATCTGAGAGGTAGTTAATTTGTCTTTTCTAGTACCCAAGCATGCTGTTGCCCAAATCCTCCCTGTACTTGGAAGCAGTAAGTATCTGATTTTAGCAATGATATAACCCATAATATAACTCGAAAACCTCACGTCATTGAAACTTAGCCACCTTTGCATACTGAAATGTTACATAATAAATTTCAACATGTTGAAAACTAGTGTTTATCCATATGGCCACATTAACTTTTTTTATATAAACTTCAGAATAAAACTTGATCTAGGTCTCTTTGTAAGAAGTTCAATCATTACAGATAAAGGAAATATCCTCCAGGACCACAGAGTAAGATTGTGGAGGTTGTGGATTTGAGGGTGGTCTGGCTCTGTAACATGTCACCCCATTGATCGCCAGGGTTGATTGTGTAGGTTGTACCACGAACAACCCCAGGGGGCGCTATTCACATGGTAGTAAATTTTTCCATTTTTTAATGATAGTTTTCCAGTCGATGGCAGTAATTGTCTGGAAGAAAGGGAGCTTCTAAAAAATTCTCACAAAGGTGTATGATATGGGCTAGCAGGAGTGTTGGGTCATTCTTCTCCCCAGAGGTAACATCTTTTAAAAGCTTGAAGTTGTCCTTCTAGACCATATATTCACATGCATAAATATATGTACATATATAAATAGAACAAGTTGTATAATTTTAAAACTATATATAGTAGCATACTATATTTTCTATCTTGCCCTTCTCAGTCAATATGTCTTGAAGATCTTTCAATGTCGATGAATATAGACTTACCTCATTTTTTAATTTGATGCATAATATTGCACACTCTGAATGTACTATGGGTTATTTAAACATTCCTGTATTGATGAACATTTAACTTGCTTCATTTTTTTGCTGTTACAAACAACGCTGCAATGTCCATCCTTGCACATATCTTCTAAGGCATGTGTGTGAGGGTTTCTGCAGGAGAGATACTGAGAAGTGATATTGTTGGGCCATAAGCCATACTCAATTTTAATTTTGCTAGGACACTGATAATTGCTTTTCCATCTTACATTCTCATGAGCAGAGCATGAAAATACCTGCTGTCAACATGTGATGCTCTCAATTAAAAATTTTTTGACTAAGCTAACTGTTGAAAAATGGATTCTCTTTTTATGTTTATTAGCTATTGGTACACCCTCTTTTGTGAATTGTCTGTTCATATTGAAGGAGTTAAGAATATGCCACTCCAAAATATGCTGCTCTGGCATATTGACTATTTTGAATTAAACGCACTAAAGAACTCCCCCCATTTCCCCACCCCAAAAAAGAAAACACCCAAAAAACAAGCGAAACCAGACAGGTGCAAGAAGATCACTCTGACCTTCATTCCGTTTCCTGAAAACAGGAGATGAAATTGCCCTGTGAAAGATACAGTATTCTTATCAAGGACAGGAAGTCAAGACCTAGAAAATTCTGAACAGACCTTGTTAAAATAACTTGATCTTTTAAGCCTCTGCCCATAATTTCGTCATTTTTTCACAGTTCGCCATTCTTTGTCCAAAGCAGTATGTTCCATATGCTCAGTAATGCTAGGCTTTGTTTCGTTTTTGTCAGTTTTAACTAACCAATTTATTATTTTTAGTTTGTATAATAATAATAAAATAAAATTTGCCATTGAAACAATAACTTGTTTCAATTTGCAATTGACCCGAACTGCTTCTTTGGGTCTTCACTTCTCCATGGGGGCTCCCGTGCTGTGTGAGGCTTTTATTAAATACATTTGTATGCTTTCTCCTGTTAATCTGTCTTATGTCAATTTAATTCTCCAGCCCAGCTTAAAAGAAGATGGCGGTGGAGTTTTGCCGCCCCTACAATACCTTCAGTGCTTGTTTCTTTGTTTATATATTTTTGAACGCATTCCACATAACATTTGAATGATTCAAAGGATATAGAGCAAAAAGTAATTTTCCTCCCACCCTTGCCCCTAACCCCTTACTTCTCCTCACTGAATTTTATCCTTTCAGAGATATTTCATACATATAAAGGTTGTTTAAAAAAATTTCAGTCTGTGTATGCTCGTTCACAGAAAATTGTGTAAATGAATATAAGCATATTCTCTTCTGAAAGAGTTGCATGAGATTTGGATACTACACAACTGCTTATTCAGGAGAGATGAGATATGCATTAAAAACAATTCTATCTAAATAATATTTATAATAAATAATATTCATATCTAAATAATATATAAATAATATCTATAAATTATAATATTTATAATTATATCTAAATAATCTTTCTTACTACTTTGCTGCAGTACCGGGTTAAGTAATTTATATCTATTATATTATCTCTTAACAACAAACCTATTGGGTAGCTACTATTTCACCAATAAAACTGAGGCTTGGAGAGTTGAAGTGACTTGCTGAAGGTTCTCTGGCTACTAAGTAGAAACTTTGGGCTTAGAAGGAAGCTTTTTGGCACTAGAGCGCAAGCCTTCACTACTGCACTCTACTACCTCCACATGGTTATTGATCGCAACACACCCAATATCCAGAACTAGTACCATGCATACAGCAACTTAAAGGTTACAGCACATATAGAGCGTGAACTCTGAGCTGCTCCATCCAAGTGGATGGCTGCTCTACTGGTCTCTTGTTCTTTGGTTGACTGATGGTGCTAATTCTCCCATACTGCAATTTATATCAAAGGCCTAGACATTAGATGATCGGGACTAGGTTTATGTTCCATATGCTCAGTAATGCTAACCTTTGTTTTGTTTTTGTCAGTTTTAACTAACCAACTTATTATTTTTAGTTTGTGTAATAATAACAAAATAAAATTTGCCATTGAAACAAATGCTTTTAAAATGCAGTTTTTGATAATGCAAAGCTTATTTTGGTTTTATTCCTTTCTTCTTCTTCTTCTTCTTTTTTCCTTTTAAGGAATGAAGCTATTTTTTTTTTTTTTTTTGAGACAGAGTCTCACTCTGTTGCCCGGTCTGGAGTGAGTGCCGTGGCGTCATCCTAGCTCACAGCAACCTCAAACTCCTGGGCTCATGCGATCCTCCTGCCTCAGCCTCCCGGGTAGCTGGGACTACAGGCACGCGCCACCATGCCCGGCTAATTTTTTCTAGATATTTTTAGCTGTCCAATTAATTTCTTTCTATTTTTGGTAGAGACGGGCTCTCGCTCTTGCTCAGGCTGGTTTCGAACTCCATGCCCGGCTGGAATGAAGCTATTTTGATAGAGCAAAAGGGACAGAACATCACTGCAGCATGCATCCCATGGGTGGGTCCCGTGCCATGCTGGGCAAGGTACCCACTTCCCTGCTTGAGTACGTACTCCTCTTGTTCATGTAAGGACAAGTGAACACACAGCACACCTTTTGATGATAATTCCCATTATAGACATTTTAGCACTTACAAGGATTTGTCTTCTTACCTGCATTTTCTATTTGTGATAAAATGTGAGGATGTGTTAGATATTCTTAGTGCTTCATCTTCGAAACAAAAATTTCACCTAATCCTCTTCCAAATTTATGAATAGTTTAGATTGAAGAAAATCTTAAACTGTTTACAAACTGTTACAATTTACAACTACTCCTTTAATTAAATTAGAATTTTTTCAATATTGAGCAATCAAATAGAGAAAAAAATTAGATGTTGACACTGATAGGAGATTCCAATGATCATTCACAAACCCCTAGTTTCAAACACTGGTGTTCACTGAAACACCTTCCAGTGGTCATTGATTTCTTTACAATAAGCAAATGCAACAAAATTGAGTTCATCAAATAAATGTATAGTTATGAAATACTATTTTTTTATTTTATAAATGGGGTTCATTTGACGAAAACGTCCTATTGCTAAAGATGTTTGAAAACTACTAAACTGGACCACTGAAGAAAGGCTGTTGTAGGATTCTGAGAGTCAAGAGCGTTCACAGGGGGATGGAAAGCAGAAGGTGAGTTCCACCTTGATCTTGTTAATGAACCCGTAAAGGAGTTTTTGTTCCTAGGCTCAGTTGCTCAGTACACAGAAAGCCAATTACTGAGACAATGAGGATTGTGAAGGAAGAAAGGAAATTTGCTGCAGAGTATGTCAACCGGGAGGTGAGAGGACTGCGTCAAATTCGCCTCCCCAACTGACGGGGTCAGGGTTTTTTCTAAAGATGAAATGAATCATGCATGAAATGAGTGAGCATCATTACATGTTTGGAGTGGAATACAGAGCATGCAAGAGCAGCAAGAAATCATACTGGCACATATACCACGTGATCAATAAATGGCAGATAAGCCCCTCCCAGGGCAGAGATTTTAGGGTTTAATGAGCTAGGGGGTAATATTGGTCATCTTTTCAGTCTTGTATATGCGTGGGTTGTGGGGAGTAGCTTGCTCAGCGGGTCCTTGAGCAAGATTTTCAGTGGAATGTTGCTTATCTTGACTTCTCTGAGCAATCAGGTGGTGTTAAGTAGTCCTTGTAGTTATCTCATGGCTGCAAGGATGTTCTGCCATTTCTGGAAAAAACAATTCAAAAAGGAATGGATCAGTGAAACAGAAAGTTATAAAGTTCTGGTCAGCAAATCTTACTGGCCTGGAACTTAAAACATTAAGAGAACTGCAAAAAAGCATTTTTGTTCATGGAGCCGGTTTCAATCTGGCCAAGATGAAATGAATGGGACTTGGACCAGAGTAGATCAAGGGAAAGGAGTGGGTCAAAGGCAGTGCCAAAGTTAGCAGGTTTGGGGTGTTAACTGGGAGAATAGTAGTCCGCTAACAAAAATAAGGAAGATGGGGCAGGTAGACGGAAGTCTAAATAGTCTATTTAGACGAAGTCTAAATCTCTTTATCTTACAAATAGGTAAGCTGGCTCAAAAGTTTTTTCCAGTCTTTTTTGGGGAGGGGTGCATAGGATAAATATTTTGAAAAACCACATTAGATTGATATTCAAGAATAATTATTTTTAACCACATTAATCTATATACCTTCATGCTTTTAAAAAAATGATTATGATCACAAGATCTGAATCAAAACCTAAATTATTTGTTAATTTTAAAATTTTTCTTCACATCCCATTATTTTATGGTGAATGATAAAAACTGTCTTCTGCACATTATAAATATCTCCTGTGATAGTGTTCCTCAAGAAGACAGGACCATTCATGTAAATGTAAAGGTAAAGTGTTTTAAATATAATGTTATGTATAGTATCAGTTAATGATAATTTCTGAACACCGAGTCCAAACAACTTCCATTTTTACTGTCTGTGGATTTTGTAATTTTCCCAAGAGATGGAGGAAGGACAGACAGTGGAGGTGGCTTTCCATAATATGTCTAAGTGCACTTGGCTTGGAGATGGTAGAGATTAGACAAGTTATAGTAACAGCTAAAATTTACCAAACACTTACTATGTACCCAGCACAGTTCTGAGAGCTTTACCTGGGCTATTTCATTTAACTTGCACAACAACCCAATGAAGCTGGTGCTATTATTATCATTCTTCTTTTTCGGGTGGGGAAATGAGGCCAGAAAGTTTAAGTTATTTTCCCACGGTCTCATAGTGAGCGGTGGTAAAGCTATGATTTGAACCCATTTAGTCTGACCATGGAAGCCACACTCAAGGCAGGATTTCAGCAGGTAAAAGGCTGAGTGAATGCTTGCCAGTGGTATATCCACCACAAATATAACAAGGAAGTAAGTTTCTCGAATGCTTCCATTACAATCCTAAATACAAAGAACTGAGAAAGTATTCTATGAGACATAGATATAAAATACCACTGATCCCCAGCATAAAGAAATTATGCCCAGAGAGACAGAAATGGTAATCATTGTTATGTGAAATTTTTTGTGCCTCTGATAGTTTTTGTACACAGAAAATATTCTTTTCATGTTATTTTATTTATTTATTTATTTATTTGGAGACAGAGTCTTGCTCTGTTGCCTAGCTAGAGTGCAATAGCATCATCATAGCTCACTGCAATTCCTGGACTCAAGCGACCCTCCTGCCTCAGCCTCCCGGGTAGCTGGGACTACATACACTTGCCACCACGCCTGGCTAAATTTTTCTATTTTTAGTAGAGATGGGGTCACACTCTTGCCCAGGCTGATCTCAAACTCCTGAGCTCAAACAATCTTCCTGCCTAGGCCTCCCAGAGTTCTAGGATTACAGGCATGAGCCACTGTGCCCGGCCTTGATGTTATTTTTAGAGTATTTGATTTATTAAAGTTACAAGTTTAATAGCATAATTTTTCCTTAGTTTTTAAAGTTTGGTTTACTGTGTGGAAAAAGAGCTTTTCCTATGTTCTCACTCCATGATCAACATAGAAGACTTCTGTGACCAAATGTATGTGGTCACGAACAATCAAGTGAATTCTGCAGCAGACACCAGCTGAGTATCCTCCAACCCAGTTCAATTCTGACACTCTCAGGAGATAATAGCATCAGGTCCTGCAGGTTCAGGTTCAGTCCCACGAGATCGCCCTTCACTTCTGCTGCCAATTGAAATCGCTCCAGGTTGTTTCACCTGTGCTTGTGATTGACCAGCTATAAATCGGGGATCCCACGACCCCCTCCTTGGGTTTGATTAATTTGCTTTAGCAAATCACAGAAATCAGAGAAACACTTACATACACTTACCGGTTTATCGTAAAAGACATTACAAAGGATGCAGATGGAGAGATGCATATGTTGAGGGATGGGAAGGGGCCTGGAGTTTGCAAGCCTTCCGCTGGCGCACCACCCTCCAAGAACCTGCACATATTCAGATATCTGGAAGCTCTCTGAACTCTGTCCTTTTTGCATTTTTATGGAGTCTTCATTACACAGGCATGATTGATTAAACCACTGGCCATTGGTGATCGAGCAACTCAATCTTTCAGCCCCATGTAGGATTTTAGGAGTTGTATGCCAAATATATATTTTATAATATCACACTAATCTCATTTTCTAACTCCAGCAAATTTTAACAAGCAAAGAGCCATTTGATTAATGTTTGATCCCATTAACAAACATACTCACCTCTAAACATTATAAACTTCATTCATGAATTTAATATATTTGTTTCCTTTGTTAAGCTCTTTGTCTGATTAACAAGTAATTCGACATCTAATTAAATTTATAAATGTAGTAAATCTGCTCCAATACTGTTTATTAACTTAGCAAGACTTTATCTTAAGATCATTAGCATATAGGTAACTATTAAATTACACATTTTAAACTTAAAAGTTCAAGGCAAATGGTTACTCCAGTAGGCCAAGTTCTGTTTAACATTATATGCACACAGAGTTCCAAATATGCCCAGCTTCTTTAAAACAAAGTACTAATATTATGGGCTTGACTCAGACATTTCATACTTAGTCCAGTCTTTCCAGGATTAAAATGCGTACCTACTAAGAATTTTGATATTTCTTCTTAAAAGCAACTTTTATGGTAACCTTATCAGTAGGCAGGGTTTCTTAACCACCACTAGAATTCCAGTTTTTACCCAATCTCACTGATGGTGAAACAGAAATACCTCGAGCTAAAAAAGACAATGTCACTTGAGTCAGTCCCCTGGATTTGGATTGAAAGTTATTATTCTTAAACTACAAATACAACCCAGCTGCTGAATTGGATTAAAATAATTTCTTATTGCTTCATTTTATTCTGAATTCTTTTCATAATCTACCTTTCTGTTAGGGCCATAATTTTAATAGATATTTAAATGACTTCCTTTAGACTCTCCAAGGTTGTTCGTTGCTCTGTCTACAATTGTAAAATCATGCACTTGACAATAAATTCAGAAAGATTTTAATTTTGCAGAATCTCTGAGGACCTTAGATACATGCTACATTTTGTTTCTCAGTGAATGCTTTTCTTTGTGGAGCACAGGGACAAGAATTTAGAAAATACATTTTAATTTGATTTTCAAAAGTAATCAAGGTTACATTCACTTGTGCGTTAAGACTTGGGTGCAATTTTAGGAAATTAAACACCAGTGTTCAGGATTCAGCGGTACAAGTTTGGGAACCAAGATGTTAAGATACAGCATTGCATATTTATAGGTTTCATTACGGAGTCAACATAGATGTGGAGTACAGACATGTACATTTTCAGGTAGGCCTGGAATGGTTCCTGAATGATAATCGGCAGCAAACTGTTTCTAATGGGAAAATTCATGCTTGAAAAGTGAAATATTAGGCTACGTTTATTAATTCTGTGTCATTTAGTAACCCACTAGCAGTTTAAGTGATTATTGCGATTTTCCATGTAAACAGGTGGGTCAGAGCCAGTCCAAGGTGACATTTGGGGAATGCTTTACTGATTCAGGTTCCTTGGCAGATCTCATAGTTTCCCCCCCAAGTGTTTTATTATGAGAAATTTTAAACATACAGAAAAGCTGAAAGAATTTTGCAGTAAACACCCATATGGCCAACCCCTGGATTCCACTATTAACATTCTGCCCTCTTGTTTATCACGTTATTTATCGATTCCTCTCCCTATCAGCAGTCCTCTCCTTAAGCAAAGGGACCGGGTTAGGAAGCTCAAGGTGGCTTTCAAGTGGTGATTCCCAAGGGTGCCGCTCGCACACCTTCATCCTCAGCGTCCGGGCAAATGTGGTTATTCCCACTCTATCGCGATTTCAGGCACGAAGGCCACCGGCTCCGGCTCCAGGGCGCCGCGCGCCCCCAGGCGGCCTCACCCACTGTCCAGCAGGGCCCGCCGAGGGCCGCCTCACGGCCGCGGGGCGGGGACCACACCTGGGCTGGGCGGCACGGGGACAGCGGAAGCAGCAGGCTGGGCGGCCACACGCGGGCGGCAGGCGCTGGGCGCGGGCGCGGGGCCGCTACGTGCGCGGGGAGCGCGGGGTTGCGCTCGGGTGCGCTCCTGGGCGCTCGCCGCCGCCGCCGCCGCGCCTTGAGTCAGCAAACTCGGCAGCCCGCCGGCCCTGGTCTGCTTGCCCAGTCCTGCCCCGCGGGGAGGAGCTGCCCGTAAGTGACAGAGGACCTGCCGGCAGGCCTCCCTGCACCGCCCGGGTGGGGATCGCGGCCGGGGGACGAGCCGGCCGCCCCTTCCTTTCCAGAGGTGCGGGGGCCCCTTCCCGCGGCGCCCAGGTGCCTGCTCCCCTGCGGCTCGGCACAGGTTTGAGGCCCCGGGGATTGGCGCTGAGGAGCTGCCGTTTTTCCAGCCGAGGTGTGCAGGGAGGAGGAAATGGTGGGCTTGTTTGCTGGATGGATGATGAGGGGAGATGGCACGTGTCGATCCAGGGGTTCCTGGCTAAAAACACCTCGGGGAGAGGGTGGGGCAGACTGAAATTCTGGATTCCAGAAGTGGCGCTGTGGCATCTTACACCAGGCCAGGTTTGGGTGGGTATTTTATTATTATTATTATAATTATTCACAAAAGGGTAGCTTTGAGAAATTGGGAGGGGTAGGCAGGGTTTTTCGTGGGATTATGGGATTGAGGGAAAAGGCCTGAGGCAAAATTCACATTAACAGATTATCTGGTTTGGTGACACAAAAAGCAACAGCCTGTTTTTCAGTTATGGATGCATCGTATTTTTCTAAAATTACACTGATTATTGAGGGGGATGGTCACGGAACAAAGAGCAACATGTCCTGTTTGTTTGTTTCTGCAAGACACGTTTACACTTAAGAATAAAGGATTTAGAAATTTAGAGCAGTAAGGAGGCTTTGCACATGATCACCATCAAACCTTTCATTTTACGGACAGGGAGGCTAAGGCCCGGGGAGGGGAGCGTGGAGACCAGGGTCATTCAGCCAGATGGCAGGAGAAACAGGCCTAGAACCTGCCTCCAGAGTTCTGTGGATTTGTTGGGTGGGGCCCTGTGACCTGGGTTTGGACTGCGTGAACTCCCCCTGCTCTCCTGGGAGTATGCTGGACCAGAGGGGCTGAGGTGGTGGCCAGTGAGAACAGGGGACCACCCCTAGACTACTGACCACCTCTAATGGGACTCCTCAGTAAGAGAGTGGAGGCGAGGGACTCCCGCTGCGGTTCTGCTGTCACTTCCAGTGATGTCTGTTCCTAAGGCAGGTATGTAGCTGGACCTTTATTTATTTATTTTTTTTAAAGGAATGGAAGACTTGAGATTGGCTGATAGATCTGCTTTTATCATTTTATTTTATTTTTTATTTATTTTTTGAGACATGGTCTCGCTCTGTTGCAGCTGGAGTGTGGTGGCAAGATCATAGCTCACTGCA
>NW_012140080.1:2779283-2827482 GCF_000956105.1 Propithecus coquereli
GCTCAGGCTGGTTTCGAACTCCTGAGCTCAAACAATCCGCCCGCCTTGGCCTCCCAGAGAGCTAGGATTACAGGCGTGAGCCACCGCGCCCGGCCAGCCTTGCTAATTTTTAAAATTTATTTTATAGAGATGGCATTTCACTGTTGCCCAGGCTGGTTGTCAAACTCCTGGGCTCAAGGTGCTGGGATTACAGGTGTGAGCCATCGTGCCCAGCCAGGGCTGTTTTTTATAAAGATACAAAAATAAACTACATTTAGAAGTAAATATGTGAAGATGTGAAATGACGTGATTAGCAACGACTCAACTACTCATCTTGTTTCTTCTGCCAGTCCATTTCATTCTTACTTCCTGGTTACCAACCACATCAGGCTGATGTTGAAAGAGTCGGACCTGCTCAGGCTGCCACTGCGCCTCACCAGGGTTCTCTTGACTCGCACACTGCTTCTCTGCCTACCCCTCTGGGCTGTGGTACACACTTCCTCTTATTCTACTAATGGGAAGGCCTCCTGAGTTTGGTATCCTGAAACTGGAAATAAACACCTTCATTCTTTTTCAAATAAAAGTGTATTAATTAAAGAGTAATGCTAGTGTTTTACTACAGCAATTCTACTTTGCGTACTCTCTCTCTTTTCTCAGCCCTAGGATCGCTACTTTAATTTTAAGGGTTCACTTTGTTAGTTAAGCTAGTGGGGGAAATGACTTCTTTTTCCTCTTTTGGTGTCAGGGCTATGGTTTCACAACCACTTATGAGAGGCAGAGAACTGGTTCAGAGGAGGGTCTAGCCTATGTAGGTTGCATTTACTTAAGGCTTTGTGATTCTGCATATTTTTCTGTTGTATTCTCTTTGGTTTTAACAGTTTATAGTAAGCCTCAGTGATCTAGATCCTAGAGATAGGCTTTATGGGGGTCTGTGAACCCCCCACAATTATGTGATTTCGTGTTCACGTGCAAAAGTGCATTATTCTGGGGGAGAGAATCCATAGCTTTCCTCAGATTCTTAAAGGATCACCCAGGGTGGAAAGGTTAGTAATGACTATTATATTCCGATAATCTCATTCTACAGATGAGGCCACTGGGCTCTGGTGGAGAGGCAGAATAACTTAATCTGAACTGCATAGCTAATAGAGGTAGAAAGGGGACTCAAACTCAGGTCTCTTGACTTCCAGTCTCATAGTCTTTCCATTATACCCCCATAGTTCCCTGTGGAGTAAGTGGTGCCAGGTGAAAAAATTATGAAATGCCAAAGACCCCCAGCTTTCCCACCAGGCTGCCGCAGCATGTGAAAAACTAGCAAAGCTTTCCGGAAGCACCTATCAAAATACAACATCTTTTGACATGTTATCTTATTAGCTGAGCCACTGTACTCTGATTTGGGATAGGAATCTACAACTCTGAGATAAGCCAGGAGAATACAAGCTGTTTGGAGAGAAAGGGAAAGTTTCAGAGCATACATTGGTTGAGGCACAAGGCAGCCACTCAGACCTCTTGGTAAAAGTGTCCTGTTGGAACATTTTTGCTGAGAGATTTGTAAATTCAAATGAAATTCCCTGAAGTCTGAGATTTCTGTGAGTGTGTGACTCACTGGGAAATAAGGCCATCTCCTAGCTACAGGTTGATGTTCCAATGACAAAAGAAGACTAATAGGTCATGAGAGCTTTATTAGTTTAGGCCAGCTCATTAGTGTGGATTAAATTTTACAAACTGATAATAAGGTTTACCTGGAAAAATAGATGTGTAAAAATAGGCAATACATTTTTGAAAGAGTAGTGAGGAGGGGCTTGTGCAGCCAGCTATAAAAATATATCACCTGGGACCAGTATTAGGAAGTCCAGAGATGGTTCCATTGTAAAGACAGGAATTGACTGTAAGATAGAATTGACTGTGGTACAGTCTGTTGGGACAGACTGTTGGGACAGTTGGCTGTCCACTTGGGAAAAAATTAGATCCCTGCCTCGTACCATTCACAAAAATATTATAAATTCCATTTAGATTAAAGATTAAATGTCAAAACCAAAATTATAGAAGATGGTTTTTAGGAATGATTTTGGGGTAGGAAAGCCCTCAAGTTTAATAAAACTCAGAAACCATAAAGGAAAATATTGATAGACTTAATTTCATGAAACATTATACTTCAGTGAGGAGAAAGATGCCATAAATAAAGTTAAAAGGCAGATGACAAAGTAGTAGGGAAAATAGTTGCAAGAAGCACAAAGTTTGAGAAATCAATAGGAAGAAATAATCTAATAGGAATATGGACAAAGGCTATTAATAGGTAATTCACATATGTATACAAAAATGCTCAACCTCATTAATAATCAGATAAGTATGGATTAAAAACAGCCATGAAACCATTTTTGTTTAGGCTGATAATATCCAGTGTTGGTGAAAGTGTGGGAAAGTAGATTGTCGTCATATACTTTTGGGGGAGTATAACTTTGTATAGTCTTTTGGAAAGGCACTTCGCAGTGTTTATAACATTTTAAAATTTCCATACTTTCTGATCAGTACTTCTGCTTCTAGGACCTTATCCATCAGAAATACTTGCCTAATTGAAAAAAGAAGGAAGTTGCTATAAATGAGCTGATATGAAAAATGTCCATTATATATTATATTAGTCAGTTTGGGCTGCTATAACAAAATACCATATACTGGGTGGTTTAAACAACAGAAATTTATTTCTTACAGTTTTGGAGGCTGGGAAATGCTGGCTGATTCAGTTCCTGGTGACAGCTCTCTTCCCAGCTTGCAGATAGCTGCCTTCTTGCTGTGTCCTCATGGTAGAGAGAGAAGGAGAACAAGCTCTCCGGTGTCTCTTCGGACACTAATCCTATCGTGAGGGTCCCATCCTCTTGACCTCCTCTAAACCTAATCACCTCCCAAAGGCCCCATCTCCAAATACCAACACATTGGGGTTTAGGGCTCTACTGTATGAATTTGGAGGGGACACAGTCTATAACATGTATTAGGTAATGAAAGCAAAGTGCAGAACAGGAGGAGATAAATGATCTCAATTTTTGAAAAAATAAATTTTTGAAAAAATAAAATCCGGAAGGATATGGGTCTAATTGTAGACAGTCATTACCTATGGAGAGTGCAATTAGAAAGGGAATGGTAGTATAGAGGATTTCAGCAATATATTCTTATTTTTAAAAAATTTTAGATTTTGAAATAATTTTAAACTTATATAAAAGTAGCAAAATAATAAATCTTTTATTTTTAAAAAATGAGTATGTAATACTGAAACACAAAAATAATACTTAAGAATGCCTGTGAAAAAAATAGCACAATGATTAAAGTGCTAATAGGGCCCTCCTGCCTAGAGCCTCCCACCTGGGCTTGCTGGGTAGGGCATGGTCTGCACTTGAGTGGAAGACCTGGCCCTCTGGGTTTCCAGGTGAGTATTCTCAGCTGCCTTTCTGGCTACTCATTCCAGAGGTTTGTCCCAGCCTCCATTCCTGAAGGTAAAAATTGTGTGTATTAATAGCAAGAATATTGCTTAGTTCAAAAGGGTGTCTACCCAAGATAATGTGATCCTTAAGCACTTAAAAAAATCAGCATGCATCTCTCAATTTAGTTTTGTTTCTTGGATATAGCACAAAACTAGTTCTATTACCCTTTCATAGTTGGTATTTTCTCAGCATACTACCCCTTCCCGCAACACACACACACACACACACACACATACACAGTGATTGTCTAATCTGGGCTTTCTGGTATTAACAGTCCAGATATCATGTTATTCACCTGTGTAGTTAAAAAAGTGTATATTGTCTTGCACTCAAGAAACCTGGCTGGTTAACAGTGGAACTTATGATGAACTACATATGTAGATAGGTGTTCTTGTGGTTTTTTTTCCCCCCGGGCAATCTGGATCCCTTAGTAAGATAAAAAAGGGAACTCTTGGGTCCCTTTCAGATTCAGGCTGGAAATTCCTATTAAATTCCTAATAGCTGCCAAGGTGCCCTCCATTAGGAAGCCGTGGATTCCTCGTGATGGGAGAACAGAAGAGGGGGTGAGGGGAACAAAAGGGGCGCCAAAGGCCAAAGACAGACTTTGCCTAGGACCAGTCCTATGTCCAGGGAGTGTGATAAAGCTTTCTGACTTGCTTCTAGGAACATTTTATATTAATATTTGTTTGGCATGCTGACATGTTTTAGGAGAGAGAGGGGGACACCCGTTTGGTACTCATCATGTACCACGCACTGCCCTGGCCACTTTGATTTACATTGTCTCATTTAATCCTATGAAATAGGAATTTTTGTGTAATAGGCTGTTATCTCCAGTTCAGAGATATTTCGTGACTTGAACCCACGGCTGTTCCCATGCCCAATTTTTTTCTTCAGCACTCTGTCTTAAGATTCCCACCGTTGTGTTTACTTTTAGAGCCAAGATGACACTTTCTCTGATAGAACTCTTCAGGGAAAATGTGAAAGCCATACTGGGTACCTTATTAGGTATAGGACTCTGAGGTTTCCACTTCTGATCCTCAAACATAATCCATGTCGGTTATAAAAGGCTGTAATTTGGGGGCTGTGTTATAAATTTTTTCACTGACATCATGGACAACCAGGGCTTTATCTTGGTTTATTTAGAAGAACTATGAGGTAGATGTAAAACTTTAGAGATTCTAACTTTAAGATCAGTGGTGTAAGGTTATTTTCATCTCCTTTTCTACTTTTCTGTCTCAGATATGCATTTTCCTTCTTTGTGCCTCTTTATGTTTTCTTAATTCTGCAAAGGCCCCTGTAGCATTTGGCTATAGTTCTGTTGGTATCAGAGAAAACCTGGAAAGCCAAAACTTAAGCCTCCTGGGCCCAGTACCTTATACAGCTGTCATCTGTGTGAGGCACTTGCCCTAAAATGGCCTTGAGAGCCACCTCCTTTGCAGGAAGGAGACAGACCCTACCCAGCTTGACTCCAGCAGTGACAGTGGGAGTTATTTCCCCTGCAGCTCCTAGACAACCCTACCTTAGCACTGTTTTCCATTCTGATGGCCTCCTCTTTTACATGTTTGCGCAGCTACTCTCTTAAGCACAGTACAACTCAGCCTGGCCTGCCTGTCCACTACATACGGCCCTGGCCCCTGGTGTGATCCCTTGCTCATCTTGTGCGTTGTGTGCTCTTGTCCTTCGTTTTCACCAGCGTGGCTTCTTTGCACGTTTTCTGCTGCTTGCCCGGACCTCAGTTCCTGTGACCACGTTTGCTGCATGCTGACGAGGGTATGCCTCTCTCTCTAGGCAAGATCTATTTCTGATAGTCTCCGAAGTGAAAGAGAGAGAGAGAGAGAGGGAGAGGGAGAGAGAGAGGGAGGGAGAGAGAGAGAACGCTCAAAGGAGATCAGAAGTAACACTGTGGTTTGGATTCTCCTCAGCTAAAGTCAGCAAAAGACTTTGAAAGGCTTTTTCACTATTCCTTCAAGATTTACAGTATTCCTGCTCATTCATCTCTTTGTGCTTTAGCTGTGGCTGGTTATAAGGAAGAGAGACTCCCCCCCTCTCTAAAGTTAGCATCGGCGATGGGGGCTTCCTGCAAGGATACCACAGACGACTCAGAGGCAATTGCGTGGATGCAGAAAGTCAGAAAGCAACGTTGCCCTTTCCCTCATCTCCCAAGGGCTTCGAGGTCTCTAACTCCCCTTGTCTGTGCCTCTCCCTGGGGTTTCCCTACTTGCATGTGGCTCTGTGTGGCCTGCCTGGCCCTGACTGCGTGTGATTTTCCATTTGAATGCTCATTGTCCTCTGATGCATCTCTCAGGGCTCCTCCCACCGCCCTTCTTTACTTTCTGCCCCTGTGACTATGAACTTCTCAGCTCTCTTCTCCTCTGGGCACTCCTGCTCCATTCCCTTGCTGGTGCCTCTGATTCCAGACCCCTACAATTAGCTGCTCCTCAGAGCTTGTTCTGGGTCCTCTTCCTCTTCTCAGCACTCTCCCTACATCTGTTTTCCAACATTTTTATGCATAGGAATTATCTGGGAAACTTGTTGAGGCAGATTTCTGGGTCTCAGTATTCTAATTCAGTGGGTCTGGGATGAGACCTGGGAATCTGATTCTTATTCCAGAGGCCATGACAAACAAACACTGGACAAGCTGGTTTTATTGTTTTGTTAAGTATTGTTGATAAACCACTAATTCCCTGATGCAGATGTCTAGCTGTCTCCCAAGAACTCCAGGTTTACACATTAAACACTGAATTTGACTGTGGCTCCTTGGATGTGTCACAGACATCTCAGATTAATTTGCCTAGCGCTATTGATCCTCTCCTTCCCTCCTAAGTTTTGCAGGGCCTTACAATTAGACCCTACAGAGTTCTTTCCTGTAAGGAAAAGAACACAGAATTGACAAAACAAAATGAAGTAGGGAAGTATGGAGGTGCCCGTACAGATGTGGGCTCGGACGCTTGGCTTCTGTGGACTTTGGTCATTCCTCCTTTGCCCCAGTACCATCTCCTCCACCCTTCGCTGTCTGAATAGAGGCCTCCACCCTCCATTCATTTGTGTGGGCCAGAAACCTAGGAGCCATTTCTCATTTGTCATCTTCACCCCATACCCGAGCCCTCTCAAAGTCTTACTTGATTCTCTGGTTCCGAACCCCTGCCCCCTAATCACAGGCTGCCCTCATTACTCTCCCATGGAATCTCTCTTGTTCTACTTTGCTCCCCGCTGATCCATTTTCCCAAAGGCAGAGTAATCTAAAGCGGTGGTCCCCAACCCTTTTGGCACCAGGGACTGGTTTCATGGAAGACAATTTTTCCACAGACCCGGGGTGGTTGAGGGGAGAGGCGGAGCTCAGACGGTGACACAGGCGATGGGGACCTGGGGAGCGACTGTAAGATAGATGAAGCTTCGCTTGCTCCGCCTGCCACTCACCTCCTTCGACAAAGGGGGGTGGGCCCGGCAGGGCTTTGTGGCTCAATCCCTAACAGGCTGACCGGTACCTGTCCACAGCCCAGGGGTTGGGGACCACAGTTCTAAAGGACATACATTGGGACATGCCACTCCCCTGATTTGCTCCAGTTCTGCCATGTGTCGTGTAAATGGCTGAGCCTGGTGGCCGGGCCAGGGCTGCGGGCAGATGGGAGAGGGTTGGGGTGGGATCACACTGCACAAGCTTGACTGGGGACCAGTTTGAAAGAAGCGCGGGTGTGTCTGGGAGGCACCCCAGAATTATCAACTGCGCTTGTTTGTCGCAGCCCCAGTTTACCACCTTTCCCTGGAAGAACTTGGGGCTGTGTGTGACCCGGGAGGTGAACACAGATGTGAGTGAATGCTCCTGACTTCTTTGCTTTTCAGTGCATTCCTGTGGTGTTCAGATGTTAAATAGTATAATCAGACTATGTTTAATTACTTTTGGGAAAGAAAGACACGTCTTTTAACACAGGTGTTATCTGGGTTCCTGTTCCTCAGAGAGCTTGTTAAGCTCTGCCCAGGTTCTCTGCTAATTCTCTGGGGTGTTGGGGGAGGGCTCATGTGGTCTTTCTCTCTTACCCTGGTGTCAGCCCTGACACAGACTCAGCCCCTTCCCTCACTGATGGAGAAATGCACACCGCGAAGTGACTTCACTGGGTTAGGGGAGGAGTCACCGGGTAGGGTGCCTGACCCTGGACAGCCTCCTGTCCCTCTCATCCCTGCCCCTCGCTCCCTCCCCCCTCGCTTTTCCCTGAGCTCCAGTGTTTCCCTCTATAACTGTGGCTACTTCCCAGTTCCTCTCTTAGACTTAGAAATCCACATGGATCAAAGTACACGGCAAAACAAAGAGCTTTGTATGGAGCCTACACCCCTTGGAAGATATACACAAGAAAGTTTTCTACCACAGCGTAGCATCTTCCTCCTTCTTACTGATACAGCAGCTTTTACTGTAGAGTGCCACTTGGAAGAGGTGGGGAGGAGATGGGCTGTTCCTGCTGCCCCCAAAAGTGGACACCTGGGTTAGGGGGGCAGCATCACCATAGCTTTGGTTCTTGTCTTCGGATGATCAGACCCTGAGACACTGAGCTCCTTCTGCCCAAACACGCAGGAGAGCTCCTATTCTGGGAAACCGATTTAATGATTTACAATCAGGTGCAGACAGGAAACATTGAAAAACTGTGACCTCTGTTTTGAGAACTTTGAAAAAACTGAAACTCCCCTTGGATTGTGGTCAGTATTTCCGGCAAATAAGAGCTTAAGAATAGTAACTTTGGTATTTCTCTCCCTTTTTTTGGGGGGCAGAGTCTTGCTCTGTCACCCAGGCTGGAGTGCACTGGCATCATCCTAGCTCACTGCAGTCTCAAACTCCAGGACTCAAGCTATCAGATCCTCCTGCCTCAGCCTCCTGAGTAGCTGGGACAACAGGTGCATGCCACCATGCCATGCATGGCTAATTTTTCTACTTTTTGTAGAGACAGGGTTTCACTCTTGCTCAGGCTGATTTCGAACTCCTGACTTTAAGTCATCCTCCACCAAGGCATCCCAAATGCTAGGATTATGGGCGGTAGTCACCACACCTGGCCTTTCCCTCACTTTTTAAAGGACTTTCCGTATGACTTACCTTAGGCTTCTTGGATCAAGGCCAGACATTGGACAGCCATGAGTAAATGATCTGACACTTATGGCCACAGTGTGTTTCACATGCGCGGGCTGTGTTTCAGAGCATATAGATTTAAAATATTCTGTTCTCTAAATATTATTATCCCATCTGACAAAAAAGATACTTGAAGAGAAAATTTTTTTAAAGGAATAAATGCTCTGTGATCATGAGGAAGGCACCTCAGCATTGTTCACATGGGGGAGGAGCCGGGAAAAGTCTGAAGCAGAACACGAACAGTGACAACTTTTGGCACAGTGGGAGTCAGACACATGCCTCCATGTTTGCTCACATGATCTTTCGAGCAGATCCATAAAATAGGCAGTTATCCTCTTCTTACAGATAAGGAAACTGAATCACACAGAGATTAAATAATTTACCTTGGCAAAGGGTAGAATGTGAATTCACAGCCTGGCGGTTTGCAGTTGAACAACTATACCCCCTTTCCCATGCATTGTGCCCTTCCTGCGCGTTTTAGTGGGGGTGCTCCTTGCTCAAAAGTGAACTCTTCCTTCTTACTTGTCCCCCAAATTGTGTGCCAGTTCTTCATATTTGAACTGATGTCACTTTGGGTAGATACGAACTTGACAAGAAGATCCTACATAACTGCCCATGGTTCCTGTTCTTACAACTGAAACTAACTGAAACTGCTTCCCGTCAATGGGTTGTCACGACACAGACAGCCAGGGCGCTTGGAAGACTGTTATTTCCAGTGTGTTGTAATGCTTTTCCTTTTTTAAAAGAGAATTTCTCACTCAGTTTAAAAGCGGAACATATCATGTTGAATTTTTTTCTCTAATCTGCATACCTGTCCCCTTTCCTCATCTCAGCCCCAAGCTGTTCTCCAGGTGCCTGAAGTTGGCTCTCTGTGGCTGTCCTCCATCATCCTAACATGTTCCCAGTTGAACCTCTAAAAACAGGCCTCCCTTTCCAACTTCCCCAGTCTGCTGGGGACACCAGGCTTCTTCCAGTCACCCAGTGAGTCATTTTTGACGCCCTTTTCTCCATCATGCCTCGTGTCCAACTTCTTCCTGTTATTTATTTTAATAGTCTTTATTTTTTAGAGCAGCTTTAGGTTCACAGCAAAATTGAACAGAAAGTGCAGAGTACTTACCCATTATCAACATGAGCACCAGAGTTGGTACATTTGTCACAGCTGAAGAACCTATATGGACACATCCTTATCACTCAGAGTTTTCATTAGGGTTCATTCTTGGTGTCACATGTTCTAAGGGTTTTGGCAAATGTGTAATGCCACGTATCCAGCATTGTAGTATCATACAGAATTGGCTCTGTTTCTTATTTTCAAGTGTGCTTTTCCATTCCTGCTGCCCTCCTGAGTCCAGGAGCTCTTCCCCCGGCTGGTGTGTTCCGGCAGCCCCCTGATGGAGCTCATGGCCTATAATTTCTCTCCCTGGCAATCCATCCTCCACCCCATCACAGACCCAGCATTGCCATCATGTCAAGCTTCTACTTACCCCATCCCTGCCTTCCAACAGGATAGAGGTTCATATTCTTCCTCTCATCTTTCAGGAACTTCCCCATCCTAAAATGCCCATCGCAGCCTGTGATACTATGAGAAATATACACAGATATATAGATATATTATAAATATATATAGGTATTCATCCACGGTTCCTGGCTAATAACTCTCATAGCTCTTGTTATAATGTTGGGGTACTTTAGGCCAGTCTCAGAAAACAGAATCTCTCTCTGACCTTCTCCTGTTCTCTTTTCACCTGCTCCTTTTTCTCTCCACTGCTAATCTTCCCCCTCCTTTCCATAAAGAAATTCTCTGGGCCGGGCGAGGTGGCTTACGCCTGTAATCCTAGCTCTCTGGGAGGACGAGGCGGGCGGATTGTTTGAGCTCAGGAGTTCGAAACCAGCCTGAGCAAGAGCGAGACCCCGTCTCTACTAAAAATAGAAAGAAATTAATTGGACAACTAAAAAAATATAAAAAAATTAGCCGGGCATGGTGGCGCATGCCTGTAGTCCCAGCTACTCAGGAGGCTGAGGCAGGAGGATCGCTTGAGCCCAGGAGTTTGAGGTTGCTGTGAGCTAGGATGACGCCACAGCACTCTAGCCGGGGCAACACAGTGAGACTCTGTCTCAAAAAAAAAAAAAAAAAAAAGAAATTCTCTGATCTACCTTTTCTGATTGGAGGTCATAAGACCCCTATTTTAGAAAGGGTCCTGCCCTGTATCCTCAGGGAAGGAATGCTACAGAGCGAGGCCAAGAAGAATCTGCACAGATAGCCCTTGCTGGGTTTCCCCTGCTTGGTCTATTAGTATTGGATCGTACCCTTTTTGTCCAATCACATTTCTACACGGTTGTCAATCATGACTATCCAATGAATTCTCCATAAAAGGTCCAAGAGGATGGGGTATGGAAAACTTCCGGATAGGTGAACATGTGCAGGTTCCTGGAGGGTGGCATGGAAGCTCCATGTCCCTTCCCCAGTACCTCACCCTATACCTCTCTGTATCTGCATTCTTTGTGATAGACTTTATAATAAACCAGTAAACAGGTTTCCCTGAGTTCTGTGAGCTGCTCTAGCAGATTATTCAAACCCAAGGGAGGTGTTATGGGACCCCTGATTTATAGCCCATTGGTCAGAAGCACAGGAAAAACAACCTGGGGTTTGCAATTGGCATCAGAAGCAGGGGGCAGTCTTGTAGGACTGAGCCTCAACCTGCGGGATCTGACATTATCTCAGGTAGATAGTGTCAGAATTAAGATGGGGGACACCCAGCAGGCATCCGTTGTAGAATTGATTGCATGCTTGTTGCTTGGGAGAAGTCCCCACACATCTGGTAACACAAGTCTTCTGTGTTGATCGTTGTCGAGTGAGAGAATAGAAAAAAATGCTTTGAGCTTGAGTTTTTCCACTCAGATAGCCCTTCCAGATAGACCTCCTTGCCAACACAGGCCCTCCACTCCTGGGGGGCTGGGCCCCTCACTTCTCCCAAAAGCATTACTGCTTCTTAATCACCCCAGGCTGGTCCTGTTTGCTCTGCTTGTCCTAATGTGATATCAAGACCTGGCCAAGCCCTGCCTTCTCTGTGAAGCCTCCCCTTCCGTTTCTTCCGGGAGCCCTGTTATCAGTTAATTTCTTCAGGCACATACTGTAAGCATTGTGTTACAAGTGACCTGTTTCGAATCTGTGTCTTGACATCTTTAGGTCTTAGGACTCAGGGACTGTTTGTTAAAAAAAAAAATATCCCTTGGGTGTGGTGGCTGGCCTGTAATCCCAGCACTTTGGGAGGCTGAGGTGGAGGTGGGAGGATTGATTGAGGCTAGGAGCTCGAGACCAGCCTGGGCAACATAATGAGATCCTGTCTCTACAAAATATAAGAAAAATTAGCCAGGCATAGTGGCATGTGCCTGCAGTCCCAGCAGTCCCCACTTTGGGAGGCTGAGGCAGGAGGATCATGACCCAAAAGTTCAAGGCTGCAGTAAGCTATGATCATGACACTGCACTCCAGCTGAGTGACACACAGAGAGACCTTGTTTAAAAAAAAAAAAAAAACCCTTGCCAGGGCCAAACCTAGAACTATCACACAATAGGCTCTCAGTGGTTACTTATTGGGTTGACTTCTTGTTGTGGCGCTTTATTTAAAGACTAATAACCCTGAACAGGTCCATCACGTGAATGCCCTACACTTTTCTCAGTTTTACCGCCTTTCTGAATATGAGAAAGTCTTTTTCAGGTGTCTGGCTGTTGGCTTTTCCCAGGTTCATATACAGGCAGAACTCTGCCCTTGCCCCATATCGCTAAAGCATTTTGAGCCATGGATGATGCAATTTATTGGTTGGTATTCTTCACTCATCCTATCTTTTTAAATTTTATTTGATTTTATTTTTAGACATGGGGTCTTACTCTGATGGCCAGGCTGGAGTGCAGTGGTGTGATCATAGCTCACTGCATCTTTGAACTCCTGGGCTCAAGCGATCCTACTGCCTCAGTCTCCCAAATAGCTGGGACTATAGGTGTGAGCAGTCTTCATTGCTATCTTTTAAGCATTTATTTCTAAGGAGGAAGATTGGATGCCCTGTTAGATGGAGGGGGTACCGTCTGATAAGGGTGAGGGCTCTTCTGAGTCTGTCTGCTTGGGAACGAATCCTGGCCTCTTCACTCACCAGTTACATGACCTTGGATACCTTTTCCTTTTCCCTCTTTGTAAAATTGGAGTAATCATACCTGGCTTGTGGGGCTGTCATGAGGACTAGATGGGATAATTTGCATTGCAAGCTCTGCACAGTGTCTAGCACATAGCAAACAATCACTTTTTTTGGTCTGGTTACTCTTTTGGCTTTTTAATGGCATAATTTTAATATCATTCCCCAATCTCACCCTCAACAGTCCAAAAGAGTTAGGTAGGAAGGAAAGAAGACAATAGAGGAAGACATGTGGTATTTAAGGCATTCCACTCTGGGCTGTCACTGGCTAAATGCTTTCTTTCCTCACAGAATGAGTGACTAAGTGAGTGGGCTCATGAGTGGGTTGGTGGGAGGCGGGGTATGTTGTTCTTAAGCCAGTCCTTGTCACCTCAGGTGGTGGGGCTGCTCAGAAACTTGATGGTGATGCAGAAGTGGAGAACATCAGCTGGAACTAATTCAATCAAATTTGATTTACCCTGTATTTATTAGGCACTGATGGTCTGCCAGGAACTGCGCTAAGGGATAGGGTTCCAAAGCATAAATAATTTGGACAAAGTCCCTGCCCTCACAGGACTTTTGAGAGGACAGACAATACACAAGAAAATATATTAATGGATAAATAATAAAAAAATACCGACTGTGAGAAAGTCTCAGGAGAAAATCAAAGGATAGAGCATTAGGAGCATTGCTGGGGAGTCTGCATCAGTGGATGGTCAGAAACTGGACTCTCTAAACCAAGACCTGAAGCATGGGAGGGAGCCTGCATTGGGTGGTGAGTTGGGCTTGGGAGGTGGAGGGAGCAGTCTTGAGGGAACAAGAGGCCTAGAGGGCCTCAGGTAGGAAGTTTAGGAACTGGCCTGGTTAGTTCGAATGGAAGAGCTCGGAAGAGTTAAACAAAGGGGCTGGTTGGAGAACCCAAGGGATGTGCTTTGTGGGGATTGCACAAGTACAGACCCTATTCCTCTGGAATAGTGGTTTAAATATTTTTTCCATCATTGGCACAATTGAGGGGGCATGCAATGTGCTTCCGGTGTGGGACCATTGTGGTGGTGGTGGGGTGTGTTGGGGTATGTGTGATTTGAAAAGAGCCCCCTGTGATTTGGATACACCTTGCTTTCTCCACTTCCCCAGTTGAGAAGCACTGCTCCTCACAATCCACTCAGAATCGTGGGGGATCTGGAAATGTTCTTTTACTTTTCAATTACATTTTGAAAGGTTATGTATACAGGCACGCTTTAGGAACATGGAATTCTGTCAATTGATGAGAACATTGGCTTGGACCTTTGAGGATGAGTCACTGTTTAATGGGATCACTGTTGGTGGCCCGCTTAAATAAATACTGTTTTTGAATAGAAAGTTATTATTCATATTCTTTTGAAGTTATTTGGAAAAGACTTTGGAGATGTCCTCTAAGATTTTAATGCATGTGGGTGTTGTCCTTTTGTTGAGAGAGGCGGTATAGGGGAGAGGAGAGACTTCTGGCATTCAGGAGTCCTCAGTTTGTGTCTGTACTATGAGCTGTGGCTTTGGGCAGTAATTTAACCTCTCTGGTAAAATGGGACAAATAAATCTTGCACTGCCTGCCTTGCCAGCTGTTGTGGGACAGTGCTTTATAAACTACAGAATATCAGAAAATAAAAATTACTTTAAAAAATTAAATTTAGTTTTCATACATTATGGCCAATAACACATTATGGCCAGGATATAATTCATGACCATAGAACCGAACTTTTCACTGTTCACAGATGACAGGTCTCTAGAATAATCTGAAGGAGAATATTTGGGTCTTTGTAAATGTGCAAAAGCTAGAAGCCATAAGGAAAAGCTTGATAAAATTCATTACCTAATAAAAAAAAAAAGTGGCATAGCAAAACCATAAGCAAAACAAGAGATTACAAACCAGAAAAGTATATTTGCACTTAATGTTATGTATTAAGTATTCATTTCCCTAATTAATACAAAAAGAACTCCTACAAATCAGTAAGGAAAAGAAGAAGAATTCTATAGGAAATTTGATCAAAGGATATGAACAAACAATTTGTCTAAAAGAAATTAGTGGCTCAAAAATGCTTGACTTTATGCATAATTGAAAAAACTACCAATTAAATCACACTGAAAGAGGCCACTTTTGGCCTATCTGGGATTGGCAAGGATAAAACGTTTTGAAAACTAATCATGTTTGGGAAGATATGGGAAAACAGCTCACTCATATATGTTTGGTGAATACATATATTTGTTGCCTGCAGAGGGCATCTACCAATATTTGTCAGAGTTAATAATTCACATGATCTTGCTCAATCCAAAAATTTTCACTTATAGAAATTTATCCTTCAGATATAGTCACATGAGTGTTCACTGAGTACTGTTTATAATAGTACTTGAGTGTCTGTCAGTGGGGAATGGTGAAATGAAGTATGGTACATCCACACAGTAGAATAGTATGCAGCCACAGAAAGAGAACAAGGCTAACTAGAAAACCACTTAGCAGGTCCCTGATCTTCTTTCTTTATTTATTTATTTATTTTTGAGACA
Source organism: Propithecus coquereli (assembly GCF_000956105.1). NCBI lineage: Eukaryota > Metazoa > Chordata > Mammalia > Primates > Indriidae > Propithecus > Propithecus coquereli. The sequence continues at coordinate 2,794,539 of NW_012140080.1, forward strand.
GAGTCTCACTCTGTTGCCCTGGCTAGAGTGAGTGCGGTGGCATCAGCCTAGCTCACAGCAACCTCAAACTCCTGGGCTCAAATGATCCTACTGCCTCAGCCTCCCGAGTAGCTGGGACTACAGGCACGCGGCACCGTGCCCAGCTAATTTTTTCTATATATTTTTAGTTGTCCAGATAATTTCTTTCTATTTTTTTTAGTAGAGACGGGGTCTCGCTCTTGCTCAGGCTGGTCTCGAACTCCTGAGCTCAAACAATCCGCCCGCCTTGGCCTCCCAGAGTGCTAGGATTACAGGCGCCTGATCTTCTTTTTAAAATTTACTTTATTGCGTTAGGAACACTTAACAGGAGACCTACCCCATTAACCATTTTTCAGTGTATAATACAGTATTGTTACCTATAGGTACAGCGTTGTACAGAAGATCTCTAGAACTTCTTCATCTAGCAGACACCTGATCTTGTTAGAACCTGTAAAATGAAGTCTTCTCTTCCCAAAGCTGTTGCTTTACTTCACCCGATGCACCTCTCTTGGTGAAGAGTTTGCTTAACTGAGCTTTTCATGATTGTTTTGCCAGCGTGAGTGGACCTGCTGTATCTGGGACTCTCTGAAAAGAATATTCAGAGGATTTATATGCCTGTAAAGCCTTCATGTTCACAAACGGTTAAGTAATGTAGGCATTAGATGAATTTGGGGCTCTGCCAAACCAGTGTGGCTATGTCTGTCTCTTTCTCGAACATTCATGTTAACAAAACCCCACCTCTTGTCTTCACATTCTCCTCTTAAAGATCATTGTCCCCTATGGCATAAAAATAAAAAACATTGTGAAATCAATCCTGTCATCAGACTGATAACCAAATCCTGAGCTCCTTGAGAATCTGAATTTCTAACAGGAGGCAAATATCCTTTTCTTTTTAAAAAAGTTACTCCTTTTTGTTTTGTTAGACTGAAACGGCTTGTGGATGGATATGTTTTCAAAGGGTAGTCCATTCTCATAAAGGACTTAATGCTTCTACTGGCTCAACATTTTTATATATATATGGGTCTCATGTGGCTTGTTTAAAATATATTGCTCTGAAACCCTTGGGCTTTTCCTTGTGACATTGACTTGTGAGGAAGTGCTGAGATTAGTAACTATTTTTGTAGTATACAGTTTCCTTTATTTCCAGTGGCCTTCAGTTTTGAAGTTGAAACTGTGAACCGCATGTGATTCTACTTAAAGTATTTTAAGAAAAAAATCTGAGGAAGGGAATAGAAGGTAGATTAAAATAGCAGGAAGAATAATCAAAATAGAAAAAGCCATATTTGTGAAAAAAGTCAACCGAAATGCGTCGGAAAATCGATTCAAACAAAACGTGTTGATTGGGTTGATCAGGAGTAAATAATAAATCTGTGTGTTTGGGAGCACAGAAAGCTCTATAGATTCAATCATGGGAATATTTGTTTACAAGAATTCAGACCTAGGAACAAAGGCCTTCTTCTAGATAATGCCATTATCACACCAGGAAATTAAATTTTATACAGTTATCATCTAGTAAGCATGTCCACATTAAAATATCCTCATTTGTCCCAATAATGTCATTATAGCTTTTTAAAAATCACAAAATACTGGATAACATTTTTAAATTGCAGGATAGCTAATATAAAACAAAATCAAGTGAGTTTATATTTTCTAGTAGGAAAGCAACTTTAAAAGGGGTGTTTTCTTTTACATAAATGGAATTGAGACTGCCAAATTTGAGATTTTGATCTTTGTATCAAATTTATATTTAGAATATATTTTTTACAACTGATTTGCTTAATATTATACCTATAGTTAAAAAAAAAATCTCATTTTATTGCACAGATGATAGTTTGGGATTCTTGATCTAGCTTAAGAAGTAAACTGGCTTGGAATCACATGATTTCAGACCTGAAAGTAACCCAAGATTTTCCACATACCCAGGATATGAATGGGAACAATGAATCATTGATATAATTACATTATCTTCTAACCCTAATGGGTTTGCCTTGTATTAAGTGGCCAGAGGGAAAGAAAGCCCTTGTTCCTTAACTCTTGTAGCCTTTCAACACCCTTGTTCACTGGGCTTGTTCCAATAGGGGAAAAAAATGACAAACTGTAGTTCTTTTCTTTTTTTTGTTTTTTTTCCCAAACCTAATAGTAACCATTAACAGCAATTATTATGTGCTTGTTATGAGCTAGGCTTTAGTCTAGGTGTCTTTCATGTATTAACTTGTTCGTCCCTCACAATAACCATATAGAATTAGTCTCTGTTGTCAATCACTGTTTTATAGGTGAGGATACTGAGACACACAGAGGGTAAGCAGGTGGCCCAGGGTCACCTAGCAGGATTTGAGCTCAGGTGGTGTGACTCCAGAGGTGGTGGCTAAGCCCATCCCTCATAGTGCCCTCCTTCAAATGTGCGGATGCTGCCGTGTGTCACCACTGCGAGGTTTTGTATTTTGAGATTCTCCTCCAGTCCCCAAGAACACCTTTTCCTCAGCATCCTCTTGCACATGTGGTAAACACGGGGCGGCCTGTGCAGTGTCCTAAGCAGCTGGGTATTTCTGAACACTGTTTTCCTCCATTTATTCATTCAGTCAGTGTTAATGTGTGTGGAGAACTGATTACATGCTTGATACTATGATAGGAGCTAGAGATCTTAAATAAACAAGAACAGTGAGGAACTGGGTTATCCAGAGTTTAACAGTTTGGTGAGGCGATAGATGTTAATTCAGTATTTACCTGAATAATCTTTTATTTTTTCTCAGAATAATCTTTTATTCGTATGATCAGAGGTACAGAGGAGGATGATGCTACAAGGGAAGTCTACCCAGGGGGATTCAACGTTGTTGGAGGGAGTTAGGGCAAGCTCCCCTGGGTTAGTGAGATTGTAACCCATCTGAAAAGTGAGTATTGTTAACTAGTGACAGGTGTGTTCGACTTTCAGCATTGCCCTCGGGCAAGTTGGTGACCTTGTAGTGATGACCTTGAACAAGTGCCTTCATCGCTTTAGTATCTTCAGTTTGTAAAATGGGTGGTTGTGAGAATTAAAGGAGGCAGTGCACATAACGTACTTAGAACCCGGCTGACACATAGTCGTGAATGGTAGCTGTTTTTTATTACAATTTGTGTTTTCTGATCATTTTACTGGACATTTTAAAAGGACACTTATTTAAATCTTCTCTTATTCTGTAGGAAGATTCACTAAATACCTGGGAATGATTAATATGGAAAATGGGAGCCTGAAGGCAGATGTAATGATTGTCTTCAAATAGTCCAAATCTCCTCAGCATCCAAGATGTGGGAAAGGCCCTTATGGAGCCATTGGTGTTAAGTCACATTCAGAGTGGGGCTTTCTTTGGAAGCAATTATAATACGTCTGTAATATACTAGCATTTAAAGATGTGTTATTGGATCATATCTTCTGTATTTCTTATGGCAGTCAGTCATGAAGAGCCAGGCTAATGCATATTTTCTGTACCAGTCCCTTACTCCATCTGCCCAGTGATCTTTGCTGCGGTATTTGCAGTTATGTATGGCTATCTCTTATAGTTAAATGTGCAGGGATCCCTGTGCATCCTTACAGAAAGGCAAGTCTTGTTTTTCTCTCTCTAATTTGTAGAGATGTACGTGTATATGCAAATATGCAATCTAGCTTTTTATTGGAATGATATAGTTTTTTATCCACTGTCCTTACATTTTGAAGAAAAAGGTACCAAGAATTCAGCCAGTGGTCATACATTGTTTTTTTTTTGAGACAGAGTCTTGCTCTGTTGCCCAGGCTAGAGTGCCATGGTGTCAGCCTAGCTCACAACAACCTCAAACTCCTGGGCTCAAGCGATCCTTCTGCCTCAGCCTCCCGAGTAGCTGGGACTACAGGCATGCACCACCATGCCCGGCTAATTTTTTATATATATATTTTTAGTTGTCCAGATAATTTCTTTCTATTTTTTAGTAGAGACGGGGTCTCGCTCTTGCTCAGGCTGGTCTCGAACTCCTGACCTTGAGCGATCCACCCGCCTCGGCCTCCCAGCGTGCTAGGATTACAGGTGTGAGCCACCGCGCCCGGCCCATACTTTGTTTTTATTGCATGCTTGCTAAGAGCTTTAAGTATATTATTTGATTTAATCCTTATAATATAGCAACCCTATGAAATAGGTACTATTAAGATCCCTTTTTTTCCACATGAGAAAACTGAAGCTCAGAGAGATTAAGTAACTTGTCTAGGGTCACAAAGCCATGAGTGGCATAATTGGAATTTGAACCAAGATGTGAATGACTCTAAATCTCAGCTCTAAGCACTTTGATGCTGCCTTTCAAGTTTGTTATTGAAGATGATCAAACCCCTGTGTCAGTGGAGCAAGGGAGGAATGTGGCAAGAGGATGATTATTCTTTTATGGTCATGAGAGTGGCTTATGAAAAGTGTGAGGTCAGAGGCCTCTAAAGGATATGCAGAAGCTTGTTGAATTTAGATTTAGTTACCTAATCAGTAGAAGTGGGTACTGTAGCAATGTCTTTCTGGATTGTTATTTACCTGATTGTTATAAGCTTTGGTTTTACAGTACAGACCTTAAGAAGCTCTAGTGTATATCAACCGAAGATTAAATATGCTCATGAAATGTTAGGAGTTTATATTTAAAATAGCACTTTTATTTCTTCCTCATTCTTGCTATTTCTGTACCTCAGTTCCTATGTTAACAGCTTTACCATTTTCAGGTCAACGGTTGTTTGTTGCCTTAAACCCATTTGGGAACTCCTTCGAATCCATTTGGAAGCTAGGCGAGGATAAATTGCAAATAAATGGTATATTCAGAGATGAAGTAGGCGATATGGGCGGAGTTGGAAATACTGTCAATGAGACCTAAGGCCAGCCGAGCTTTGGCTGTTAGCACCTGACTCCACCACTGACTGCTATTGGCCTGGGCTTAGCTCGCTTCTAAACAACCTGGATTTGCTCCACGCTTCTTACTTTGTTTTTCTTCTAATGTGAATCCTGCTTCAAAAGATAAGTGCGAATTTTGACTTATCAGAGCTAAATAAAAATACAACCTGATGTGCCAGCTAAGGCAAGGAGAAATATCAAAAGCCACTGGAAAGAGGAAGTCAACTGGTCACTTCCCCAGGACATGTTTCCTTTCCTAATAATTGGTTTTTCCTCATTCAGCAAAAGAGGAATAAAGATGACCGTGGGAGCTCTTGTTTATTTTATATATTTAAACGTATATGTTATTTGTATTTATATAACTGTTTATATTTTTAAGTTACAAAAGTAATAACATTTTTTGAAAAAGCTGTTAAAATCTAGGAATGTACAAAGTAAAAAAAAATTAAAATTCCCCCCTCCCCCCAATTCTGTTCACTTTGGCATATATCCCTCTGGAATCTTTTTCTATGCATTTATAAGCATAGAAATATGTAGACACTTAACAGCATCACACTACATATTGCTCATCCATTTGCTGTTTCCACTTCGTGTGTCGTCATGGACATCTCCCCACCTTAGCACTTGCAGATTTACCTCTATCTTTTGAGCTACTAGGTATTCCTTGAATGCGTTGTAGTTTATTTAATCATTTTCTTACTAATGGGCATTTGGGTGGCCTCAGCCTGTCCAGTTACAAACTCGGCTCCGTGAGCAGCCTTACGCACGTGGCTTTGCCTCAGGGTGGGAGTCTTTCTGCAGGATACCTTCCTAGAAGTAGGGATGCTGAGTCGAAGGGTGTGTGAGCTCTAGACTTCAGAGTCAGAAAGCTCACATCTGGATAAGGGCGGAAGCCTGAACGGTGGCCCGTCCCATGTGGAATCACGCCTGTGTGCCCGTTTTCCGTTTCTGTGAGGCAGGCAGAGTGGTATGGAGCTCAGAGCCCCGTGCCTAGGCAGAATTACTGCGTGGGGATGATGGTTCCCAACTGTCTCATCCTTTTCGAACTTATGAATTTAAACCTTGAATCTTGCTTCAATTCGGATGAACAGAGAACTCGAATATGTCAAGTCTGCGCCTGGTTTTCTTTCCCCCTCCCCTGGTGCATTTGTTTTCCTTCTTGGTATTTTGTTAATCTTTGGACTTTGGATTGCTGACAAGATCACAAGATCGGCTTTCATTGAAGAAGATTCCTGCTGGCTTTGTTTAATTTGGCCAGTTTTGTGACTCCTTCCCACTGAGCCCTTTCCTGGCCAACCTACCGTGGCCACGTGTTCCTTTCCGGGTGTCTGCAGACACCCCATGTAATGGATTTAGCATTGACAGCATCCTGAGGTTTTGTTGAGGCTGGAAATGAATCACGTACCAGGAGGGAGGGAGTGAGCCTCGCTGACCCCGTGACTTCATTGTCCTCTCCTTAAAGGACTGACACATCACTATTTTTTTCAGTTATATTTTACCAAATGGTTTTAATATTGGGCTCTGACGTGTTTTAGGCCAGGGGCAAGGGTTACCTTTGTGAGATGCATTGCTCATGCCAATCTCTCTTGCTGTCATCCCCCATGTCCCCACCACCCTCCTCCCCACCATGGCAGACATCACTAATTGATTGATCCCTTTTCCAGTGAGCTAGACAGGCCCTCAGGATCTTTCTTAGCACTCCAGGCAGGCAGCCAGTCCTACCAGATTGGAGTTGGTACAACTAGGGTCCAGGAAAATCCCTTCATAATGCACACTTGAGAGGGGGTGTCGGGAATGCTGAGAAGAGTGGTACCCAGATTTGTGGAAATCTTGGATTGCCTAAAATTTAAAAAGGAAGGTTGAGAGTCTTGCACAGGATTGGTAACTTTTTGTTTTTTATGTAAAAGGCGTAAATACCTTCCAAACCTATCAGATATACTCCCTGTCATTTTATAAAAGAAAGAATATTTTGGCATCCCCAAAGTAGGAAAGACAGAATCTCAGAATAAAGGGGAGTCTTTAAAATTGAGACATTTTAGCTTTATGAAAAGTTTGAAGCATCATTTTTCTTATTCCCATTTTGCTGTGGACCTTTAAAAATTTGATCATGGACCTCAGTACCATTTAGGAACCTCTATTATCTATCTCAGACTGCTAGAGGTTTTTTCCTTTATGTTTTGGGGGTCTTACAAAGCAAAAATTTCATTCCTTTTATCCAGGTGATATTACCTATTGGTGTTGATGGTGTGTACTCAGATAAACATTTTATTTTATTATTTCCACTTAATAGTACTAATTTGTCATTTTGCAGAATAAACAAAAAGGTTTTATGATACTTTGAGGATGGAATAAGGATCTGTTCTTATAGTGACTCTCTTGTCCAGTGTTGGCTCATCCATTCTGCAGGTATTTGTTGCCCACCTACGATTATGTGCTGGGTTCTTGGGTGCCACAGTGAACAAGCCAGAGTCTCTGCCCCCTTGGAGCTCACAGTACAGGAAAAATACATAAAAACAAATAAACAATATAGATTCAGATTGTATCAAGTGCTATCAATAAAATAAAACAGTGTGATCCGAAAGAGAGTGACTTAGGGGAGAAAACTTTGGGTAAGGTACTGCAGCAAAGATGACTCTGCAGACATATGAGCTGAAGACACAGCCAGAAAAAAATCCAGGGGAAAAACATTCCAAAAAGAGGGAGTAGTAAGTGCAGAGGCCCTGGGATGAGAATGAACTTGGCATGTGTGAGGGACAGTGAGAAGGCTGATAACTGATTATCTGGAAACGTGGAATGATATTTTTGTTGTAATGAGAATTGAAGAAAATAAAATGGGGGCTTGTGAAAACACAATTGTAAGGATAGAAAATATGCATGTGACAAAAAGACTATAAGGAAATAAACCAAAATTGTGATAACGATTGCTTATTGTGATGATCTTTGGGTAGGGTAACCAGAAATAATTTATCACCTGAATCATGACACTTCTGAGCACTCTTCAAGTGTCTGTGAGGGAAAGGGGAGTGTATTACACGGTGGCAGGTCAGAACCAGGACTGCCCCAAGCAACCCAGCCTATGTGGTCACCCTCATTCTGGGCAACATTTTTACTTCCCTGTTTTTCAAACTTCCTGAATTATATTATTTTAAAATTAATTCAAATTTAAAAATATGAAAAAGGAATGATCTTGCTTTAGAGTATTTACTTTCAGAGGTCAGAGAACATGTCTGTGGCTCTTTCACCCACTTAAGTGTCTTCTGCTTCTTGATGTGGTGGGGATGACCAGGGGACGTTGGTCTCAGAGGATGGCTATAACCAAGCTGAGAGGCTCTGAAGCTGTGATAATTCCCTCCCACCCCAGATTCTCATGAAGGAAGGAGCTAGAATAGCATTTGCACAGATGCCAGCATGACTTTTCCTGTAACTGGTAAGATTAGGATCCTAGTAGGTTCAAAATGACCCAAAGGTTTGTTTAGATTACTGGGCAGGCCTGTTCTCTTTTGCCTTTCCCAAAGCAATATTAAAGTTAAAGGTTAGTTTTCAGGATCAGCCTTTTTTTTTTTTTTTTTTTGTGTACTTAAGTTTGCTGAATATAAATTTATATTTGATGGACTTGTATGTAGCTTTATAGTAGTGGGGCATACAAATGACAATTTAATTGGCCCACATTTGAAGTACTATGAAACAAAGTTAGAGATTCAAGAATAATATGTTGTAAGTAGTCTTTTAAAACTAAAGCCGTATTAAAAATAAGTGCCAAGGTTTTTAGGCCCATCAAAGCTGGGGAAAAAGAAACACAAATGCCCAGGGGTCAGGGTGCTGCTATTCATCTCCAGGGACTGTGGGGAGGTTGTGCCATTTAGCTGATGGCAAGACCTTGAACCAATCGGTTATTCCTTCGCTTTTTAGCTTTTCTACTTTTAAATATGAGAGAACTAAATACTTTGGTTAAGAAAACAGAGTGAACACTCTCCTCTAACTGTTTACTACCTTGTGAAAGAGGGAGGCACTTTAAATATCAAACAAGACAGGCATATGGGCCAGGCATGGTGGCTCACACCTGTAATCCCAGCACTCTGGGAGTCCAAGGCAGGAGATCACTTGAGGCCAGGAGTTCAAGACCAGCCTGGGCAATACAGTGAGACCCTGTCACTACAAAAAATAATAATACAAAAAATTAGCCAGGTGTGGTGGTATGTACCTGTAGTCCTAGCTACTTGGGAGGCCGAGGCAGGCGGATTGCTTGAGCCGAGGAGTTTGAGGCTGCAGTGAGCTATGATTGCACCACCATACTCCAGCCTGGGTGACAGAGCAAGAGCCTGTCTCCAATAAATCAATAAAAAGACAGGCATATGGCCCTGGACCAGGGGGCAGGAGGCCTTGTGTCTGATCCCATCATTTCTCTGGAGTCTCATTTTCTACCACCCCCTTGATCCAGGCACAATGAATCACCTCCTGTCCACAAACATGACTTGCACCTTCTTGCCTCCCTGCATGAAGTCATATTGTACTTTGCTCCTGGAATGCCCCTCTCCCTTCTGACCTCCTTCATTAAGGCAATAAAACGTAAGGTTATAGGGATGGCCTACAAGGACACTGGAGCAAGGCTGCCTGGGTTCAAGTCCTGATTCTGTTGCTTAGTAGCAGTATGACCTTTGACAAATTACCATTAACTTTAATGTGCCTCTGTTTTCTCTTTTTTTTTTTCAGTTGGCAAAAAAATAAAATTATTTAAATTTAATTAATTTATTTTTTATTTCAGAGTATTACAGGGGTACAAATGCTTTGGTTACCTATATTGCCTTTGCATTGCCTGAGTCAGAGCTACAAGTGTGCCCAACCCCAAGACATCATAAACCACACCTGTTAGGTGTGAATTTACCCATCTTCTCCTCCCCCCTCCCACCTGCCTGACAGCTGATGAATGTTACTTCCATATGTGCACATAAATATTGATCAGTTAGTACCAATTTAATGGTGAGTACATGTGGTGCTTGTTTTTCTATTCTTGTGATACTTTACTTAGAAGAATGGGCTCCAGCTCCATCCAGGATAATACAAGAGGTAGTTCACCATTTTCTTTTTGTGGCTGAGTAGTACTCCATGGTATACATATACCACATTTTGTTAATAATAATCCACTTATGTATTGATGGGCGCTTGGTTGTTTCTACATCTTTGCAATTACGAATTGTGCTGCTATAAACATTCGAATGCAGATGTCTTTATTACAGAATGTCTTTTTTTCCTTTGGGTAGATACCCAGTAGTGGGATTGCTGGATCAAATGGTAGTTCTACTTTTAGTTCTTTATGCCTCTGTTTCCTTAACTGTGAAAGGGGAATAATGTTAGTACCTACCATTTTTATGAGCACACATGTAGAGTGCTTAGAACAGTGACTGTCCATCAGAAGCACTCTCTGTGTGTTAATGATCTTTTGAAATGTGACCCTTCCAGTAAGCCTGTGTCCGCTAACCAGCATAGGTTATGTGTAGGATGATCCAACTTCTTTGAATATCAGTGTCCCCATCTAGAGTGCAATATATGACGTGGCTGCTGGGGTGAGCTGCATGGGAGACTGTGTGTGGAGTACCTGGGTCAGTACTTACCAACTGGAAGACACTCAGCAGGTGCTAGTTTCTGTCCTCCTCCCCATGTAATATGTGCTTTATCGCCTGATGCCTTGTACCTGCTTGGTTGCATCTTCTCGATTAGGCTGTATATGCCTTAGTTTCCTTTGTCTCTGTACAACTTGCATTTTTTCTTTTGTTCATTTATTCATTGATATCTTCACTCATTTGCTTACTCATTTTATTCATTCATGCAGTTCTTTTTCTCGTTTATTCAAAAATCATTTACGGAGCTCTTGTGTGTGTTGGACCCTACCCATGGAATCTGCCAGTACTCCAGCTAGAGTCCAGAAGAGAACTGATGACAGCTTGACCTATGCCAATGATGTTGGAGGCTGAGAGAATGGAATGGACTTAGGAGGCATTTAGAGAGAGGATTGTCAGGTTTGCTGACTGATTGGATTGGGAAAGAAAGGAATCAAAGATAGTTTCTAGGATTCTCACTTGAGTCACTGTGTGGATGCTGACATTATTGATTAAAATGGGCAACACAGGAGATGGTGTAATTGGCTAGGCTGCCAGAGCGCAGGGAGAAGTTATCATGTGGCAACCAGCCTGGTTTTGAGTTATCTGTGGGATGTCTGGATGGAGACGTCCACTAGTCTAGCTTCAAAGGCAATTCTGATTCTGGATGCCTTTGTACGTGATATGGGAGTGGTAGCCCAAACAGAGAATGAGTGTAGAGTGCAGGAGCAGAGGGCTGCCAGTGGCCTGTTGGGGAACTGCCCTGATCAAAGTGGAAGGTGACAATGAGTCTGTGGCTTCTGCTGGGAACCACATGTGGTGCCTCACCACTGAAACTGCACCTGTCCCCGACCAAGGACATGCTGCTGTCTGTGCACTTCAAGGCTAGCTGTGGGGAGGTCATGCAGCAGTGAGGAGGATGCCTTCTCCCTGACTCTGGGCCTTACCGTGTTGGCTGTAGGCCCCTAGCTGCATTGAGTGTCTGTCTCCTTCCCTGCAGCATAGCGCACAGGATCCTTGAAGAGATGCTGTGGTCCCTCACTCCTGGCAGCCACGCATCATCGTTTTTGTCCCCTCCACTGGATGAGCACAAACAAGGAAACACACCAACACCCGCTTCCCCGTGTACACACCCCTGCTGCTGCTCCTCTGTCTGAGCCACCGTCACGTCTGGCCTGCGCTGTTAGTAGCCGCAGTACAGCACTCCCTGCTTCTGCCCTGGCTCCCTACAGTCTGTTCTTCCCCCCGGCAGCCAGAGAGATCCTGTTAAAACATATGTCGTGTTAGGTCACGCACCTGCTGAAAATGCTCCAGTGGCTTCCAGATTCCTCACTGTGGTCTGTAGGACCAGCGTGACCAGACCCTGCTCCCTCTCTGAGCTCCTCCCCTCATCCACCACACTCCTGCCACGCGGGCTTCCTTCTGTCCTCCAGATGGGCCAAGCTCCTTCTGCCTTCGGGCTTTGGCCTTGGCTGCTCTCTCTTCCTGCAGTGTCCTTTCCCCACACTGCCTTGTCACTGGCTCCCTCTTGCCTTTCAGGCTTCAGCTCGATGTCACCTCCTCTGAGAAGCCCTCCCTGACTGCCCAGATCTGAATTAGTCCCCACCAAGTCCCCATAGTCACTCTGAGTCATATCACCCTATTTCGTTTTCTTCATTAAGCTTGTTCATTATGTTGTTCATTTATTTGTTTACATGTTTACTTTGTCTCTTCCCACTATGATGCAAGTGAAGTCAGGGCCCTGCCCATCTCTGATGTCTACGGCATCTGGTACTAATAGGTACTCAGTAAATACTGGTTGAATGAGTTAGCCAGGGCTGCCCATCTCTGCTGGGATGAGAGGAGCCTGAATTTGTTTGTTGGGGAAGGAGGAAGGGCCTAGACGCCGGGAGTCCAGGAGAAAACCTCTTGGAGTTGGAGTCATTGAGTGCTGGGATAATTGATGGCTCGAGGTTTTAGAAGAGGTGGGGGACAAGATCCTAAAGAGGGGATAGTTTGGTGCTTTTCTTTGAGACTGAGGGGAAGTGGGTGAATATATGGGTAGATTTCAAGGAGGCAGAGAATCAAGGTGGACAATGTAAACATGGTTTCTTACTGTTTTGAAGAAGTGGGAGGTATGGTTGTCAGCTGGGGGGTGCTGGGTACTTCTGGCGAGGGGGAAGGGGGGCAGGAGGCGGAAGGCTGGAGGTGAGAGGTAAAGTCCAAAGCTACTGGCATGAGTGGAAGGATTCCTGAGCCCTGGAGAGCCCCACTGAGGCTGGAACCTGCAGCTGGTCACAGAGCTGGTGGGATTTTTCTTCTTTGGTAGGTGGCACGAGAGAGAAAACAGAGGGAACAAAGGTTAGGTCAATCCACTTTTGGGGGTTGTCAGGTACAAGCAGCTGGTGTGTCAGTGGGGCAGGAGACTTAGGGTGCCGAAGGAGGGCCTTTGTAATGGTAGAAGGAGAATAGGAAGGGCAGGTCAGAGTTCTGGTGGTTTCATTCAAGTGGAAGAGCAGATTGGGTGAGAATGAGGAAGTGAGATAAGGCCGGGTGCGCCTGGAGTCAGAGGGGACTTCTAGCTTTACGTTTCAGAGAACGGTATTTTGGGCCAGGGTTGTGGCCATATGGGGGTTGGGAACAAAAGGCTAGGTAACGGGGCTGAGGGAGCTAGGCCAAGGCCAGCGGGAATGTTAGGTCATTGCTCAGGAGTAAGGTCCTCCTTGCAGGAGATCGGGAAAAAGTGGGGAAGACGAAGTGGAGGGGTCGGTTAAAACCTGGAGAGCAGCAAGTCCTGCTGGGAAGTGAGGAGGAGGGAGCTGGTTACACCCCTAGGTTCCAGGTACTTCTGGAGAGGTTACTGTCTGGAGATAATGGTCACAGGGGGATTTGGTTTTCTCCGGTCCTGAGATGCGGAGTGCATGAGGACCTGTGCAGCTTGCACTTGGGAGGGTTACAGGGAAGGGAGAAGCTGGGGGCCCCTAAGATAAAGCGCCGAGATGGGGGTGGACGTGGGCATTTCCTGGTTTTAGGATGAGTTCTGCGAGGCATAGTAGGAAGAAGGATTAGAAGAAGAGAGCACAGATGAAGGCTGGGGTGGGACCCAGGTAGGGATGGGAGAACCCCAGAGGCCATTCAGCTTGGGCGGGCATGGCTCTGAGAATGAGGGAATTCTGGACCCGAGGGCCACTCATGAAATGGGGTAGGCCCAGAGTTTCAGGTGGCACTTTTTAAAAACAGCTTTATTGTGATATGAGCCACATACCATGCAATTCACCCATTTGGAGTGTACATACAATTCAGTGGTTTTGAGTATATTCACAGAAGTGTGCAACTATCGCCACAGGCAATTTTAGAATATTTTCGTTACCTCAGAAAGAAATAACTCTGTGCCCTTCAGCTGTCACACCCCATTCCCCTAAATTCGTCCCCCTCCCACCCCTGGCCAGCCCCAGGCAACAGTAATCTGCATTCTGTCTCTGTAATTGTCTCTATTTTCAACTTTCATGTGAATGGAGCCATATAATACGTGCACTTAACAGGCTTCTTTCACTTAGTCTGATGTTTTCAGGGTTCGTCCAGGTAGTAACATGTATCAGAACTTCATTCCTCTGTTAGGGTGGAAAGGCTAGTAGGTGCTCATGGCGTGGGTGGAGAAAGATTTCTCACACAGAGATTAGAAATGATTTAGTTTTAGTTCCCATGCGGGCCACCAAATGTTAGGGTGGAAATGCCGGCGCATGCGAGTTTTGAGAAAGATTTCTCCAGACAGAGATTAGGATAGAAAGAAAAGACCAGCATGGAAGTGGAAAGAGGAAGAATGTGCTGGCCCCAAAAACCAGCTATCGGGGCCTTTTAAAGGGGGTTGTAAAAATGCCAGGGTATACTTGAGAAATCGCTGCATCGGCTTCCACTCCTTTCTTTCTTCTTGGCAGCAGGGCAAAAACTGCAAGGATGTCTTGTTGGTTTCCTGCCTTCCTTGGAGAAGGGATTATCACAGGAGGCGTGACTCTGTCCTCGAGATATGTTTGAGGCTGTAGCTCGTTCTTCTGCTGTTTACTCAGGAACTCTGTAAAAGCAGATTTTAAAAAAAACAGTTTTGGAAGAGAAAGATTTACCTCTTTTCTGTCCATTGGACTTTTTCAGAAGTTGTGCAAAACAGAACTCCTGCAGGGTGACTGTTAGTGAGAGAGCGCATAGGATGGATCTTTAACCATTACTGGGGAAATGGTAGGATTAGGTATTTTCTGATGTGGGATTAGGTATTTTCCTGTTATTTTTGCAAGGCCGTTCCCTTCACCTTTGTATTTTTGAATAATATTCCATTGTCTATACCACATTTTGTTTGTCTGTTGGTAGACATTTGGGTTGATTCTGCTTTTTGGCTGTTATTAATTATGCTGCTTCATGTGGTCAGGTTTTCATTTCTCTTGGATATACACCTAGGAGTTGCTATGTCAAATGGTAACTTTATATTGAATCATTTGAGAAACTGCCAGATTGTTTTCCAAAGTGGCTGCACCATTTTACATTTCTACTAGTAACATATGAAGGTTCTGATTTCTTTATATTCTTGCTAACATTCATTATTATTTGACTTTTTGATTCTTTCTTCCTTCCTTCCTTCCTTTCCTCCTTTCATTTCTTTCCTTTCTTTTCTCTCTCTCTTTCTTTCTTTCTTCTTCTTTTTTTTTTTTTTTTAGACAGAGTCTTGCTCTGTCACCCCAGCTAGAGTGCAAATGGCATAATCATAGCTCACTGCAACCTCAAACTCCTGGGCTTGGCCAGGCACTGCAGCTCATGCCTATAATCCTAGCACTCTGGGAGGCCGTGGAGGGAGGATTGCTTGAGCTCAGGAGTTTGAGACCAGCCTGAGCAAAAGTGAGACCATGTCTCTACAAAAAATAGAAAAATTAGCTGGGTTTGGTGACGTGGGCCTGTATTGCCTGTATTCTCTGCTACTTAGGAGGCTGAGGCAGGAGAATCGCTTGAGTCCAGGAGTTTGAGGTTGTCGTGAGCTACGATGACACCACTGCACTCTAGCTGGGGTGACAGAGCAAGACCCTGTCTCAAAAACAAAACAAAACATCCCCCAAACCAAAAAACAAAGAAACAAAAAACTCCTGGTATATGATGTAAAGTAGGAGTCCAACTTCATTTTTTTGCATGTGGCATCCACTTGTCCCAGTGCCATTTGTTGAAAAGACCATTCTTTCTCCATTGAGTGATTTTGGCACCCTTGTTGAAAATCAGTTGACAATCAGGTGGTGTGGGTTTGTTTTTGGGCTCTCAATTCTATTCCATTGATCTATTTCTTTATCCTTGTGCAATACCACCCTGCATTGAGTACTGCAGTTTTATAGTACGTTTTGAAATTGGGAAGTGGGAGTCCTAGTCCTCCTACTTTGTTCTTCTTTTTCAGGATTGTTTGGCTATTTTGGGTCTCTTGAAATTCTTATGAATTTTAAAATTGGCTTGTCAATTTATACAGAGAAGTCAGCTGGGATTCTGATAGCAATAGCATCAAATCTGTAGGTCGGTTTGGGCAGTATTGCCATTTTAACAATGTTAAGTCTTCCAATCCATGAACGTGGGATGTTTTTCCATTTACTTAAGATTCCTTTAATTTCTTTCAACAATGTTTTCTAGTTTTCAGAGTAATATATATTGTGCTGGTTTTGTTAAATGTAATCCTTGGTATTTTATTTTTTCAATGCTATCATTCAGGTAGTACTTTGATGGGAAGTTGTGATAGTACTTCTGCAAAGTCTTCTTACCAGGTGAAGAGGTTGAATCAGTAGAATTGAAAAAACATCTCTTCAGTTGTTGGCAGGACAGAGGGCAGGGCACTTTCTGCTGTTCTTCAGAAGACTATGTTTCAGGTCTTTCACTATCCTGGGGCAAGGCACTGAGGGATACACCAGCCTGCAAAGAATTCCATGCACCCAGCTACAAATGGTCCCCGTCTTTTCCATCCTCATCAAAATCCTGTGTGGTGGTGCAGGGAGAGGAGGGAGGTGCTGAGGAGTGAGTAGCTTAAAGATAGCTCTCAGTTAATAGGAAGGCAATCCGATTGGACTAATATTTAATTTTAATATTTAAATTACTAATATTTAATATTTAAACATCTAATATTAGATATTTAATATTAATATTAAATATTTATTCATATATTTATATATTTGTTTATATTTATATATTTATATATTTTATTTATTTATATTTATTAAATAGATATTTAATATTAAATATCTAATATTTAAATTACTAATACCCCCTCTCCAACTTCTGAGCTTTATCTACTGTTGCAAAAGAGGAAAATTATTAGCCCAAACCGGTCACGAATTAAGAGAACTTTGGTAGCATAAAAAGAGAAGTTAGTGATCAACACATAAGTGCACATATAAGAATAACATCTATTGGATGTTGGGCAAGGGGGAGGGGGAAGGGGGGAGGGTGGAGGAGGGTGGAGGGGACGGGTATATGCACACACAAAGAGTGCAATGCGCACCACCCGAAGGATGGACATATTTGAAACTCGGACTTGGGGGGGGGCAAGGGCAACATATGTAACCTAAACATCTGTACCCCCATAATATGCTGAAATAAAAAAAAAATATATCAAAAAACTAAAAAAAAAAAAGAAAAAAAGAGAAGTTAGCAGTGGGAAAAATACTTTTGGATTCGATCTGGGAGGTTAGGGCAGTTTTTGAGGAGAGAGGATGTCATAATACAAGTTAGGAAGTCCTATTACTTATGTGCCTGCTCCAGTGGTCAGTTCCCCTCTCCTATATCTGGTTTTTGTGGCTTCTTTCCTTCTATTCTGTTTATTCTAATAACAGTGGTGGCTCTCCCTAGTGTGAGCATGAAGGGAGTTGGAAGTCAGGCCTGACGTGCACATGCAGGTATGTCCCGAGCATCTGCAAGTCTAAGGTAGTACTTTTCTTAAATGACATCTGTCAGTGGAAAAGAAGCCAAACTCTGTAAAATAATTTAAGGAGATTTATTCTGAGCTAAATTTGAGGACTATGGCCTGGAGCCACACCCAAGAAGCCTAGAGCAAGTGGGCTGCCTGTGGTTGAGTTACAGTTTGGTTTTCTACATTTCAGGGATACAGGAATTACAGGTAAAGTCATAAATCAATACATGGAAGGCATACTTTGGTTTGGCTGGAAAAGGTGGGACATCTCAAATCGGTGGCTTACAAGTCATAGGTGGGTTTAGGGATTCTTTAGCTGATAATTGGCTGAAAAAGTTAGGCTTTGTCTAAAAGACCAAGAGTCAACAGAAAGGAGTTAAGATAAGGGTCTTCTATCTTTCATTAGATGCTGTACTGGAATCAGGTTGGGAAGTAAACCACGTTATATTGGGTTAACAAAACCTGTTTAGTGAGACTTTATCATTTGTAGGCATGACTCACTAGGCCCCCTTAGAAAGGAATTTGGGCAAAAGAAAAAGATCAGAGTTTGGTCCTCACACAAAATAATTGTGAGGTTAAAATTCTATATATTTTTTTTGTTATTCCCAGATTTTAAACCCTAAATTTGGCCTACCATCATGTTTATGACCATAAATGGAATTCATATGTTGTAGAGAATAGCAAGTTAGTAGTTTCATGGATTTGTGTCCTGTGAACCAGTATTTTTTACACTGCTAATAAACCTTAAAAAAGAAATGTTGTATCTTCTTTATTCTTTTCTTTTGTGGTAAATGGTGGAAAAACTTAAATGCAATTTTATTTGTGTTTCTGACTTTAGCTGAAATTTGGAGTTCTGCTTGTTTTCCCATCTTAGTTTGTCTTTTTTTAATTCTAAGCTGGGACCGAGGGAGACAGTGTGGGCCTGGTTTGGAGATGATTCTGCTTGTACTGCAGACCTTCCCCTAATGCGCATGGCTGCCCAGCTTTAGCCCAGCTTACATGTTTTGGTGCAGCTCTACTTTCTTTTCCTTTTTCGTTGTGCAATCGCTCTATGAACAGTTTCAATGACCCCTTTCTATTTTTTAATAATCCTTTCCCTTAAGTAACTTCTTGACTTTTTGAGTTGTTTCCCAGAAATGGTGGATTTTCTGCAAGATGACAGAGCTGAGATTCTGAAGGCCCCAGGGCAGACGTCCTGAAACCAAGATTCACCACCCCCCACAACCTGCCCCAGGGCACACGGCCGCTCCTTTAAAAGCCCAAGATCTCTGGATTTGAGGCAGCTTCTTCCATTCTCCCCACCAAGATGACAAGACATCTGTTGTCTGTCATATTTAACATTCCTTTCTGCCAGTTGCAGTGGCTCACGCCTGTAATCCTAGCACTCTAGGAGGCCAAGAAAGGAGGATTGCTTGAGGCCAGGAGTTCAAGACCAGCTTCAGAAATATAGCAAGACCCCGTGTCTATAAAAAATAGAAAAATTAGACAGGCATGGTGGTGCGCGCCTGTAGTCCCAGCTACTCAGGAGGCTGGCACAGGAGGATCCCTTGAGCCCAGGAATTTGAAGTTGCTGTGAGCTAGGCTGATGCCATGGCACTCTGGCCCAGGCAACGGAATGAGACAATGTCTCAAAAAAAAAAAAAACCAACAAAAAAAACTCCTTTCGTCCTTGGCAATCCTCATTGTCTCATTAATTGGATCTTTGTTTGAGGAGCAACTGGACCGAGGCTGAAAATGCCTTGTGGTTTCCACAATAGTCAATTATTTTGATTGCACAAATTGAGGTTTCCCTCAAGGACCGCTGTGCGTCAGAGCCCAGGAGATGCTGGACACTGAAGCCACTGGTAAAGTGAGACCTTTGGGTGCTGGGCTGGCCCCAAGCAGCCGTGTGGACTTTAGCACCTGAAGCTGACTCCTACAATTCAGCTTTTCTGGTGGCCAATTTCTTTGGTCTTTAATATCTTTTATCTGCATCACGTATAGCCTCTGGTCCCTCAGAACTCCAGCTGTGACATCATTATCTCTCCAATTTCCCTTTCATCACTTTCGAGCCTCAGTTCCCACAGAACTGCCGAGTCTCAGTGTTTTTAGTTCAAATACTAGGAGGGAGCCATTGCCCAGCCCTTTCTTCTTTTTAGTGCCAAGCCGTGCCTCAGGCACCTGCAAGCCTGTGGATTGGCTTCCCTGGAGTTTAACGCCCATCTTTGGCGTAGTCACCTGTGTCCGGGGAGGGTTCCAAAAATAGCTTACCTATCGGGCTGCCGCAGAGGAGGTCTGTGAGGGCTCTGGCACCGCCACACCGTGCCCAGTGCCGTGCAAATGGCGTAGGCAACATCGAGAGCAGATGCGACAAAACCTGGCACTAAACTAAATCTTGAATTTGAAATAAGCTCTCTGATGGACTGTCCTTGAGAGTTGAAAGTAAGAAGCCAGTGATTTTTAAAATTTAAATGGAAAAATAGCTGAACATTGTGGGAGGAAATGAAACACAGCAAGAGAGAAATTAATTTAGCTGTTTGTTTTTTTGGGAGAGGAATAATAAAAAGTACTTGAGCACTTTAGGTTTTACTTTCTTTTTTAAAAAGTGCTTTTTTTTTTAGTTTAAAAGTAACAATTGCATCATAATCTTTTCGAAAAATACAGAAAAGAAGGAAGTGAAAATCAGTCATAATCCTACCACTCAGAAATGACCCCTGTTAACGTTGTCATGTATGGGCTCCAGTTCTTAAATGAGTACTAAATAAATACATACTTTAAAAAAATCACTTAACAATACTGTTTTTAATTTTTTGAGGAACTGCTATACTGTTTTCTACAGCACGCGTACCATTTTATTTTAGTTGGTCTTCTGTCTTTTTTTTTTTTTAATCAGAAGAGCGATGGTCTCATGCACTGTTTTGCATTCCCCTAGCACAAGGGCTCCAATTTCTCTGAATCTTCACCAAGACTTTTTCTTTTAAGTAGCTATCCTAATGGGTTAGAGGTGGTTTCTCATTGTGGTTTCGATTTACATTTCCGTAATGATTAGTGATGTCCAGTGTGTTTTCGTATGCTTGTTGACCATTTGTGTAACATCTTTGGAGAAATGACTATCAAGTCCCCTGCCCATTTTTTAATAGGGTTATTTGGTTTTTTGTTGTTGAGTTTGATCTTGTCAAAAGACTAAGTTGCAACAAATTTAGTTTAAAAATCTAATTAGCTTCTATTAGTGATTCATGAATTGCAGAACATCTCATCTAAAGATTTAGAAAAGGCTATAACTGGCTCTATGAACAAATGTCAATGACCCTTAGTTGTTTTTTATAATCCTTTCCCTGTCCTGGTTTAGGTTCTCAGGCCAATAGGTAAACTCTTGACCTTTCTGAGTTCTTTCCCAGAAATGGGGGAATTTCTGCAAGATGAGGAGCTGAGATTGTGAAGGCTCCTGGACAGACTTCCTGATGCCAAGACTCACCATCCTTCACCACCTGCCTGAATACCCGTAGCCCCTTGTTAATTACACTGCTACCTGCCCCAGTGCTCACAGCCCCTCCTTACAAAGCCCGCACTCTCCACTAGTGGGGGAGACGGATTTGAGGCTGCTTCTCTCGTTCTCCTCACAAGATGTCCTTCACATTAAAACTCCCTTTATTCTTTGGCAGTCCTTGTCTCAGTAATTGGCTGTTTGTGCAGCGAGTAACAGGACTTAGGCTGTAAACCCTTTGCAGTTTAGATAACAAAGCCTTTGCCATTTTTTTTTAAACATTCAGGTGCAGATATCTTTATTATAGAATGTCTTTTGTTCCTTTGGGTAGATGCCTAGTAGTGCTGTTGCTGGATCAAATGCTATTTCTATTTTTAGCTCTTTGAGGTATCTCCAAATTCTTTTCCACAGAGGTTGCGCTAATCTGCAGCCCCACCAGCAGTGTAAGAGTTTTCCTATCTCTCCACATCCTCGCCAGCATTTGTTGTTTTAGGACTTTTTGAAAAAGACCAATCTCACTGGGGTTAGGCGATATCTCATTGTGGTTTTGATTTGCATTTCCCTAATGATTAGAGATGTTGAACTTTTTTTTATATGTTTGCTTTACATTTTATTATTAATAGTTCCTTCAATCCTCACAGCATCTTAAGAGGAAGGCACAATTACCACTCCCATGGTCCAGTTTTGAATCTGCACTAAAGCCCTACAGGAAAGAAATAGAAGGACCTGAGTTTTACTATCTATCTCCAGAGTCCTTGCTCACATAAACTGCATTAGAATACCTTCTTTCCAGTAATGGTAAATACTTTCTAGATTTAATTTAAGAAATCTTACTCTATGCCATAGTCACGAATTTATTATCTTAAGTTTTAGACATTTTAATAATGTTTATATCAAGGTCAGTAATCTATCTGGAATAGAGTTTCTGTGCACAGTGAAGTCAAAGGTCAGATTTTATTTTTGCCCTAAGGTTATTAAATTTTCTGGAATATTTATTGAAAAATTTATTTTCCCCATTGATATTTCTTATAAATTATTTGCGCATACATGAAAGCATCTTTTTTCTTTAGCTCTCCTTCCTTTTTGTTATTGGTTTATTTCTCTATCTGTGTGAAAATATCACACTGTCTTAGTTAGTAAAATACTTCATTTAACACAAGAAATTTTTCTCCAAAGACCTTTCTCTTAAATACTGAGCTATTCAAGATAGTGGACATGAAAAACTGCTAGCCAGAGTGTCTCTGAAAGAAAGATGGATTTTAGATGAAAGTGAAAAATCAAACAGGCAAACAAACTTAGATTGGATGAGGGTCGGAAGAAGGGTGCCTGAAACTACAGAAAACTCCACAGGAAGAAGTTTCGGAGAAGAACTGGAAGGAGAAAGACACTGGCAGTGTCTAAATCCTGAGAGAGTTGGAGACCACCAACAAGGGTAGGTGTAGTGGTTAAACGTCCCCTCTTGTGCATCTCGGACTGCTGTTGGGCTCCTGAGCTCCTAGAAAGACCTGCCAACACCAGCCCAGAGACAGCTGCCACCAGTGAGTGGTCTGCCATTTTTTATTTTAAAGAATTTTGTAAACCATACTTGTTATTACTTATTTCATCATTGAAAAAATATGTAATCCTTTCTCACTGTGCTCACATATATAGTCCACAAACTTTCTGTCAGTAGTTTATTTGCAGAGAGGAGAGTACCCATAAACTATTGACCAAGCTTAGCATGTTTCTTTGTGTTGATCTCAGAAAGGGCTTTATTAAGGTTTAGTATTGAAGGTACAACACTTGCTTGCTCTAGAGCAGGGGTCTACATGCTACTGCCACGAGTTTTTGTAGATAAAGTTTTACTAGAAACCAGCCATGTTCATTCAGTTAGGTGAGTGCCTTCTCACCACACTGCAGACTTGAGTGGGTACTGCAGAGACCCTGTGGCCCACAAAGCCTCAAATATTTACCATTTGGCCTTTTATAGAAAAGGTTTGCTCACTCCTGCTCTCTAGAATTTTATCTTTGCTTCACAGACATTTTACATTTTATAGAAAAAATATTCCAAGGTAGAAAATGGAGGCAGTTTTCTGCTGAAGATCTTGGATTTGGCAGATCTGTGTATCATGCTCTCAAGGAAGTGCTGCAGTTGTGCAGAGACACACTGAGTCTCTTGGATGAGTCTTCAGAACTGCCATGTGTCCCAGTGAGGGGACAACCCATGTATCTGTCATCTGTGTGTATCTAACTGTAACATGGCAAGCAAGTTTGAGGAATCATCCCTGTCGTTTGATATGGTTGTGAGATTTAATAATTCTTGCAGTGAAGGTGAGAAGGGAAAAGAATGGTGACCATCCAGGTTGATGTGGTTCCTCAGTGGTGGAGGGGAGATAAAATACCCAGAGACAGCCTAGCTGTAGTCACTGGGAGGTAGACATCCACCCTTGTTGGCATAAAAATCTTTCAGGGAGACAAAAATTCTCTATGTACATTATTATGACAGACATACAGGCTAATCTGGGAAATTTGGGAATCCAAACAGATCTACAATTGTACAACCCACCTAAAGGGCATAGTTTTGTCAGGGGATAATTTTTGATGGGCAGCTTTGGTTTGCTAGATTATAGACGACTGACCTTTTACCTCAAACCCTACAATTGTGCTATCATTTAATTTCCTTCTTTCCACCAGTAAATGCCATGGCATAGTCTGGTACTAACTGACACTTTCTCTTGTTTATAAAGGTAGTATCTCTTCATATATTTGAATCTGCTGTTTATTTCATATGAAATAAAAATCTTCAGCAATTTGTTAGAATCACTATTTCTTCTGATAGCATTATGGTATTTAACTTATTTTAAATAATTATTACTTTAAAAGTATAAAATTAATATGTGTTAACTGGAAAAATTCAAACAATATGGAAGTGGATAGAGTTTAAAAAATGAAAGTGTCTCTGGTCTCCCCTCACCCCCCAATTTCACTGTTCAGATTTAGACTATTAAAGGTTGACTGTGGTGTTCATTGTGATGTTTTGGAACTGGTTTAAACTTTTCATAGTTTCCCAGTTTTATAGTTTGACTTGCTCTATAGCATCTTAAGGTGGCCAATCATCAGCTCCCTATTAGAACTGCAGAGTCCTTCTGCCCGGATGGGAAATGGGAAGAATTATGACCCTAACTCTGAAGCATTTGTCCCTATCACAGTCTTAGGGCCAGCCATAGGCATTGGAATGACAGTGTTGGGAAGCAGACTGGCTTGGGTTGAAACTGAACTTGCACTCTCTCACTTTCTCACTCCCTGTGTGACCTCGCACAACTGAATCCCTTTGACCTTCCGTTTTCTTACCTGTGAAGTGAGGATACTCAACTCTCCTTCATAGAATGGTTGTGAACTTTAATTACACAAGGAAACACAGATATGCTTTGCTGGAGAAATCAGTCAAATGGGAGAGACAGAGAGTATACACATATGATGCCAGTGAGGTTAATAGTAACAGGGCTGAGGCGGGAGGATCACTTGAGCTCAGGAGTTTGAGACCAGCCTAAGCAAGAGTGAGACCTCGTCTCTACTAAAAATAGAAAAATTAGCCGGGCGTCCTGGTGTGCACCTGTAGTCCCAGAAACTCAGAAGCCTGAGGCGGGAGGATCTCTTGAGCCCAGGAGTTTGAGGTTGCTGTGAGCTAGGCTGACGCCATGGCACTCTAGCCTGGGCAAGGGAGTGAGCCTCTGTCTCAAAAAAAAAATTAACAGGAACTGCACAACACACTGTTGTGTGATGCGGCAGAGAGCAGGGCAGGAGAGCAGTGCTTTCTCTGCACAGCAGTGGAGAGGCGTATGGGTTTGCTGGTGTCTGGAAAGGGTGAAGGTGCGAGGGCAGAGGTCTGGCTGTGTGGAGCCACATGATGTGTGTAGGGAACATGCCAGATCTCAAGATGATGGGAGCCACGATGATCTTGGATCCAGTGCAGGGATCCCGGGATTACCAGGGATCTTTAGCTGCTCCTCCTGGCCTCCACCCCTTTGTACAAGCCAGGCCCTCTGCTTAGAGTGTCTTTCTCCTTTCGGCTTCCTGGCTAACCCGCATTATTCTTTTAGGCCTCAGCTGAAGTGTCGCTTTCTCACTAAAGTCCCCCCGCCCCCCACTTAGTCCATTCTTTTTAAAAAATTTTAAAAATTAGAGTAAAACACACATAACCTAAAGTGTACCATCTCAACCACTTCTGTGTACTGTGTACTGTTTCAGTAGTGTTAAGTCTGTTCACATTGTTGTGCGTCCAATCTCCAGAACGCTTTTCATCTTGCACAACTGAGAGGCTGTACCCATGAAACAACTCTCCTTCCCTCTCTCCCTCCAGCTCTTGGCAACCACCGTTCTTTCTGTCTCTGAATTTGACTACCCCAGGTACTTCATGTAAGTGGAATCATACAGTAGTCATCCTCTTGCGACTGGCTTATTTCACTTAGCATGACGTCCTCCAGGTTGATCTGTGTTGTATGTTCTTCCATTCTTCTAACAGGGTGCCCTGTCGTTTCCTTTCTACCTCTTAGTTATGAAGTTGTTTTGTCAGTGACTCCAGATGGGACTGGAGGCTGGAGCTTGTGTTCGTGCTTCTTGTGTTCCCTACAGTGCCAAGGACATTAGTAGAAACTCTGGAGATATTTGTGGGTGAGAATATGTATCCAGAAAATGGGTTCAGACGTATGATATCAAAATACAGGCAAATAGTGAACCTGTAGTCATAGTCACCTTTCAGTTGTAAGAATACATATGTGTGGGTATAAACAGGGAATTTTAATTTTTTTTTTTTTTGGTGAGGGAACAAGTGTTAACTCCAAGGAGCTTATGTAATAAATGGGTTTAAAGAACAGTAGACAACCCCAGGGACAGGCACGGCCTGGAATCAAGCGACAGGCTGGCTGCCCCGACTGCAGGGTCAGAAGCGAGGTCCTGACTTTCCCCCTCTTTGGGCCACACCATTTCTTGTCTGACCTCTGGAGTAGTTTAAATGTCACAAGGATGACCTGGTCCTTGAAGGTTTGCGTTTCTGGCACAACCGCTAGGGCTGCTCCTAGTGGTGGATCTCTGTGGGTGTCGTTTCCATTCCTCCCCCTCTCCTGCTGCCTCGTGGCATCCTCCACCCTTAGGGCTGCTCTCACTCTCTAAGCCTGGCAGTTTCAGAGCCTGTCATCATCCAGCTGCCTGGGACTCGCCGTGGTCCAGACTCCCCAGCGTGGACGACGTTCACATTGGTCCCGCCAGCAGTGGCTGGGAGCAAGGGAGGGACAGAGGTTCACCTGTCAGGGGCTGGTGAACCTCTGGCTCTGTCACAGGGGTTTGGGTAGGGGGCTGTGAAAGGCATATCCACTCTGTTTGGAGCTTCCAAATCACCTACTGTGGATATCTTATTTTTCAGATTGATCGTGTCCTGTGCTGAAGATGTTTCCGGAACAACAGAAAGAGGTATGTCATCACAAATCCAAACATAAATGACCCCTGTGTTTTGGCTTGCACAGGTTAGCTCTTCATTCACTAACCATGAAGCCGTGGCGTCCTAGAGGAGGGCTAATCAAAGATGTCCTCCGACTGTGCCCAGTCCCACCGCTCGTGCACCCGTGGCCTTCAGCTCCTGGCTCCCATGACTGAGCTGTGTCCTGCTCTCCCACCGCTGCTCATACACAGTATCTTTCCCCGTGACTCAGAATTCTCCCAGGCTCTGCCTCCCGCCTCCCGCCTTCGGCTTTCTTGGTTTTCCACTCGATTGCTTCATCCCCGAATTCTTTCACCTTTGGGTAAAAACCCAGGGGAACCCCCTGCCGTTAGTTTCACTGTTGCCCTCTATTGCCTCTTGGATCTCTGGGCTTGGTTTCATACAGTTCAGGCGAGCTGTCCCTTCCTGACTGCAGCCTGGCTTCTCGAGCTTCCCTCTGACAGGGAGGAGGGTGGGACAACCACCATGCTCCGAGCGTCACTCCCTTGGAAATGCCCATTGTCCTACCCGGCCTACTGTGGCGCAGTGCACATCATCACTTGGTGAGCCTGAAGAAGTGGAAAAGCAGCACGTGGGCCTGCCTAGGGAGTGTGCACACTCCACGCACACACACACATGCACATGTGCAAACACACACAAATCACACGGTCATCTCGCCCAAGTTGAGAGCATTAACCAATCCATTTCAGAGAATCTTCCCAGAAATGCCTTTGCAGGATCTCACATCCTTTCTTTCAGCCCCACGTTTGGGTTCAGGTTCTCCTTAGGAGTCCAGCCCACTTCCACCCTTTCATAACTGGCTGGGCTCCCCCATTTTCAAAGGCAGTGTTTTTGGTTTGTTTGTTTTTTAACTTTTAAAAACTGGGGTATGATATGTGTGGGAAAATGCATAAAGTGTCCTTATATGTGTGGCTCAATGGATTTTTACTTATGTATACACCTGAGTAACTACCACTCACATCAAAGTATAGACCAGCACCCCAGAAGGTACCCTGTCCCGTTTCCAGTCAGCCCCCCTACCTTCCACCCCCAGAGGTGACCTGCACAATACCAACACCAGGCATGTTTTTTCCCTATCTTGTATCAAACAGTTCTGGGACCAAGCTGCTTGCTCCGGGAAATACCTGCTCCATGAAGTTAACTAAACCATAAGGCTAAGGGCACAGTCCCCACAGGACTGCCCTCACTTCCAACATCTATTGTAAGTTTGAGGGGCCCCCGAAACCACCCTCACGTTTGGTAATTAACGAGAAAAACTCACAGAACTCACCGAGAGCTGTTACACTTCCAGATGCTATTTATTACAGGGACAGAACGCAGATTAGATCCAGCCAAAGGAGGAGACAGATGCATAGGGTTAAGTCAGGGAGGGCCCGGATGCGGGGCTTCTGGTCATCCTGCCCCCAGGGAGTCATGGATGGAGTTACCCTCCCAGCACCGATGTGTGACAGTGCACAGTAGTGCTACCAGGGAAGCTTGCCTGCGCCTGGGGTGTTTAGAGTTTTTACTGGGGTTCAGTCACGTACTGTGTGTGTGGCTGACTTTTGTCTCCACCCTTCCTGGGGATGCGCTGATACCTTTGGTCCCCATGTGCTCTGGACATCAGTACTGACGCAGCATGGCCCAAAGTCTCCATCATAATCACATCGTTAGCCTGTGCGCTGGCCAAAGCCCCAGGCAAACAGAGGTGTTCCCATCAGGACATTCCCGGGGCCCAGAGATCACCTCCCAGTAGCTGAGGGCAAAGGTCAGACCTTTCTTTGGGTGAGCTGTACTCCTCAGCACCCCTCTGCACTGGTCTGACGCCACCGGCCAGGCTGTGCCGAGGGAGCAGGGCCATGCCCACCACCAGCACTATTCCAAAGGCACGTTTTAAATGTTTCTCTGTTGGGGTGCGGGTGGGTAGAAGTGGGGTATACCTATCAATGAAGCCAACAAAGGCTTTTTTCTAATTATAAGAAGCATTTTTTTTTTTGGTTGGTTGGCTTAATCATTTGGTTTCTATTATAAATTCATTTCAATGAATAAAAACTAGACACAGATTTTAGCCAACTACATACAGAAAGCATGCCATTAACTTTGAAAAGATCCTTTCTTATAACTGATTATATAATAATATTATAACATTAAGGAATTTTAAACTGGAAAGTCCTTCAATGGAAAAGGAAAAAATACTGCAAGTAGAAAGAGGTAAAATGTTCAAAAATTTACTTTAGCCTCTGTCAGCAAGAAATAAACATAGCACAGCTATATTCTGGATGTACCGTAATATATTAATGTTCAGCACACATCAATCATTTTCCACATGTAGCCAGAATGATCTCCTGGCTTCTAATGCATTGCTCCTAGAACAAAGTCAAAACACCTGCAGGTGGTTTCTAGGGCCCTGCAGGATCCAAACCTGCTTTTTTCCTCCAGATTTATTTCCTGCCTCCCATCCCCTACCCCGTGCACTTCTAACTCCTTATTTCAGAGCTTATTTTAGAGCCTTGAATGCTCTATGCACGCTCATCCCCTGGACTTTCACAGATGTTTTTCCCACTGCCTAGAATAGTCTCTTTCCCCAGCTTCACACCGCGTTGACTGGCTAACTTCTTCTTATGCTTCAGGCCTTGGCTTAGAAGTTAAGAGGAGGCTTCTGAAAGCCTCAATTATAAAAGGTATTTTTATCTCATTGCCTATCCCCGCAGCACCCTGTAGTTAATGCCAGTTAGAAGTAGAGGAGGTGTCGGTTGAGCCTTTCAGTGTCCTAGTGGCTGGTTCTTGTTTAGCGGAAAATGATTTGGGTCCCACCTACTCGAATATGTAAGGGCCAAATGCAATATCACGGATTGTTCTGGAATCTAAACAAAGGGTGCAGTGGGTGTGTACCCACAGCAGACATTACTAATTATTCATGAGGTTGGCGTGTGATCTGAGACCCATTTACCATCTTTGTTCAAGATTCATACATCCCAGGTGTGACATCTTGGTTCTACCTAACTGGTAGTGCCACCCTTGAAGTAATTTTTTTTTTTTTAAGATTTGGGGGTGAGGAATCAAATACAGCCTCGTTTGTTAAACAGCTTTATTACCATAATAAATCTAGAGCGAGGAGAAGAAGGAATGAGAGTCTCCCTTGTTAGTTAAACATGTTCCATTTGCACATTGGTTTGAATTCCCAGGAGAGCAGTATCCGAGCTGATGGATCTTGCCCATAAAAAGGCCTTGGCACTGGGCCATTGTAAAATTAAAATGAATTCGGATTCATTCATGCGTGCAACTTTAATTTATAATTAAAATATTATGGTTACATATTTTAATAAGAATAATTAGATGGACCCAACTGAATCAACTCTTCTGTTTAATGAGACAGAACCCAGAATCCAATTGGAAAGGCAGGTGGCTGTGACAGGAAGCACGTTTCAGACAGTGTCTTTTGTGGAGCGAGGCAGTTTTGCTCTTTTTATTTTCTAACGTCCAGAGTGAGCAGTTTGATTCTTCTGCACGACTAAGGACCCTTCCTCAGCCTGGTTGAACTCATTTTCTGCGGTGTATGAATCAGCAGTTTCCTCCTGCTGGGTACAGTCTGTTTCACCGAGCCTGACATTCTAGTCCCTGTGCCTGGTATGCCGCTCCCTCCATAAAGGCTCTGGGTGGGCTTGTCCCTCGGCCCAGGGCTCACTTGGTGTAACTGGAACAAAATTCCTACCTATGTGATGGGACCCGAAGGGTGGGAGAAACCCCTTGTGAGCGTGTATGTGTGTGTGTGTGTGTGTGTGGGTTGGTGGGGGCATATCTGCCCTGCTCTCTTGGGTCATGATGGCTGCATTGTCCCATCAGAGATTTATACCTTTAGGATACAGGTCTTTTCCCTTTCAAAATGTATGTATTTCATACTGAGTATAACAGCACCTCCTGGGCAACTGCCAGTTATTGTCACTTTAGTGACAATGAATCCATCAGTTCCTGGGCAGGGAATACCCCGAGAGGAGCATGGCCCAGTGGGCCGGGGAGAGTGGTGGGACCACAAGGATCCTACCACTGAGGGAGGAGACAGGGGGCTCCGGGGAGAGGTGGGAGGGATGTGCTGCCATTTTGGATGAATAGCTTCTAGGGGTAATATTAATACGTTCAAGAGATGCTTATGCTGATCGATGGTAATATTTCAGACTTGCTCTAGGAAAGCATGGTTTTGATGTTGGGAAACTGATTAGAAACTGAGGGGACTGGAACCAGTGAATAGCATTAATGAATAAAGGATACCACCTGGTGTCTTGTGGCGCTGGGTACTTTAAAGGGAAACAATAAAGCAAGACAAAACATTCTCCCGCTCCCCAAAACCTACATTTGTTGTTCCCTTTCCACTCCTTCCTTCTTCTCCCTCCCTCCCTTCCTTTCTTCCTTTTCTCAGTCTCTATTATACCCAGTTATTAAGTTTGCCTATTTGAAAAAATAGTTTGGTTTCCATAAGAGGCAATTTATATTCTTCTGTAAGAAAAGAAAACCAGCTGGGAATATCATCCTCACAACAGACACCAGGTTTCTGAGAACGCTGCTATCATTCTGAGCACTGCATTTATGTCACAGTTACTTTGAGGACTCTGATATTTTTTTCTGAGCCTGTCCCAAAGAAAGAGCCTCCTTCCTTTTTTTTTTTTTAACCTCTTCTCCCATATTTTAAAAGAATTGTTCACTGCAGAACATTTCTGAAAAAGTATAAAGGAAAAAATAAAAGTTTGGGCTGTTTCTTCCAGTCTTTTTCTGTACATATGCATATATCATTTTTAGGAAATTGAGATCATATAGAATTTATAGTTTAATATCTCACTCTTCCAGTTTAGCATTCTAACACATTTCAAGAACAACTTCGCTGGCTATGATTACATTAGAAGTGACTTAGAAAAAGAGAGAAGAATTAATAAACATAAATTCATCTTCACATTTGTTAAGAAATGAAGAAAGTAAGTTTACAGTGGAGAAACCTGACAGACACCACCTCAGTCAGGTGACCAAGGTTAACATCAGCAGTGATAAGTCACATTGACAGTACGTACCCTTGATGTGATATTATGAAAGTGGCACTTTACCCTGATGGTCTTCCTCCCTAAAACCTGTAACACCAGTTTAATCCTGAGACAAACATCAGACCAATCCCAACTGGGGGACAGTCTACAAAATACCTACCAGTGCTCTTCAAAATTGTTCAGGTCATCAAAAACAAGAAAGTCTGAGAAATTGTCATCTCCAAGAGGAGCCTGAGGAAACATGATGACTAATTATAATGGGGTGTCCTGGGTGATCCCGGAAGAGATAAATGACATTAGGTTAAAACTAAAGAAATTTGAATAAAGTATGGATTTCAGTTAATAACAACATATCAATAATGGTTCATTAATTGTAACAAAGGGACCATACGAATATAAAAGGTTAACCATAGGGAAAACTGGGAGTGGACTGTATATACTATCTTTGTGATTTTTCTCTACATCTAAAACTCGTAAAAGAAAAAGTTTATTTTAAAACAAATAATGTTGACCTACACATGCTCACATATAAAGATTTCTGAAAGATTGTACAGTGTATAAAGCAAGATACAAAACAGTATTTATGGTATACTCTCATTTGTGTTTAAAAATTGCATAAGCTGGGTGTGGTGGCACGTGCCTATAGTCCCAGCTAATTGGGCAGCTGAGGCAGGTGGACTGCTTGAGCCCAGGAGTTTGAGACTAGCTTGGGCAATATAGCAAGAGCCCATCTCCAAAAAAAAAAAAAAAAGGGAAAAATTACATTTATAAAATACATAATACGTATATAAAAGTCCTGGATAGGTGGACAAAAACCCTGGAAATCCAGTAGGAGGGGGACTTCATTTTCATGGCGTACCTGCCCATCTGTATTAATTGGAATTTTCTCTTTCTCTTTTTGACCTCATACATGTTTTGTTTCTATAGTAATGAAAAATCTTACTTTTTAGTGGCAGATCAGAATTAAGATATCATTATTTAGCAGTATTTGTAAATGTTGAACAAATGATTAACATTTTCAGACCCATGTTTCTGACTTGTACTTCAGAGTACCACATTTGTTTTTTCATAAAATAGTCTGCTTGGGATGACCATACACCCTTTTTTATTTTTTACTTTTTTT
Organism: Propithecus coquereli; assembly: GCF_000956105.1. NCBI lineage: Eukaryota > Metazoa > Chordata > Mammalia > Primates > Indriidae > Propithecus > Propithecus coquereli. The sequence goes on from NW_012140080.1 coordinate 2,826,979, forward strand.
GGTTTTAACTTTTTATTATGATATTTTAAACATACACAAAGTAAAGCCAGGTGTGGTGGCATTCACCTGTAATCCCAGCTACTTCTCAGGAGGCTGAGGTAGGAGGATCTCTTGAGGCCAGGAGTTCGAGGCTATAGTGCATTATGATCACGCTTGTGAATAGCCACTGCACTCCAGCCTGGGCAACATGGCAAAAAACAAACAAAAAACCAAAACTATATACAAAGTAGAGAGAATAATGTAAGGAAGCCACATGTACCCATCACCCAGCTTCAACAATTTACTGACTCATTATTAACTTATGGCCAAGCTCCCCCCACCCCCGACATACTTCCTTCTGCTATGACACAGTCAATTATTTAGAAACAAATTCTGGACCTTGCTTAATTTCATCTGTAAATATTTCAGTATGCATTTCTAAAACATGATCTTTTTAAAAAACGAACCACATTATCACACTTTAAATAATTAAACAATTCCTTCACATCATCAAATATTCAGGCA
>NW_012140080.1:2827532-2955490 GCF_000956105.1 Propithecus coquereli
AAGGAAATATGTAAACAATTGGAAGATCTGAGTAACTCAGTGAACCAATATTTCCAAGATAACCAATGCATAACACAAAATCATATGTGGGTAAAAGATCCATTCAAAGTACAAAATAGACCAATTGATTTTAATATAACAAAATATGGAAAGTCCATTGACATCATTTCAGAATCTACATTACATCTAACCTTTAAGAAACTACCACTTGTCAAGTTTTGGTGTATTATCAAAGAAGGATAGCCACATTTAAAATAATAATAATATTACTTTTCTGTGTAAAGCTGAATTTATATATATATATATATGCAGTTGGTTGTTCTAATTATGAGTCACATAAGGACTACACTTAGCCTTTGATTGATATGTTGCTTGAAGTCATTATTTCTCCCTTTTTCCTCTTTTGCAGTTTATCGGTTGAAGAAACTGTGTTGTTTGTCCTCTAGAGGTTTTCATAGTCTGGATTTTGCTAATTGCATCTTTGTGGTGTAGTTCAGCATAGGATGCCAAGTATTTCTTGTTGCAAAAGATGTGGGTTTTTGTTTTGTTTTTTTTTTAACTATACTTTTCCTAATGTATTATGAGATACAAAAAGGTAACTCCCCCTGATTTGAGACATTACTTGTGTGAAGAAACTTGCAATATCATGAGCTATTATAAGTCACATAAAAGGGGGGGTCTAGCTAAGTCTCATCCACAGTTGTTTATCCTGAAATAATAAAAGCTTTGCAAGACATAATTATTCAAAACCACCAGAGGATGGCATTTAAAAACACTCCAAGCTGTAAAGTGGCAAACAACATCCCTTGTGTGTCTTTTAAGTTATTTATCATAATCGTTATTAGGAAATAAAGGTTATTTGGTACATTCTGTCTGCCTTTCAAGTTTGTTACTTGTAAAGAATATAGTGTGTGAAATGGGCTAGATTTTAGTTTTGAGATTATTATGTGGGGGTCCTGAATAGAATTCTGGTGATTAAGAAGACATTGATACAACAAATTCTGTAATCATTAGTTGTGTAGGAAAGTGCCTAGCACATAGTTGGTGGGCAATATATTTTAATTGAATGAATGAATGAGTCTCCAGTTTAAATCCATAAACATGTAAAATACTACATTGGAATAGGGGAAAAAATATCCCAAGATGTAAGAACAAGTTGAAATAAGTTTTCATTTTTGTGATAGGAAATTCTCATCAAAGGTATGAAAAATTAATATTCACCTAATACCTAGACATTCTGCTTAATTAGCATTGTCCATACTTGTATTATTATAATCTCAATAAATATTTTTACAATTAGCCCCTACTCATCTTAGGCTATTATGAAAAACTAAAAAACCCACACCTATCACAATGGCTAAAATAAAAAATAGTGATAATACCACTAGGAACTGTAATAGGTGCATGTGATACATCATTGTGTGCTAATTTGTATTTCCTTGATGGTTAATGATGTTGAACGTCTTTCCCTGTGCTTGTTTGCCCTCTGTATGTCCTCTTCAGTGAAATGTCTCTTCATGTCTTCTGACTGTTTTCTAATTGAATTCTTTTTTTTAAAGTGTTGAGTTTCAGGAGTTGTTTTTTTTTTTTTTTAAATACAATCTAGATACAAGTTTTTGTGGGATGTGTGATTTGCAAATATTGTATTCCAGTCTGTAATTTGTCTTTTCAACTTCTTGACAGGGTCTTTGCAGAGCAAAGGTTTTTAGTTGTGGTGGAGCCTAGTTTATCACTTTTTTCTTATATGGATTGCCCTTTTGGGATCAAGCCTAAGGACTCTTTGCCTAGTCCTGGGCCCGAAAGATTTTCTGTTTTTTTCTGAAGGTGTATAGTTTTATGATTTATATTTCAATCTGTGATTCATTTTACGTTAATTTTTGCGTAAGGCGCAAGATTTAGGTCGAGGTTCATCTTTTGGCCTGTGGATGTCCCCTTGTTCCAGAACCATTTGTTGAAAAGGCTTTTCCTCTTGCATTGAATTGTTTTTGCACCTTTATAAAAAATCATTTGGGTGTATTTGTCTTTTTCTGTTGATCTCCGTGTCTGTCCCTCTGCCAGTACCCTACTGTCTTGACATCTGTAGCCTTAACATCAGGAAAAGGGATTCTTCTCATTTTATTCTTTTTCAAAATTATTTTGGCTATTCTAGGGTCTTTCTCTTTCCATATAAATTTTGGAATAACCCCATCTGTGTCTTAAGAAAATGTTGCTGGGATTTTTATAGGAACTGTGTTAAACCTATTGATCAATTTGGGGAGAATTTATCGCTTTACTATGGTGGATCTTCCAATTTATGAACACAATATGTCTCTTCCTTGATTTCTTTCAACAATGTCTTATAATTTTCAGCATAGAGAACCTGTATACCTTCTAAAAAAATCTTGTTTTTAAACAATTGGTTAACTCTCAACATTTAATATGCATTTACTATGTGCTAGTACTGTGCTTGGTGCTAGAAATACAAAAATGAAATACAAAACTTTGAGAGGCTAGAGGAACAGTTTAGAAGAGTATGTTGTTTGAATTGTTATTTTAGTTAATAGGAAAGTAGATAATTTTCTTCCCTCCAAAACAATGTAATTATAGTGAAATTGGAAATTGACTAGTATTTATTATTGCTAAAAGAACCACTAGATAGAACACGTTTGAGAGTACAGGCTTTGGAACAAGGCAGACCTGAGTTTGAAACCTAGCTCAGCCTTACTGGTCATTTGATGTTGGGCCAGTTGCTTGAGCTTTAGAAGCCTCATTTTTCTTATCCGCAAAATGGGATGATACTGAGCTCTTAGGATTTTTGTAAAGAGTAAAGGAAAATATGTGAAACAGTGCAGTGCCTGGAACATTTTAAGTGCTCTACACAATATAGCTATTTTACTATTAATTTCATCTCATATCAGGGCTAAAGAAAAAAAAGACAAGGAAGAAATGGATAATGGTTGAACCCAGGGTGGGAGTGGGAGAGAAACCGGGTACATTGAAATTAAATCATGATTATCATAAGAGAACACAGGAATTAGCTTTTCAAAGAGTCTAGCAGTCTGTCTTCAGAACTCTGTTTTCACATGTAGAACAGTAAGGATCAGTTAGTTTAAATTTTTAATTCTACTCTGCCTAGCTTTTTCTTATATACTAGATATAGTCATTAGGCCCAAGGAGTCATTAAAGTGTTTAATAAGGTTATTAAATTGACTAACTGCTGCTGCTGAAGCAATTTTCCAAGAAAATCCATATGATTCTAGGTAAGGGGCTCTGGAGCTGTCCTCTGTGGCTGACAGGCTGTCAACATTCCCTTGAAGGATGGTGGGCAGTGTCGTGAGGGATGCGTCTAATTAAGAGACTATAGGTGAACCTTGGCTTCCTGGGTGTGCTGTTCGTTGCTGGGAGTATGGTGAAACTTCACTAATTCCTACTAATTGCAGGGCAGGGGAGGGAGAGCCATCTGAATTATAGAATATTTTAAAATAAATGTACTTTTATTACTTTCAAGTACATATTTTAACTCCAACTAGGCTAACAAATTGTTGCCTGGTACAAGTCTTAGGGGACTGAGTTATTGAAGCTATCAGAATGATTTTCAATTATTTCTATGTAAATAGGTGCTTCTGGAGTTCTTTAGTGTGCTAGAAAACAGTTTGTTCTCATAGATCTTAAACATTGCTCTTGTATCCTTATGCTGTTAATTGGCACACCCTTAGAGGAAGGAGTTTGTTAAATTAAGATAAACTTTAGACTAGCTGCTAAGTAACTTATCATTAATTCATGGAGCCCAAGAACCCAAGTGGATGAGGTTTTTATTTATTTCAGCTGAAGTTTGATCTCATTTTTTTTTTTTCTGAAGGCAATTTGTTTATTCCTGTAGGCATTCATTTATGCATTAAATGATACTATATTAATGAAATGTATCGGATGTTTGAGGCACTCAAGTCTTACAAGACAGCCTAAGCTGCCCTACAGGAGCTTAGTGTCTGGTACAGGAAGCCTACAGATAATTATGGTATGGTACACTTAAGGTGTGGTGAGTAGGGACTATGCCCCAGGTGTGCCCAGAGGCGTTAGGGCTCAGAGGAGGGTCAAAGAAATCAGACCGGGTGAGTCAGAGAAGGATTTCCAGAAGGAGTGGTGACTGAATTTCATTCGAAAAAAGAATTGAAATGAGGACATAAAAAAAAAAAAAAAAAAAAAAAAAAAAAAAAAAAAAAAAAAAAAAAAGGAAAGAGGGTGGGGCTAGCAATCCAGGCAGAGAGAACAGTGTGTTCAAGGGCATGGAAGTGTGAAATGGCATGTTGTGCTTGCGGACCTAAGCTGAGACTTTGGAGATAAGTAGAGTGAAAATTATGAAAGGCTGTTTTGTGCTACCTGAGGAGTTTAAACTTGATCTTGAAGGTTATGGGGCAGCCTTTGAAGGATTTTCAGTGGAGAAGCAACATCATCAGTTGTAAATTTTAGAGCCATTTTTGTCTTAGTGTAGGGGATGCACTGGATATGGATTCAGAGTTACATTAGCAGCTCTTGCATTAATGTTGGGCAAGAGGCCCTTCAACCAAGGCAGTAGCAGAGGGAATAGAGTTGTGGGTGGTTCCAAGGAGAGTGAATCTGAAGGACTTGGTCAGTATGGTACTGGTGGGGGGATTGAAACAGAAGTCTGGGGGTACTGGATTTCTGGCTGGGGTTGGTGGAGGATGTTCTTCTCTGAGAGGGGAGCAAGGTGAGGTGAGAAGGCTGTGGGTACTGATGCTCATGGGACTTCTCGGTGGATCAGGCCAGAGGCTGGATACCTGGGAGCAATGCCAGGACTAGGATGGAGCTGTGGAAATCATCAGCTCATGTAGGTTGGTTGAATATGTTTGGATGAGGTCACCCTAGAATTGCAACAGGGTATGAAGAATGGCAGCCTAGGATGGCTCTTGGGCACAGCAACGTTTCAGGGACCAGAGAAGGAAGAAAAGCTTGCCATCCACAAAAGAATAGTGACATTTAGCCCTCCAATCAAATTAAAGATGTTCAGGATTGAAAAAAATATTTGGAGTCTTGATGCTGCAGTGATTTTGAGTATGCATTTAGAATGCATTGCTGTGTTCTTAGAAGACATTTTCTTTCCAGCATGGTTTTAGAATTTATATTCAACATAGTCTCTCCTAGATAATAATTAGACTTAAGGAGTAATAATAATGGCAGAGTCTGAGAATTCCAACCCATTGAGATGAGGAAAATAGATTCTTTACCATAATTTGTCATTATGATGTCTGTTCCTTTTACACATATTATGAAGTGCCTATGAAATCATTAGGTCACTCTGCCTTTTACTGAAAACCACATTGTTAGAGTGTTTGCTACTGGGTTTTTGAATTAATAATTTATTTTAGAATTTCTTAATTATTTAATGCCAATTAATGTGCCATGCACTCAGGTCATATAAGACAGTCTAAAGTGCGCTACAGGAGCTTAGCATCTGTGGGAAGACCCCAATGCTTTGGGTTGGCAAACATTTTTCTTTCTATGTAATAATACTTCATACTCATATAGCACTTAATGAAAATTTTCCCATTGCTTTCACCAGTATTTTATAATTTGACCCACCTAACAGACAGCTGAAATAGGTTGGATAGGAATTATTCCCATTTTCCCGGTGTGGAAACTGAGGCTCAGCAAATAAATTCATATTTAGGAAGTGAGTGAGCCAGAATTTACCCCTAGTCTTGTGACTATAAAGTCAGTGTTCTTTCCATGAAAAGGGACATGCTGCTCAAAGTCTCTATGTTAATACCTGGACAATAGCCAACAGATGGGAAAAAACCCTAATTTTTTCCCCAGAACTATTTGTTATTGCTACCATCATTGATTAATAATATGTTGAATGGTCAGGGGGAATGTGACTTTGTAGTAACTGTGGATTTTACAGTTTTAATTCGGAAACCTTTTTTTTGAAATCACAAATTGTAGCAAATTGAAAAATGTGTTTCCTTGCCTTTTCATTTTAGTTTACTCTGTGTGAAGGCCCACTATTTCCATAATGGGTGCATGTCTTCTACTGTTAATGTGGAATATAGAGCTCTTGGAAATAGTTAATTTCCCTTTTTGATATATCCAAGAACTTCTGCCTCTTGGATGGAAAAATGGAACTGCCAACACCCTCTGAGGGAGCGTGGCTTACATGTGATCTGGTGACTGGGACCCATCACCGTAGTCTGGCTGGAAGGGGCCAGGGTGGCCTAGACTGCGGTTGTCAGCATCCCACCGGCTCAGAATGAAGGCAGGGCCGACTTCATCAGACACGGTGTCCAGGGCCCACACGACTTTTGGGGGCCATGAAAGTGTTTTAATTCCTTTTAAAATCAGAAGAGTAAAGTGAACGTTTAGGTCAAAGGAAAGGTTTTAACATATACTATTACTATATTCATCTTTATACCAGTGTAGTTTTAAAGTATGATTTTTAATATTTTTTTGTGGAGGGAAGGACCCATGGAGGCCACAGTGCCTGGGGCCCACGCAAGTCAAGGAGCAGCTCTGAGTGTGTGTGTTTAGGGTTGAGGGTGAGGGTGGGCCACACGGTCCACTCTGAACTTGTGGTCTCTCCTATTCCAAACTTACTTGTCTTTGTGTTTATTGATTCATTGATGATTGATTGATTCATTCTAAGAAGTGTAGATATGTGAAAAGCACTACAAGTGAATGAGTTTAACACACCCACACACACACCCACACACACACAAACATACATACTGACAGGAGATGGAGGTGAAAAACAAAGACTAAGAGCAGAGTGCCTGGATTTTGCTTCTGTTTCTGTCTCTGGGCGGGATCTACTTTATTCCTGACCCAATCCCACTGTATGTAATTAGGGGATGTTATACATACTTTGCTTTAAAAGTTGTTTTTATAGTCCCTCTTAGAATGTACTTTTAAGAAATAATGGCCAAAACGTTTAGAGCATCGATAGATCGTTATCTTGTTTTTATTCTGTTTCTGTGTCTCCTAAATGATTTTTTAAAAATACATAATGAAAAGATTTTAAAATAAGACTTTTTAGAACATTAACTCATATTACCTATCTACTGAGAACAAGCAGTGGGTCAGAAGTCTTAATGCAAGAACAAAGTGTATGTTGTCCTAGAAGATAAAATTTGATAGGCAGCAAAAGTTATTTTCGGGCAATGTAGGCTATTTTTCTGATTTTTAAAAAGTCCTCTGTACTGAAAATTCTCATTATCTGAATAACAAAGTGGAGGTGCTTTGTCCAGAAACCGCATAATCTTCCTTACTCTTCTGCTCTAGAGCCATTGCAGCCTGCCTCTCCGATGTGCCCAGAAAAAGCCAGCAAGAGAGGCCTAAATTTCAGCCTGGAAGCCCCAATCATAACAAAAAGTTAAAATATTTCAAATGAAATTCAGTTAGCAAATTTATGATCACTGAATAAGAGATACTTTAAAATTTATCATACCAAACCTAATATATCTTTGCTGTACATTTTCATATTTTTAAACTAAACCTATTTAGTTAAGAGCACTTTTTGAAATGTGTTGTTTTAAATTTTACCCTGTATTTCCTCCTCTTATTATCTTTACAAAGGGACAAAATTACCATATCTACTGTATATGTTTTTTTTTTACATCTCTTAACTTTTACCGATAACACGAAGATATTATAAAGATGAAGTAATTTAATATATGGGAAATGTATTTTTAAAATAGAAAAGTACTGTGTAAAAGAAGGTGTTCATCTTTCTATTAATAAGTTGTTACCTCTTATTCTCATGAGGCTGGGTTGTATGCACAAAAGTTAATTTCAACTCTCTTTGCTTACCTTTCACGGGACCCTTGCCGCTCTTTCTTATTTGTGTTCTAGGAAGTGATTTACCAGGCAGGGCGCATAATTTTAATTTATAGAGATGAAGCAAGTAAGAAATGACTGCTTTTAAAATTTGAGGAGAGGTGAATGTATTTTTCGTGATTAAAAATTAAAAATCAGTTTCAGAGTGTACTCTATTGCCTTAAATAACCTGTAAAACTGTTGAAAAGTGTGTCCTGCTCAGTATTGCATTATTTAAGAAATTCCATTTGTGGCAAAAGTGTTTTCTGGACCTGCCTGTGGTGCCTGATTCATGAACTTTACTTCTTGTTTTTTAAAGGATTGTAACCGTGTTTCGGTTTTGTTCTGGTGCAGTCATTTCTCTGAGCTCTTTCTAGTCTGGCTGGCGATTCTGAAGCAGATTTCTGTTTATGATGCCGTTACAGGAATTTGTGAGCGTCTGGGTTCGAGATCCCAGGATTCAGAAGGAGGACTTTTGGCATTCTTATATTGATTATGAGATATGTATTCATGTAAGTATACAGTAAGTCATTAATAGATACAGTAATTTTTAGGTAGCATTCATTTTAAGGGATACTGTTATATACTTAAAATTGAAATTCGTAAAAGTTTTCCTAATTCAAAGAACTGAATTGGAATTATTACAACTAATGCTTGTATCTTAAATGAAGTAGTAAGATGATTCCTAAAGTTGAAAAAATATGTGTTTGAATTCCTTATTGTATCTTTATTAATATTCATATTAATGCTTATTGCCATCACATATGAAGATGTGAATAGATCCAAAATTTGTGGTTAAAGAATATTTATAGCTCATTAATGGTATTTCTTTGTGATCTGCTATAGTGTATTTCTAGATAATATAATGTCTAAAAAATCTTAAATTTTGAGAGAATATAGAGTTTTCTGGAAAAGTGATGTGTAGTGTTTTTTTTTTTTTTTTGAGACAGAGTCTCACTCTGTTGCCTGGACTAGAGTGCCATGGCATCAGCGTAGCTCACAGCAACCTCAAACTCCTGGGCTCAAGTGATCCTCCTGCCTCAGCCTCCCAAGTAGCTGGGACTACAGGCATGCACCACCATGCCCAGCTAATTTTTTCTATATATTTTAGTTGTCCAGCTAATTTCTTTCTATTTTTAGTAGAGACGGGCGTCTCACTCTTGGGCAGGCTAGTCTCGAACTCCTGAGCTCAAACGATCCTCCCGCCTTGGCCTCCCAGAGTACTAGGATTACAGGCGTGAGCCACCGCGCCTGGCTGATGTGTAGTGTTTTATACTTAGAATCAGAAAGTAAGAAATGAATATGTGCAATTAATTTGTCTACATTGTGAGTAATTAAGGTGATCAGTAAGCAACTAGAAGTGATGTAACTTGCTTGGATACTACTGTATCAAAATCACTTGAACAATGTGTAGTGTGTGGCCCTTTATGATCATCTTGAACAAAGGTCCGCAAACGTTTTCTATAAAGGTAGTAAATATCTTCAGCTTTGTGGGCCGTGCAGTCTCTGTCAAAACTACTCATTTCTGCTGTTGTAGGTGGAAAGCAGCCATAGACAGTGGATAAATGAATGAGCATGATTGTGTTCCAATAAAACTTTATGTGCAAAGACCAGTGGCAGACCAAATATGGCCCTCAGGATAGTTTATTGGCTCATGGTCTCGTGGTCTTGCAGATAGTCACTTTTTACATCTAAATCAGATGCAAACCAACTGCAAACTAAATGAGTTCAAATTTGGGAGCGTAGCAACTGGCTGAGATTATATCTGTGACCTCATTGCACAGATGATTGAAGTAAAATTTAGCCATCATTTAATCTTCTCGTTGTAAATAGCTAAATTAGTACATTGGACTCCCAAATACTAAACATAAACCTTTTTTTCCTTATTCTGCCTTCTCTTTTTTTTCCCCCTGAGGTTCTCCAACTTAGGAAATAAACAAAGTAAAAGCTCAGAACTGCTCTTTTGATTGTGCTAGAGGCCATGGCCAGGATATGCCATATATTTTGATTTGTTTTGGTTTTACACATACGCTCACACCAGAGTTGGATTCTGTGTGGAAAATTATGGCTTATAAGAATAAGCACTTGAAGTAAAACGAAATTCTTTAGTTGCCTTTTAACTTTCTCTTAAAAAACTTTGTGAGTCCTTATCACATACTTTATGATAGCCATGAAATTTAATTATTCTCAGGAGTTAATGAAAGTGTAGATTCTTCTCTGCTGTATAAATAGCATGACATGAATTCAGAAATCTCCATCTGGAGCCAAAAATGGTGGCTTCCACCAATAGTATGTGATGGTGTTTGGCACTTGTCTGAAATGCTAATAAATTGACAATGGATAAATCTTTTTGGCTTGGTGGGTAGGAGAAACAAGCAAATAGGTTTAGAGGAATTTAATCAATCGGTGATCTCAGTATAGCCTAATCCTGAAGAGGCTTCCACCTGTTGTGCAATTAAAAGTGGATGGTGGGCACTTGGGGATGCTGAGGCTGGGAGATGGCTTGAGGCTGGGAGTTTGAGACCAGCCTGAGCAACACAGCAAAACCCCGTCCCTATAAAAAATTTAAAAATTAGCCAGGCATGGTGGCATGCACCCGTAGTCCTAGCTACTTGGGAGGCTGAGGTGGGAGGATCGCTTGAGCCCAGGAGTTTGCAGCTACAGTGAGCTATGATTGTGCCACTGCACTCTAGCGTGGGCGACAGAGGAAGACTCTGTCTCAAAAAAAAATAAAACAGAATAAAGTGAATGGCAAGGCTGGAAAGTTGTAGTTGGCCTCTTTTAAATGCTGTACTCATAGAGCTTTGCAGATAGAGAAGCTGGGGCTTAACTTGTTTAAATTAACCTCAAGGGAAATGATATCAGTTAACTCTGAAATCTTAACGTTTACTTGGAATTTTAAACTAGTAGACTGTAGAGCTGGGTAGTTCATCATGGGTACTCTCCTAACCTCTCTGCAAATGAAGTGCTTATGGGTGGTCCTTAGTCTGATGTAGGTACCAGGTAGGTCTTTAGTTATTGACATCTATGATGATTGTGAGCAGAGAAATTAGAGGGAGTTTAAATTGGCCCAGCCTGCACCTGAGATGTCAGGAGTCCCTGCAGTGGTACTGAGAGGATACCTGCTCAAGCCTCATTAAGGCACTGATTCTGTTGTATGACGGTCTGCTGGCTTAGTCCCCAAGGAGCACGTTAGAGTGAGGCCCTGTTGTGCTCTGAAGTTCACCCACGAATGTTATCATGCCACCAACTCCTTCCGGTGTGTTTTGCTGTCATACCGTCAAAGATAGTGGGATTTAGACCAGTAGTTACTTTGGGGGTGAGTCTCTTAACCTCGCTGCATTCTGAGGTCTTCTGAACTTTCTATAAAGTTCAGGAATACTAGGAACTGTGCCATACATTTCATGGGAACATTTAAAAAACTAATGCACATAATTACTTAGATTGCCCAAGAAGAACAAGTAGTGGGCTTATTAAGTGGTAGAATACTAATTTTTGAAATAATATAAATCTTGGGGGCAAAAAAAATCTTTATTTGGTAATGTAAAGATTATAAAATAGAATTTTGAAATAAATATAGAGAATAGGGATGTTCTTATTTTCAAAAACCAGTAGACACAAATATTTGCTAGTTTCTTATTTTACCCAAAGGAGAATATTTACCCATCTTGTGGTTTTCCCAAAGGAAAAGCATTGTGGCTTAGCTTAGGATGGGGACTCTATAGGTGGCTTTTTCCAAGTGTTCCTTAGGGTAGCTGGAAAGAAACCAACACTTAGTAACTAATAATAATATTAATAGATAACATTTGCCAAGTGCTTATTATCAATCCTCACAACCACCCAGTGAAGCAGGTACGTACTGGCTGATCCCGTTTTTAGCACTCAGGGAGCTGAAGTGTAAGCAACTTGCCCTGTAGCAGAGCCAGGCCTGCAGTTCTGGTCTGCCTGTCCTCTATACCAGATGCTGCACAGCCACCTGTGGATCAGATCACACTCCCTGTCACAGCTAGCAGAGAAGGGAAGTGCTGTTCTCTAGTTTAAAAATGGTTTCTGGATTCCTGATGATTTGTGTGGTCTGTAGGGATGGTTATGTCGAGGAGATGAAGACTTCTGCTATGTTTTGTGAAGGGCCATGAGGAGGGGTCTCTAATCTTCAAAGGCTACCTGGATGGTGTTAAAATGCAACGGTTGATCCTGAGCTCTTACTGATCATTTATACCCTAGGATTTGTTTATTTTTGTGATTCATCCTTGAAAGTGGTGCTTATAGTCAGGTGAGCAGGAGGCTCCTTCAGGACACAAAAAGTGGCCAGGTCACACCTTGCCCTGGGACAACACGGCTCATTCATGTCATCCTGGCTGTCTTCGGGGCTGTTATGTTGGTGGGTTACGTGCAGGATTTCAGAGTACTTGCATAAATGTAAATATATTTTGGTGGTTTAAATCCTATTTAGAATGGATATTGGGATCATATTGGGAGTTACAGATATAATAAAAGCATTTTTTCCTTACGCGAGGCTCGTATGTTTTTATTTTTCTGTGCAGACTAATAGCATGTGTTTTACAATGAAAACATCCTGTGTACGAAGAAGATACAGAGAATTTGTGTGGCTGAGGCAGAGACTCCAAAGTAATGCATTGCTGGTGTAAGTAATTTTAAAGAGTATATTGAGCAGACTTTATTATTATGTTCAATATTTAAAAATTGATAGGCATTAAGATATATAAGATATGAAGGATATTATAGGCTTTCTTTTTGACTGCAGTATATATAGCTTCGGTTAGTTGTAGCTGAATTTAAAATTTATCACTTGGATTTCACCAGGATTTTATAGGTAATGACCATGAAAGACCTCAGAAATGTTTAAAGATGGGTTTTTCTTTAACTGATTTCCTCATATCCTTATGTAGCTATAAAATGTAGAATAATACCTATATAATAGCTACAAGATCATCATCATGCATAATTTGCCATCACTTTGAGGGATTTCTGTAATGAAACCACCTTGATTTGATCATTTAAAAATGTTTTTTTCTTTCTCATAAGACAACTGCCAGAACTTCCATCTAAAAACCTATTTTTCAACATGAACAATCGCCAGCATGTGGATCAGCGTCGGCAGGGTTTGGAAGATTTCCTCAGAAAGTAAGTGTACGGAAACTCCCGTGGCTGGACAAGAGATGAGAGCAAAATGCTTTGCAAGAGCTGGGTAATCACATAGGGGAGAGTATTGTTTCTGAAATGGTGTTTAATCCGCTCTAGGGCCAAGCTCGGTAGTCCATTTGCTATATTAGAGCGCCATCTTGTGGCTCGCATCATATGCTACATATTTGGGACCAAGTCTAGCAAGAAAACAATGAACTATAATAATTGAGTCAGATAATATATGGTTCCTTAAGCTGTAAAGCAGATCCAAATTACTTGGGAATGTAGCTGACAAAAATAAAAATTTCCAGGAAACATGTGCCTAATTATAAAAAGGCACTTCTTAAAAACGGTCTTCATTTACAACATTTAGGATTGACAGACCAAAATAAGCTTCACGATGGGCTGCTAATACCCTTTTGGGCTCCTTTAAATGAATGGCTTAACTCTAATCTTAAGAGGAAATGTTTATAGAGGAGTATTTGGTGGTGTCTGAATAGTCTCAGTGGGTTATTAACGCTGAATTACTCTGTCATGGTGGGTACTGCAGTTAAAGCTACTTGAATTCACATTACTATGATTTCCTTTGGAATGCTAGAATACCTGTTCCGTGGGAAGCAGTGTAGTGCACTGATTTGCATGCAGACTCTGAGGCCAGGCTGCCTGGGTTCAGATCCTGGCTCTGCTGTGTCTGTGTTTTCCCATCTATAAAATGGGATAATAACAGTACGTACATCATAGTTAATGAATGTAAAGCGTTCACAGTACTGTCTTGCATATAATGTGTCCTGTGTAAATGTTGGTTATTGTTTTAATGCAGTTAGACATGAAGTAGCTTTGAGCTTATTTTTCTAATTTCTTATTCTTTATAGATAAGAAAATAGGCTGAGTCATGTGACTACGAGGTAGCAGCAGGGCCCAGTCTCCTGATCTCTCATTCTTATTTTAGTACTTTCGGGATCCGAAGTCATCTCCTTTTGAGTTCACTAAATAGGACCCTAGAGCAAGCCTGAAAGAATAACCTGCGTTCTCCTCATTTGGCTCAGACATAAAGGGTTTGGGTATTAAGTATACACATGAATATTAATATTTATTTCTATTACATTGACATAGTGCCTTTCCTTTGAAGGCTGGTAGAGACATCTAGAAAGATCCAAGATTATAAATTGAGGGAGAGTGGGGAAAGGAAGAGAAGCCAGAGGAATAAAAATGAGAAGAGACCAGAAGAACTGATTAGCAGAGCCAAGTCCTCCAAAAACAGTGGAATTTTTGGGGATATCACAGGCATGACAGAACAAAGACCTGGTCGAGTTTTTCCTGCACTTTCCCTCTGAAGACAGCTCTGATTTTAATTGTTGTCTCTACAAGGCCCAGGTGGCTGATGGCCTCTCCCTTCAGATGTGGTCCCTGCAGCCCAAGTTTGCAGAGTGGCCTGTCGCTCTAGATGCTGCCCTGGGGAGCTGCAGCCTGGCTGTCACCAATGAGGCCTGGGCAGGGGTGGCTGAGTCCCACAGTCCCTGCCAGCACTGGGAGCAGCTTGTCTTCTGTAGAGAAGTCTCCTTATTTGAGGTGAAAAGACAGCATGGATCGCTGAATTTATGTCACTAGTTAAGCACAGGGCGTGTGTTTTTGACCAGGGATCCCTTCATTGTTTTGAACATAACATTTCCATCCACAGTTGATCTATCAAAATTAATGACTCAGTGAGTGTCATTCAGCCATCGTGGGGGTATGCTTGATCTGCATTATTTTTGCACATTGTATCGTTTCACTGTTTGCTGGTTATATTTGATGCACATGTTGTAGTGGAAAGTGTCCTGGTTCGGGAGTTTGAGGAGCTGGGGGTTCCTGGTCTCCCATGAGTCATGGTTCTTGATCCTCTGTGGCCTCTCCTGATCCCTCACCCTCTTCTCTGTGTCCTTCAAATTCTGATGCATGGCTCTCCTGTTCTTCGTCCAGTTTGCATGGCAGTAGCAACCTTCCATGTCTTTGCCTGTGTGACCCTCCTCCCCTACTGAGCCCAGGCCCGCTTTGGGAAACTGGACGTGATGTGCACTGTATCCTGACCCCAGCTTGATGCTCTCTGAGGCTCCATTGGTTACGCATTAAGTGCGGCCACCCATCAGCAGCCTGTACCTTGTTTATAGAGGAACTTTAGGAACCACAGCATTAAAATTTGAACTATGCCAGTATTGTAGACTTTTAACATATATTTAAAATCTGTTTTTTATGTAAGTTTTGAAGTTGTGATTCAGAAGCACTAAATACGTTCAAATCTTTTGAAACCAAAATGTCTCTTTGTGTGTGTGTGTGTGTGTGTGTGTGTGTGTGTGTATAAAATGTATTTTTTTCATTTTAAGATCATTTGTAGAGGAATTAGAAAATTCTTTCACTAGGAGCCAAATAAGAATAATTTCTACCATTTATTGAACATTTGCTACATGTTTGGTATTTTACATGTTTTATCTCAATACTCACAAAATCATAGGAATTGGGTATTATCTCAATTTTACAAAGAAGGAAATTATACGAAAGGTGGAGGCACTATATTCATCCTAGGAACTGGCAAATTTAAAATTAGCAGAATTATTAAATACTAGCTAAATTGGGTCAGTATGATTGTGAGATTTTTCAAATATATTCATTTTTCTTCCATCCCAACTATAATCTACCTTTTGTATTCTTTCCCCTGATTAATCATAAATTGAAAGCCACTCCTGATAGGTATGGAAAAAGGAGATTATAGACTAAAATTATAAATGCTGTTGGTAAGTCTCCAACTATGATTAACGGAATTCCTACTAATTGTTTAGGTTTGAGTGGGATTTTAGATTTGAATGGGCTTTTCAATTTAGGTTAGAATAGGTTTATTCATGAATCGGAGCCAGCTTTCCTCCTTCACTGAATTCATACCATTAATATAACCACATTTACCCTACAATTTAGACTTTTGTCTAATGGTTTTATATTTCTTAAAAATTTAAAGAATATAAGAGTTTTTTACAAAAGGCTACCATTAAAACACTGCAGCTAGTTTGACACACACACACACACACACACACACACACACACACACACACACACACCCCTTTTATAAGTCTTTGTGTTCAATAGAGGGCACCACAGCACAGATCATGAATGTCTTCAATGAAGATTTGTAGGTTTTATTTTTTTCAGCTATTTATTTTTAAATTAACTCAGCTACACAGGCTGAATTAATTTTTTTCTACATCAAACCGCTAATCTTCCACATACTATACAGATGTGTATGTACATCATCATATTGGGCTCAGGAGACCCAGGACATCTTTGGCCAGGAATAAATGATCTTGTGTAGCTATATATTGTTCTCAGCTAAACCAAGATACAATATACCTAATAAAATCATGTTGAGGAAAATCAGATTTTCAACTGTGTTCAATTCAAGGAAAAAACAGGTTTTACTTTGTTTAAAGTTGTTATGGGGAAGGAAATAACTTTTGAGTCATGTTGTAAATATCATTTTAGAAATTCCTTTAAAATCCTAGAGACTATTTTTTGTTCCTTTTACAAAGCCTTGAAAATCATATACATTTTATTTTTATGAAGGCTTCTAAAATGACATTTTATTGACTGTTTTACAAAGTACTCTTTATATTAAGTTTGAAGTTGATTTTCTGCTATTCGATTTGTTTGTGGAACAGGTGGCACAAATATGACTAAGGAAAAAATAGGATTTAATATTATAATAGTGGTAATCACAACCCTCTCTGATAGACAGTAAACCAAATAGTATTCAGAATGAACTAATTATGCTTACTGAATGAGATGGGAAAACAGTCGAAATTTTGCATTTTAATTTTTTAATTCTTCTTTTTTTTTTTAGAGACAGGGTTTTGCTCTGTTGCCCAGGCTGGAGGACAGTGGCACAATCTTAGCTCACTGCAGCCTCAATTTCCTGGGCTCAGGTGATCCTCCTGCCTTAGCCTCCCGAGCAGCTAGGACAATAGGTGCATGCCACCATGTCTGGCTGATATTTTAAAATTTTTTGTAGAGATGAGGTCTTGCTGTGTTGCCCAGGCTGGTCTTGAACTCCTGGCCTCCAGGGATCCTCCCACCTTGGCCTCCCAGAGTGCTAGGATTACAGGTGGAAACCTGACCGAATTTTAAATTTCAGAATGAAATACCTGATTGTAAAATAAAAAGCATAAATTAAAAAGTTACCTTTGCTTATTTAAAACTCATACCCATAGAGTATGGTGGCATACATTTAGCCAGTGAGTGAGAGAGGAGATTCCAAAAGCCAAAACGGTGCCTAGCAGACCTGCTGTGTTTGAACACTGGCCCTATGTGAGTGTTCTCATGTTCCTTCTCCAGCCACATCTTCAGAATTGTGAGCGGGGTGGGCCAGGCTCCTTTTTTCACCTGTGTGTCCTCCAGATGGCAGTATTAAGCAGAAAAGAAAACACTGGGAAATAATGAGTCTAATGTACAGTAAAATTGGAAATTGAATTATAGCGCAAGAAAAAGGACAGTAGCCTTGAGGTCCCGATCAACCTGGACTCTGATCACTTTTGTTTGCTGTACCCATGTGTTAGGTTACTAGCAAGTTAATAACAGCGCGTGAGTGGTTCAAGGCTCAGTAAAATTGCTTCAGACATGAAATAAAGCTAAAATGAATTTGTGTCCAATATCATTGGCATTAGTGCTCATTACTTTTGTGGTGTAATGCCTCAAACCATCTAAAATCAATTTTAAAGATTACCCATTATTTTATAAAGAAAATAAAACACAATCCCAAGAGAAACAAAGCAGTGAGTATAATCCTATGAACAGTTACTTGTATTATGGCTGGCAGGAAACCACTGACAGAAGGCCACAGGAAACACTTTGCTCAAACTTCACAGCGAATCCGAGTTAATATTAATGGGTTGTTGCTATATAACTCTTCTCTTAATTTGATGTGTTTAAAACAAGAATGGTAAACATTTGTAAATGTAGAAAATAAATCTTGAAGAGTAATAAAAGGAATTTACTACTTAGCTACTTGTACTTGGTAAATTAATCTTTTATCATGTGACATGGTCTGCTTCTGGGAGAACCCAGGGCACAGGACACAGAGGGAAAGGAAGTATTTGGCTGCTTTGCTTGAGATTTTGCCTTTTAAAAAGCACAAAGGTTTTACTTTTCCTTTTAGTAGACCAGTAAAGAATATTTTCTCAAGCTATGTTTGTAAGCCTGTTGAAGCAAAGGGGATGGCTAGGTTTTGGTTTTGATATTGTGCACTTTTAGACATTTGCCTTCTTCCAGAAATAATTCGGTTTTATTATGAAGAAAAGGACTTGGTTGGTATTCTAATGACCTTGGATTTTAACTAAATTGATATTAATGGCCAAAGAGATTTACTTTCCTAATTACTTGTTTAAACATGCAGGATATAAGGTAAGGTTCATTTGGTCTGAAACACATGATCTATTTTTCATAGATCTCTATATGAAAAATCCCATGTTGGACAAAATTATACTTGGATTTTAGTGTTCTAGTTTTGTTCCCTATATCTGGTCTTAGTATCTCCTGTTCTATCATTATTGAATTATTAATAGATACTAAATTATCATAATGCCAAAATCTTTGCTAAAAAGGTAAAACCAGTTTTCATTTAAATATAAAGGTATACTTTGACTTGATTTCATATTCTAAGACATGTATTTCAGAAAAAAACACATTCACTGATGGTATGAATTTGTACATGTATAGATTTTGCTAAAGGATAATTTTTACTCTTCTGTGTAGTTCTAATGCACTAATTGAAATTTGTACTATCTTTGTAAACTTTGATCTGGAGTGTGAGAAGACTAGTACATACTCATCACAAAATTGTCATATTTTAACTATATAAAATTGGCTGAAATCAATTTTATTAGGTTATTCATTTTGACAATATAGAGATGCAGTGCCCTGAAGTTTTGGAGAAATTTGTAGTCAACTTTAGGTATTAAAAAAAAAACAAAACTACCTCTTACATGAGCCCTTGTAAACATGTACTTATGTACATAAACCTACTTGTAAAGTTTTAAAATGTAAAGCATGCTGAGAAATGTATTGACTTTTTCATATAATTTTTAATAGTAGTTGAAAGTTTTGATGTTTCACGACAGCCTATCCAATAAAGATCACTGAATTGACATGCTGTTGGCAATAAATTTTTTTTAAGTAGAATAAATTTCTATGACTATATAAGCAAAATATTTCCATAATTAATCCACATGGTCATAACAGATGGTTAAATTGAAGAAATGTCCTTGAAGTTATTCTTTTAACAGATGTTCTTAACTATTAGCTTCATGTTTTTACTCACCTAAATTTCCAAATAATTGAATAAAAGTTAACATATGCTTTCATCCCTTTAATAGGCAGAGCCCATAATTGATGCAAAGTTTACCACAGTAGAGAAATTACTTCAGTGGTACATTTCTAATGTTTTTCTTTCTCCTACCCTATAACTGACCATTCCTGTTCACCGATTATTTTTCCTTTTTTTCTTTTACATAGAGTCCTGCAGAATGCACTTTTGCTTTCAGATAGCAGCCTTCACCTCTTCTTGCAGAGCCAACTGAATTCAGAAGACATTGAGGCGTGTGTTTCTGGGCAGACTAAGTACTCTGTGGAAGAAGCAATTCACAAGTTTGCCTTGATGAACAGACGTTTCCCTGAAGAAGATGAAGAAGGAAAAAAAGAAAATGATATAGATTATGATTCAGAAAGGTATTTCCTTGCGTTTTGATTTAATGTGTATGTATTTATATAACACATAGCGCACATATGCATGTGTATAGAAATACACACATACTTCACTTTTTTGTTGATGTAATACTAAGATAATGAAAAAATTAATTGACTGAGATTTTATTGAGCTGTGACAGCTCATCATAGTAGTCTTCACACACACCTCCACACCGAATTAATGAATGCAGTAGAAATTCAATTATCTGCATTCTGATTATGTGACTTTCATTTAGTCAGACTT
Source organism: Propithecus coquereli (assembly GCF_000956105.1). Classification (NCBI taxonomy): domain Eukaryota; kingdom Metazoa; phylum Chordata; class Mammalia; order Primates; family Indriidae; genus Propithecus; species Propithecus coquereli. The sequence goes on from NW_012140080.1 coordinate 2,847,490, forward strand.
GAATTATTCGCGTTTAAATTATCTAGCTAAAAAAATATCCAACTGCACTCCAAATGGCTAATTAAAAGTCCAAATTTCCTGTCTCTCTTTGTGACTGGAGATAATTAAAGTTCTCCTCTGTTACTCAGGCTTTGAGTGTGTTGTGAAAACCAATTTCCTCTTTTTATTATTTTCCCCCTCTCTTCTTTTCCAGTTCATCCTCTGGGCTTGGACACAGTAGTGATGACAGCAGTTCACATGGATGTAAAATAAGTACAGCTCTGCAGGAATCCTGAAAAATAATTCTAATGTTACTATCTTAGGAACAGCAAATTATGTCCAGTCATCGGGAAGAAAAGCTTGGTAATAAATAATATATTCTTACCTAAAGCTCAGTCATGATGTTAGGTATTTAAAATTCTTAAAGACATGGAGTTATTTATTAGTGGTATTTTTATGTTGTCTTATTTTAGCCAAGCTTCTGTATCAAGCTAAAGTCCTGTGAATGCAATAGTATCCTTATAGCTCAACATTATTGGTAAACGAGATCCTGCCCTCAAATGAAATGATTTATATGTTAAAAAAAAAAAAACAAAAACCTAGTTGGTTTTATTGAATTTTAAAAGATAGGTAAATAGGTAGCATTTAAAATCAAGATAGAGCATTCTTTCTTGTATCAATGGGGCAGTGTTACCGTAAACACAGCATATATATTAACCACTTTGAAGAGTAAACAGCATAGACCAGACTGCTTCTCTCAGACATGTGGCTGATATTTTGTGGATCTCTTCTGTGCACTGGCAAAACACTTTGCTTTTGGGTGTTTGACTGATATATTTTAAGAATATTTAATCTTGACAGTATTCTATTTCACACTTAGATGGAAAATGTATCTTATGAATAAAGATGTATTAAAATAATGTTTACATCTTAGAAAAAACAGAAATAGTGCTAGTAATTTTACTTCTAATTTCAATATGTAGATTCAGAAATACATTTTCACTGTCCAAAATCAGCTTAAACAAATGGTTTCTGGAAATAAATCATTTGTTTTCATTATCCTTGTGTGATCAGAATTATAGGTTAATGATTTATTTTCTGACAAAATGTGCAATTTCTTATCTCTAGATAACATTCAGCATCAGTGGTGGCTACTTATTGCTTAAGTCAAAAGAAGGATCTTATAAAAATTAATAAATTTAATTTTACCAATAAATATTTCCAAAATTTAGAAGAAGATGTCAACCTGCTAATTTCAGAATTAATTATTCATTTTTACAAAGCCCTTTACTTTTAAACATGTACATGAAGATTGGTATAATTTTAATGAAATGTCTTTTTTGTTTGTTTTTAGTGGCCCAAACATCATATGTCTTAGATAAACTACTTTGAACTTCAAATTTCAGATGAGGCAGCATTTTCCTGAGATAATTACCCAAGTTTCTTTGTTGAATGGAACAAAAATATCTCTGTGAAACTAACAGAAAGATATTTTCACATAACTGGATAACTTGTTGCTTTAATTAAATGTTACTCAGCCTAATTGGAGAGTAACAAAGGCTAGTATAAAAAGTAACCATTTCATTTTAATTATTATTGTATTTTTAAAAAGTCTTTATAATGCTTGTTTCAGAAAAAAATAAAACAAAACAGAAAACTGCAAATCAACAGAAAAAATTCAATTTAGAGTAAGAATGATTATCCTTTTTATGGTTTGGTTTAAAACATTATTAAATTTTTGTAAACATTTCGATTTAATGTATCTTGGATCTTCATTATGCTAACACAGGAAAAGAAAAGATTTAGCAATCTCTTATCTTTCTAACATGAAAAGTTTGCCATCTGGGCATTTAAGAGCTATCCCCATTCCCTCAGCAATGTGTATTTGAATTCACAATATTTCTGTTTTACAGCAGTTTTGAAAAGCATATACTGTGCCACCAATTGTCATGTTATTTTTAGATGATATAAGATAACCATCAATAATAAGTACTGCCTCAATATTTGGTATGTAAATGTCATGAAATCATCATTTTCACAATAAACATGAAAAAAAAAATCAACTTTGCTGGATCACTTATTTTATACAAGAGAATATATTTCTTCTGACTCAGACCAAAACTCAATGTGTTTTTGAATTATCGGGAATTTTTTATGAAGAACTTTGGTAAAACTTGGTTTAATATTCACTATAGCTGTACATATTTGAGGCTTTTAGCTGTGGTTTGGCTTTGCTATCTAAGCACTGGCATCTTAAAACAGATTTCTTGCAGCTGATATATTTAGATGAACTTCAGCTCCCAGTGGTTTTCTTGCTTTGTCTCTTATTTTCCTCTGGCATATTTTTATAAAACTTCTTCCAGGAAAAGAAAGTAATTACTTATGTAGCTAAATAGAATAGAGGTTTATTTAGCACTATTTTTAATGTGACTTCAATTTAAAGAATTCTAATCCTGGATGCTTTATGATTTACATACAGCAAAACTATTCCCTCACTAATTCTGAAAGGGTAAACTATTTGCTTGTAAAGCCAGCTTATGTGTTTTATTTTATAACTGGATTTATATATAACTCAAAGGTGTCAAAAATGAAAGTTGACAACCTGTTACTTAAGGCCTCTTTCAAAGTCCCGCTTAGAAGAAAGTGATTTATTTGTTGTTAAAATTTCAAGTTTTAAAAATTACTAGGGAAAAACACAAATGTTTATCTTTAAGCAGTTATTGTTCCTTAAGATATTAAATATCTTGCCAGAGCTTTTCAAGTCTAGTTCACATTTTATTGAAAAATTAAATACAAACAAGTGACAAAGTAAAAGAACAAAATTTCTTTTATGACTATTAAGAATTTAAACAAATTCATTTAACCTAGCCACGATTACCGTTATATCCAATAGTAAATTGGATGTTGTTTTGAACTCGTTTGTTTTTTTGGTGCCTTAAGGATTCATCATTATTGAGCTACTGTGGTACAAAAAAGGTTTTCAGTATTTGAGCTGTAAAGAAAGACCCCTTTTCATAGGAGGCCTGTAAAATTTAAAGACAAATGTAACAAAACTTTATTGTTTCTCAATAATCTTTCTCTTAACATTTAAATTACTTAGTTGGTATCCTATGAATACAATGCATCTTTTCAACGAAGAAAACAATTTATTTCAATACAATTTTGTGTTTTTGTTTGGAATACAGACCTTTTTCTTAGTTTATTATATATAAACACATTTTCAAATACAAAATGCTGTCTGAAATTAGTTATTGCAATTTGATATTCAAAGCATAGATACAGTTTTCTTTGCAAATAAAGGTCATAAGAAAATACATTTTAATAGAGTGGAATTAAAAAATTTTAGAAGGATGTAAATAAGCAACAATTTCTTTACATTGGATATATTTACAGCGGACTTTGGTTCTATTCTTTCCCATATGCATCTTACAAACGAGTCACCATTGTTCCCTTAAGTCAGACACAATTGCTCTTCACTCTTACTGGAAACTTTTCTAGATCACTGTTATGAACAGTGCATTGGACACTAATTTATTTTAGCTGCACAAACTCTTGTAGTTAATGACCCTTTCTCTTTCTCCAAAATTCCAAAAACTTCTTTTCAACAGATAGAGAGGAAAAGAGAAAAAAAAAAAAAAAAAATATATATATATATATATATATAAGCTGCAATTTTCTGCTGAATTTAAACTCTGCTCTAAAGACACTATGCAAATGACTTATGCTAAAGAGGAAAATACCCTTTCTCCCCCGGCGAGAAGTGTAGCTTCCTCCAAAACCCCACACCGCTTGTCTTTGCTGCTAGAGGCACAGCACGGGCATAATTTGTGGTTGTGTTTTTGCTAGTTTCTTACCTCTGGGCCTTCTTTATAGCTCTGCCCCCCACCCCACTGGCGGTGGCGCTCCCGCGGCTGCACGCTCGGCCGCCTGTTGGCTGCGGTGCCTCGCGGCTCGCGCACACTCCCCCGCGCCGCGTCCCGCACACGCGCGCTCCCGCCTCCTCCCGCCCGGGCCGCTCCGCCGGCGGCGGTGACTGGGCGGCAGGTAGCCAGCCAGCCAGCCGGCCTCGGTCCGGTAACCCATGGCAACCGCCCTGGTAACCCATAGCAACTGCACTGTGGAAAGGAAAAAAAAAAACCGGGTGGAGGGGGGCGGCGGGTGGTGAGTGGGAACAACAACCACAAAAAGACAGCGATTTACAGCCCGGGCCCGCAGCTCCCTGCCCCACCTGCTCCAGACGTGGGCACCGCGGGGCCCCTAACAGCGTTAGGATGGCAACTCTGGCCGTAGTAATAACGATAAAATACTAATGGCGAAGGGCTTCGGGGGAGTGGGTTTGGTGTGGGAGGCGGCTTTGAATACTGATGACCCTCCGGGCCTCCCGGTTCCCAGGCTGGCAGGGGCCCTCCGGGTTGGAAGTGCGTGGAGCGGGCCCCGCTGCCCGACGGCTGGGTGCGGGTCGGCTGCGCTGGAGCCGGCGGGGGCGGCGTCCCCCAGCCCGGGCCTGGACTGCAGCCTTTGTTCTGCAGATGCTCGCGCGGCGCTGCGGCCCCAGCCCCGCCGCCGGGCCGCAGAGGGCGACGACGCGCCGCCCCGGCCTGGGTGTGGCCGAGCCCTGGAGGGTCCCGCGAGCACCCGCGGCCGCGGTGGGGCTGCGGCAAAGCCTCCCGCATCCGAAGTGTTTCCAAATGCACGCGAATCGCACACATGAGTTAACCCCGTTCCCCTCTAGTCCACCCAGGACTCTAAAACCTGCCCCGCGGGCGCGCCGTCGCCTTAACCTGCCCTCCCGTCCAGAGCGGGGGCGACAGTTGCGCCTGGTGGCGGGACTGGGCCGTTAGGGAAGAAGCGCGTGCCTCCGGGCCCAGAAACAGCCCTGGGTCAGGGTGGTACGTGTGTGTGTGTGTGTGCGTGTATTGGTGGGTACAGGCGGGAGGTACAAGTTCCCCACCCTGTTAGCCTTGGGGCCCAGAAACGGAGCTGTGTTCTTTGCCCCAGAAAAAAAGAAGGGGCGCGTGGCCGGTGATATAGGGTGCAAGGCCGCCGGAGGACAGAAGGGGGCGCTGGAGGGCCAGCGCAGCGGCTGCATCCCCCTCTGGAGACTGGCCACCTGGGGTCTGGCTGGCTGCCTACGCGGTGGAGTGGTGCTAGGCTCCCAAGCAGAAAGAACCTGCTCCCCACATGGGTTTCGGTCTGTGCTTAGGAGCATCATTTACTCACTCGTGTATTCGTAGAAACCCTATCCCGCAAGAAGATGATTCAGGAAACACAGCTGGAACTGTTTCCCTTTGGTACAGAGCACCTGCGTGCCTAAAGGTCCACCAAGAGATGTAGTGGGGTGAAAAGGGTCTGCACTAGGAATCTGGAGGTTGCAGTTCCAGGTCGAGTTCTAACCAGCTGTGATTCCAAGCATATTTTGATGTTTTTAAAAGGAAAAGGCTTGGCCCGGATGCTTTTGAAGTCCTCTGACACTTCAATTATTCTATCTCTGCAGGTGTGTACCTAAATCCAAATAGCAAAACTATCAGGAACATCTTTTTGAAAGCAAAGACCTATGCAAGTATAATATATACCCACTTGTATAGTATATTTCCTGAAAGGTGATTAAATCAACTGGGTTTAATATATCTAATACTTTCACTGGTAGACAAAGGAAGTTGGCTATGTAAAGAATCTTGTTTTAATGTTTCACGGAGACAAGAATCTTAGCTCTCAGGGAAACGGTCTATTTTTCACAAATATGCACATTCTGGGTTCTGCTCCCTACAGAGCACTCAGTCCCGGGGCATCTGTGTGAACTGTTCAGAAGTAAAACACAGACCCTTGCCTGGCCTGGGATCCATGCAGTACACTCCCAGCCCTCTTGCATAGTGGTGTACCGGGAGCCCTGTGCCTTCATTTAATTTTTTTTTTTTAACAAAAGCAATTATAGAAAAGTGCAAATTTAACGTGTGACATTTAACATTTTGCCGTGGCAGGCAGCCTCCACTTAAATGGGGCCTTTCTGCGGAACAACAGGAGCCAAAAGGCCTTGTGTCATGGAGTAATGTAAGACACAATCTGGGCTGCAAACGCACAATGAATCGGGAAGGATTTATGTAATTAATTGACCAGTCTTAACCTGTTATCGTGATGTAAGGAATTTGGAACTCATTAATTTGGGCTCTGACAGATTTCATATTAGAGCTGGCAAATATGGATTGAGCCTCTTATTCTTGTAGCAGCTGGAATTTCCATGACAGTGAGGATTAGTGAAGAAGACCTATTGCTGGAGTCAAACTGCCTCTTTGTAATCAGTAGCCCTGTTCTGCATTAAAGGGATAATGAAAAAAAAAAAAAGGAGGAAAAAAGCATATTACCTGGCCGAGGGAGCGGTAGGGCCCTGTGTTCATTCTGCTAGCATGAAGGTTGAGCTCAAATATTTGCAGTTGAATGAAAACATTAATTTCAATCATAAAGTTAGGTGATTTCTCAAGCACCTTGAGAGAAGAGAAGGTAGAAGGGTCTCGGGGTCAGGTTTGGTATTGTTGTCAAAGTTAAAAAGGGATTAAAAGACAGAGCCTTTGAATTTCCTCTATGTGCACACAGGGACTGTACGAAGAAGGTAATAGAAGTCTTATGAGGGGCAAACTGGATTGTTTTGTAATGCCATAGCCATAAACAGTTCAGAGCCCTCAAGGAGAGACTGGCTTTCTCAGGAGCCACTTCCTGTCTCCTGGTCAGAGCACTTTAGCGGACCCCATGAAACCCAGAACTCACATAATGAGCTTTTAGCCCATTTAGTCAATAATCTAATCTGTGTCCTCTTTACGTGATATGATGATTAATGAATCACCCATTAGAAAATGTCCAGTTTCTTATTTGAGATTTTAAGAAAACTCGGTAAAAAAATCTAACTTTCACTTTTCCCTCCCCTGACAATCAGAAAATTGCTAGGTTGAAGAAAAGGTCCCAGAGATTAAAGGAAATGTTTTTTTTTTCCTTCCTTTACAATAGTTTCCCTTTATTGCTGCACTACGTGATAAGGTTAATATAACAACTGCCATAAGGATCATTAATACAGGAAGATAAGCAAAGTTGCACGTTTAAAACATTTGCAGGGAATCATTTACCTCCTTCTGCTGATAAAGAAGCCTTTGGTAACAAATACAAAGCTCAGGCTCTGAATATTTAACTTTCCAGAGAGAAAGCCCATTGACCTTTCCTAATATGTTATTACTCAGAAATGCTGTTTAAATTTGGGTATTGACTGCTCTGGAATTATATTTATTTAATTTGTATATTACCTTTTAAAATTTCCAAACATAATTTACATTTTAATGTAACAAATATTGTTATAAATCTTTGCAAAAACAGAAATATCTCCAAGCCCCTTTCCCTTCTCTTTTTTTGGGGGGGTCTTGATTCAACCAAATTCCAAAGTAAAGATTTTTTTTTTTAGTTAGTGATAATGGGATTTGATCTATCAATGAAGTACTTGATACAAAGATTTGTTTGTGATTATCTTGTTCACAAGTGATTTCTTCAGCTTTGGCTCCATTTAAATGAATACATAAAGACAAATGCTAGAAATTTGCATCAATATATTAATGTTATCCTTCACACTGAGAGAAAAAAAGAGAGCTAGTAGTTGTTATTGGTATTATTATTTCAGTGGGAAGGCAATGAAGATAAACAACTGGTATTAGCAAAGCTTGGATAACTAGTATAAACCATGACAAGGGCAATTAATAGTGTATATAAACACACTTCAGGTTTGTGTACAAGATCTCAGCTTTCACCCAGGTATTTCTTTGTATTTTTTTAAAAAAGTGATTTGTAAGTTGACAATTACAAAGTTATCAACTCATGCTGTGTGTACTATTTATATATCAGAGGTATGGCATAGACATACTGAAGTGTCGTTTATCAGAGAGAGTGTTGATCTGGAAGGAAGTCCGGTGAATCAGATTCTGGCTCTGCTGTTGGCGTGTACACAAAGGCACCTCCCAATCTCTCTGACCTCAGTTTACTCATCAGTACAATAAAAAGATTTGATACAGAATTTCCTAAAGGCACCTGTCCCCAACCTTTTGGGCACCAGGGACCGGTTTCATGAAAGACAATTTATTCACAGACTGGCATCGGGAATGGTCTCGGGATGATTCAAGCGCATTACATTTATTGTACAGTCAAACCTCTCTGCTAATGATAATCTGTATTTTCAGCCACTCCCCAGCACTAGCATCACAGCCTGAGCTCCACCTCGGATCATCGGGCATTAGATTCTCATAAGGAGCGCAACCTAGATCCCTCGCATGCGCAGTTTACAGTAGGGTTGGAGCTCCTATAAGAATCTAATGTTGCCACTGATCTGACAGGAGGCGGAGCTTATGCGGTGATGTGAGTGATGGGGAGCAGCTGTAAATACAGATGAAGCTTCACTTGCTCGCTGGCGGCTCACCTCCTGTCAGGCCATAGATCAGTACTGGTCCAAGGCCTGGGGGTTGGGGACCACAGCTGAAGTTGTTCTCTAAAGCACTAGTTCTGAGGGATGCTAATAAGTATTACTAGAAAAGGGGGGGATGTGGTAGGATGGTTTCCATGGTCAATTACATTTCAGACACATTGAGTTAAACAAAGTTTAACATTAATCTTCTGCAGGACTTCTCAGTGCCTTTCGTATATTAATGTTCATTGTGAATCTCTCTCGAATTCCTGACCTCAAGCTATCTTCCCGCCTTAGCCTCCTGGGGTGTCAGGATTACAAGCATGAGCCACCGCTCCCAGCCTCACTGTGAATCTCTAAGTGTGTGTTTGTGTAGGGATATTGTGTGCAGTTTTCCTAAACTGATTCAAAGAAGAGAGGCTAAACTTCTGTGTTCCTTTGAATCTAAATATTTTGGGTTTCTTCTCGGAATGATTAAGGGGCACTTGCATTCACCCTAGGTGTTCCTGAGGCCAAGGTGTGAGGAACGCATGTGGGTATCGCTAAATGAGAAGAATGCCCTTTCAGAGACCAGGTTCTGTAGACAGGCAGGGAGTTTGGTGCGAAATTTCAATCTCAGTTTCACTGCTTCCACCTGGGGAAAGTCACTTATCCTTTTGAAGTTTGTTTTTAAGTTTACAACATGACAATAATACTACAACATGGGGGCGGGTGTGAGGTGCAAATGAAATCACTGCATGTTCCCTCTGCTTGGAGAGGTCTTTTCCATTCCCCCTCCCAGTGAATGTTCTCTTGCTCGGCTAATTCCCACTAGTTGTTCAGGACTCTGACTAAATGTCTCCTGTGCTCGGATGCCCATTCTGACCACACCCATGACAAGTCAGGTGTGGGTTCTCAGTGTTTCCTAACACAACCGCCTCTCGTCGCCACGTGCCTTTCTAGTAGCCCTGCACTGCATGGTTGGGTCACCTGTCTGTCCCTTTCTTCTGGTATAGTTCCTGGAGGGGGAGGACTACATTTCATCTCTGGCCTCCTCCTCCCCGCCCCCGCTGCCAGCCCACAGTTTAATACAAAACACTTTCTAGAGTCCACGATGCATTACTGGCATATGGTAGACAAAAGGCCCACACACCCTTCCTAAAGCTCCTTTCCTGTGGCAGAACCAGCCAAAGCAGCAGAAAGAGAGCTTAGAGTGTGGTATTAGGTAAGTCAGAGATGTGCCTCCTTAAATTTGGGAAACCTCAGCTGCCCTGAGGGCGAACAAGAACCCTCTGTGTACCCTATTTCCAAGTTACAGCAACTTGTTTCCCATTTCTCTTTGGTAAGAGATCTCTGAAATGGTGATAGAGTGTCCATTCGTGAGGTCTACATGGCAGTCAATAAATGCTTTGCCGGAAATTACTCTTTTCCTTGATAAAAGATACCATTCATTGAAATATTTTAGTAAAATATTTCTTTTGGCCAACTTGTTTCTGAACTACTATAAATTGAAATACTTACAGTATTGGCGCTTTCTCCAAATGTCTGCTGCTATGGCATATAATCCCTTATAAAGTTGAAGCCCAGTCTGACTTTTAAAAAGTAATTGAAAAGTAATTTAAAACTTTACTCAGGTCTCCTAAAAAACACCAAAGAAGTCTCATTTTAACTCCCAAAACTTCATAAGAGCCTCCGTCCTCTCTCTCTCTTTCTCTCTCTTCCGATGCTACTCGACTCTTATTGAGGCTACATCCCAATAAACCCATCATAAGTTGAAAATATTATAAGTCAAAAATGCATTTAATACACTAACCTACTGAATATCATCGCTTAGCCTAGCCTACCTTAAATGTGCTCAGAATGCTTATGTCAGCCTACAGTTGAGCAAAATCACCTAACACAAAGCCTATTTTATAATAAAGTGTTAAATAGCTCATGTAATTTATTGAATACTATACTGAAAGTGAAAAACTGAATGATGGTATGGGTACTTGAAGCATGGTTTCTACTAAATGCATATGGAGTTTACACGATTGGAAAGTTGAAAAACTGTAAGTCAAATCATCATAAGTTGGGGACCATATACAGTCATGTGTCAATTAATGACAGGGACGCATTCTGAGAAATGCATTGTTAGGTGATTTTGTTGGTGTGTGAACATCACAGAGTGTACTTACACAAACTGAGATGGCAGCACCTACTACGCACCTGGGCTGTCTGGTATAGCCTGTTGTTCCAGGCTATAAACGTGTATGGCATGTTACTGCCCTGAATACCATAGGCAACTGTAACACAATGGTAAGTATCTGTGTATCTAAACATAGAAAAGGTAAAGTAAAAATACGGCATAAAAGATAAAAAATGGCACAACTGTATAGGGTAGCTTCGTTATACTTTTTTGGGACCACAGTTGTACATGGGGTCCGTTGTTGACTGAAATGTCACTATGTGGTGCATAACTCTATCTATCTATCTATCTATCTAACTGTCTACCTTTTTTTTTTCCTTTGAAGACAGAGTCTTGCTCTGTCACCCTGGCTAGAGTGTAGTGGTGTCATCATACCTCACTGAAACCTCAAACTCCTGGGCTCAAGTGATCCTCCTGTCTCAGCCTCCCGAGTAGCTGGGACTACAAGCACACACCACCACACTTGGCTATTTTTTTCTATTTTTAGTAGAGACGGGGTCTTGCTCTTGCTCAGGCTGGTCTTGAACCCCTGAGCTCAAGTGATCTCCTGCCTTGGCCTCCCAGAGTGCTAGAGGAGGGACCCACCGTGCCCAGCCCTGTCTGTCTGTCTATCTCCCATTCCTCTTCAGCTTCTTTTCAAACTCCTGACAATTTTCTCCTCTTTCTAAATTTCCAAACCCAGCCCACACTGGCTCTTGCCTTTCTCCTTTTCTCTAACCCTCCTTATCGATTCCTCACTCTTCTTCCAGTAGCTCTCGGTGTAAATCTGACGGCAGTCTCTGATCCACTCTGTTCCTCCCCACTCTGGTTCCAGCTCTGTGAAGCCACAGCCTAGGAACTAACTAGTCTGACAAGGATGGAATTCTCTTGAGGAGTAGGGAGCCGGGAGGGGAGGGAGCAGGCTGGCAGGACTGGCTGTCGCAATGTGCAGCTTGCAATCTAACTCTGTATATAGAGCTTCCTGAAACTCCTAATTTTGTTTGGTAATAAGGAACACGAGCTCGCATCCAACTTTTGCTTTCCTCTCTGTAGGTCTGTCTGCCAAATTTGTCCCCCGATCTTCAGGGGACCTCACCTAAAAGCCACTTTGTGAAAATCAATTTTATTTCTAAGGACCACTGGAGAAGGAGTCTGTGATCTTCTTTGGCAATACATGACAAAGATTAACACTCGTTTTAGAATATTATTTAACTCTGTGTGCCTCATGCTTCATGCTGAGCCCAATCTATGGCCAGATCACTGAGGCCTCAGGGTGAATGTGTAAGGAGGCCTGTGTGAGGCCACAAGGGAAGGAGGACACTCTGGTGCCCTCTAAGCACACTGAAATTTAAAAGTCCTGGGAAAACTGTGTTGAACTGTGCCACATTTGGGGAGGAAAGACAAAACATGTCTACAGGTTGGAGTCAACCTACAGGGTTTTTAAAATACAACTATATTTTATATTTTTTGAAAAGAAATTAAGGTTTCCTTAACTTTTAATTTTCTAGTTGAAATGTTCCCAACATTAGCATTTCATCCTACATTTTGCTATATTTATGGTTCTTTTCTGAATCTAAAGTTTGTCCCTAACTATAAATAATAAACCTCCAAACTCAAATATGACATTTGTGTAAAGGTTTTCACAGTGAGTTGCATTGTGAGCAGTTTAATTTCAGGCTGAGTGGAGTCTTTGTGTAGCTTATGGTTCAGCCTGACCTCCAGAGCAACAAACAATGTAACCACAGTAAACGTTTATTGAGTTCTAACATTGTGCCGACCTATAAGACAGCCAGAAAAAAGTAAAGGGTTGGTGAAGGCAGGTAAGATTATACTGTCTGTTACAGGAGACTGTTTTGAAATAAAATGGAAATAAATAAGGAGCTAGACTGTAACACAGAGATCCAGATTGCAATGGCTCAAAGGAGTGAGAAATCAATTTCTCTTTCAGGCAACTCTCCAAGGCAGGTGGGAAAGCCCTGCTCCAGGAAGTCATTCAGGAACCCAGGCTGGTGGAGTGGCTCTGCCATCAACATGTGCTTTCCAAGACTACTCCGGTCAGCTTTCTCTTTAGCCAGTAAGAAGGAAACACAAGAACATGACTGGGGCAAGCGCCTTTTAGTTTATTTTCCAATAGGCATTTTCAAACATACACAAATGTAGGTATAATGCAATATAACACATCCCTGTGTGCCCGTCACTCAGCTTCAACAGCTGTCTTCATGTGGTTGAACTTATATAATTTATATCCCCCAAATATGCCCTCCGCCTTTGCTATATTATTTAAAATCAAATCCCAGACATCTTTAAGAAGATGATCTGGAAGTTGTACACATCACTACGTCTCTTAGTGAGCACTCGGTCACACGGCCACACCAGATGCAAGCAAGGCTGGGAAATGTCTCTAGCTGGGCAGCGGTGTGCCGAGGAAGAAGGAGAGAATGCCACACTTGGGATTATAGGATTTGGGGGGACGTCCTTGAATAAGGCTGTAGAGATTGAAGTCAAGTTACTGAGGGAAAGACCAAGGATATTTCTACACTAGTAAAATCCAAATGAAGCCGATGGCGTACTGACACCTTGTGAAAGGCTACGGTGAGTCTTACACACTTGCATTTTCAGCAAATGCAACATTTGCTGAACAAAAACAGAATAGCAAAATTGAGTGACTTAGAAAGGCACCACTGACTCTTGCTCTTTTTCTCACCTGGGTAAACTTAGCTGAGATAATGATTTTAGAGGAGAGAATGTCAATATATATGTAAATTATGAAGATGGTTTATTTGCTTCTGCTGTTGGATCCCATGTCTGTCTTTTGAGGTGTTACGAGGTGCATGTGTGTTTGAGACTTTATGTACTTTCATGTAATAAGAAGAGAACAATACACCATGGAATTTAAAATGAGCAAAAGAAGAACTAATTTAGACTGGTTTAATAAATCAATTCATGGCAGGCCGGACGTGGTGGCTCACGCCTGTCATCCTAGCACTCTGGGAGGCCAAGGCGGGAGGATTGTTTGAGCTCAGGAGTTCGAGACCAGCCTGAGCAAGAGTGAGACCCCATCTCTACTTTAAAAAATAAATAAATAAATAAATAAATAAATTCATGATTAAAAAAAAATTATTGAGCATGCACTATATTGAAAGGATTGACCTGGGTCCTCCAGCAGATATAATGATCACAAACATTCAGTCCTTGTTCTCATGAGGGCAGATACGCATGAAAACATCTAACCGTAATGCAACACAGAATGAATCAGGTGCCATAGCTGAGGGTAGTGAACATCCATTGTCTTACCTGCTCACTCTCCATTCTCTTCCTGTAAGTCTCTTAATATTCATCAGGGGCCACCTCTCTTCACTCTCGGTCCCTATGGTTCAAGTGGAGCTGATTCAACCTCCATTCCTAGAGGGGCTGTATCCCAAACCTAGCCAGTTAGAGCAATGGTATTTTCCTGGCCCACATGATTGGCTCAGAAGTGGTCATGTGGCCCTATCAAAACCAATGACTTTTGTGCAACTGTTGAGAAAAGAAACTCTCTTTCATCCCAAGAGGTGGCTGGATAGGATGAAAGCCTGGAACTCTGGGAAGCCATTCTGCCACTGCCTGAGGTCGGAGCAGGCACAAGGGTAATAGAGCTGAGAGATGAAGCAAATGGGTCTTGATGACATCACTTAAACCTATTGGGTATTTCTCATGTCAAACACTGCAGTAAGCACACTGTTCACTGATTTATTTGTTCATTCACTCGCTTGCTCACTGCACCTGTGCAGTTGCATCTAATCCCTATACAGCAGTCCCCCCTTGTCACTTTCTGGGGTTTCAGTTACTGGCAGTCAACTAAAGTCCGAAAACAGGTGACTACAATACAGCATGATAAGATATTTTGAGAGAGAGACCACATTCACGTAACTTTTATTACAGTATATTGTTATAATTGTCCTATTTTAATGTTCATTGTTGATCTCTTACTGTGCCTAATTTATAAATTAAACTTTATCATAGGCATGTATGTATAGGAAAAAAGATAGTATATATGGGGTTCAGTACTATCCCAGGTTTCATGCATCCACTGGAAGTCTTGGAACGCATCCCCTCACATAAGGGGGGACCACTGTAACATTAATATGAGGTGGGTACCATTATTCCCATTGTATAGAAAAACGCTGATTACTTGAAGAGGTGGGATTGAACACAAGTCTGTTCCAAAACCCTTCATCATTTCCCTCTATGGTTTCCCCAGACACAGCTTCTTAAGGGGAAAATAGCTCTTATGAGACCAACGTATTCTCTTAGTACCTAGCGTAGTGCATTCACTTAGAAGGTACTCCGTATATTTAATGTATTTACTGGCTGAGTGCATATTTGTGCTGTAAAGGATGATGGTACTGTTAATCAGAGACAGAGCACACGAAGAGACATAGGATGACGAGAAAGGGAAGATGAATTCAGGTGCAGCCAGGGTGACTTCAGCATGTGGGGACAGGAGAGATGATAGGCCCAGAGACGAAAATGTGTGGTTGGAATCAGGACAGAGGTCAGAGATGCAAGTTTGGAAATCCTCAGAGAGGAGCATTGACAAAGGACATCTTTACACAAATGTTAACTCAGTGAGGCCTTCCGTGACCCAAAATTGCAATCTCCTTTACCTCTGCCCTCCCCATCCCTCTTCCCTGCTTTCTATTCTCCATAGATTTACCACCTGTATCTAAACAGCTGTCTATTCATGTTTAGCTATCTCCTCTGCCCCCCAAGACATTAGAAACTCCATTTGAGGAGGGAGATAGGCTGTCATTCACTGTGGTATGCCACACACCTAGACTAGTGCCTGGCACGTAGGAGGTGCTCAAAACATTTTTGTTCAATGAATACATGAAGGAATGGAAGTTGGTGAGATTGCTCACTGATAGCAGAGATTTAGAGTAGGGTGGACAGAAGACTCAGGAAGAGGAGATCTTGGAGGTGACTGAGAAAATCTAAAAGGCAGAAGGCAAACCAAAGAGCAATCCCCAAGACTAAAAAAAGTGGAGGGTTTCAAGAAGGCAGCAGTGGGCAGCATGGTCCAATGTTGCTGAGAGGTAAGAAATGGCCAAGACCATGACATTTGGAGTGAGTTCTCTTTGGTAATGTTGCACGGTTTCACGGTGTGGAGGCCCTTGGGATTCAGAGTCAATCATGGGAATTTGAATTCCAGTCCTGCCACTTATTAGTTTTGTAAATTTGGGTAACTCTCTGAACTGCTGAGCCTCGGTTTCTTTATCTATAAAATGGGTATAATACTGACCCTACTTCAAAGCATAATTTTGAGAATGCACTGAATTACTACATGTAAGAGACACGCATATGTGTGAATTATTACCATTATTACTGATTTGCAGTGGGTAGTATAAATATATAAGAATAAAGGAAGTCATGCAAATTTCTATAACCATTATTATTTGGGAATAATTGATTTTAAGAGAAAAAAATACATGATGATTCTTGCTGTCATTTTCAAACACCATGCATATATATTTGAAAGTGAGTACATGTATTCATGAATTTGAATGTGAGGCATTTTTTTTATTACGCCTGTTTTTCTGATTTTCCCTACCCCTTCTCACCCAGGCTATTTATGCAAATGCACAACCTTGCAGACAAGAGACAACATTTCAGTTCTCTGTCAATTGGGCTGGAGAGCTGTGAGCAACCATTCCCTTCCCCTGCCCCCTCACAAGCCAATCTTGTTTTTTATCCTTCATAGCCAGGAGGTTGCATATCTGTGTCTTTCTAAAAAATCACTGATTTTATTTATGCAGTAGTCTTTTATGTCATAGGTTTTGACTTAGATTTAGTCCCAGTGGCTGAAAATTCAACATTTTCTGAATTTTTTCCTCCAAAACCACAACCACATTTGGCAGCATAGAAGCTGGAGGGATGAATAGACTTCCATGTTGCTTGGTTATAGATAGGGAGATGCTGGCAGAAATTTGCAAGCATTTGCATATATACAATTGTCTGTCTGATGTTTGCTTCTGTTCTCTCTCTCCTCCTCTGCTCCTGTTCTCTTTGTGCAGTGAATTACTAATACAAATACAGATAATGAAATTTCTGATCCCAGCTTGCAAAGCAATGTACATTTTGGAAGGTATCTGGGGAAAATGGATAGGTTCTTTTGATCTCGTTGTTTTATCCAGACGAGGAAATGAGGAGAAGAAAGTAATTACAAGGCCTTGTCTTTGAAGGTAGAATGAGTGGCACCGACAGGCTTTCTTTTCAGGGAATCTTGTAGAGATGCTATTTTCTTGTTAATACCAATAGATATTATTCCTGCAAATAGAGTTTACGTATTAAAATGTGTGTTCACCAGATGGGACACTGTCCACAGGAAACAGAACAAGTTCCATCCCTGTGACATCAGAACAGAGTGGGTCTAGGGGGCGGGTGCAATTTGCCCTCAGGCTTGAGGCATTTACCCAGGCAGCCGTGACAGTGCAAATCCTAGAAGTGAGACGAAAGTAAATTTGCCCCTGAAAACATCTTGTGGTAAATCACTGCTCCTACAAATTCAGGAAGCATCAGTTTCTTAAGCAGAAGCATGACTTTGTTGGGCAACTGGAGGTGGTGGCTCAGTGGCCCTGATTAGGTGGCAATGATATCAGGAATTCTCAGCTTGCCTGACTTCAGAGTATGTTCCTATTAACTACTAGGAAATTCCCTGGAGAAGAGCTGAAAAGCAACTTTAATTGGAAATATTTTAGGGTAACAAATAATATTTTCTTATACTTATCCCTGTGGTGAACCTAAAGTTAATACATTGGTAAGCAAGCAACTAAAATTAAGCCCATGCTTTCTTAAACAAAGAAGTTTTAATTGTCAATGCCCTATGTCATTTATGGCATAACATGATCACTTTGATTCAAAAGTGCATGTCAATTCTTTTTCCCTTTTTAAATAATTTTTTTTTTTTTTTTTGAGATAGAATCTCACTCTGTCTCCCTGGACAGAGTGCAGTGGCGGCATCACAGCTCACTGCAACCTCAAACTCCTGGGCTCAAGCGATCCTCCTGCCTCAGCCTCCCAAGTAGCTGGCTCTACAGGCATGTGCCAGGACGCCCAGGTAATTTTTCTATTTTTAGTAGAGAAGGGGTCTTGCTCTTGTTCAGGCTGGTCTCGAACTCCTGAGCTCAAGCAGTCCTCCCTCCTTGGCCTACCAGAGTGGTAAGATTATAGGTGTGAGCCACTGTGCCTGGCCCTTTAAAAATAATTTTGATTTTACCTAATGTTGACCTTTTATCATATGTCATGTAGTAAACACCAATTCTGTTTGTCTGAACTAAGTTTCTAAACAATCCAAGTTTGTGTTGACAGCTTGTATGAAGAGAACAAATATTTGCTTTTTATTTCATGTAAATATTGCATGCTGTCAAACAAGACAGGCTTAAAGAGGCTAAGATTTTGTCTTTCATAGCTCACAAAGGGACAGCTAATCTATAGCAGAAATAATTTTAAATGTAGAACTGCAGTGTGGAAAATATAGACCTCCCACTGGTTGAAATGACATTAGTAGAAAAAAATTTTATCTGAAAAAGGTTATGAAATGTTTATTTTGTCATACAGCTTAAAATACATTGGGAATAGAATAAAAAAAGAGAGAAATGGTTTAGAGGACTGTGCTAACAGCTATTACTCTGTTGGAAATTAGTTTAGTGGTATTATAACTCTTTAAATAGACATATATGAAATGATACAGATTTACATTGAAACAGGGTTAAGTAAAAAACAGCGATAGCATTATTCTGGATAAAGTAGATCAGATCCAGCCCTTGAAATTACTGATATTAAGGAACTCACTGGGCAATCAAGTGGGTTCTTTGCTGTCTTTCAATTTTTTCATGGTATATCCTTTATGGCCCATAATGAGGTAGGTATGGGTACACTGTTATAGCTGTAGTTTTGTGACAGAAAGTGAATGGAAGAAAATTTCTCTTAAAAATGAAAACAATATTCATCCTAATGATGCCTTTGAACTATACACTATGGAGATTTAAGCTCATATATGAAATTCACTTGCAGATATAATGGATACCAATCTGAATATGAAATATTCATGTGTACCATATTGCTTCTGTTTGGATTCCTGCTGTCTGCCATTCTAGGTGGGATTGTGGACTGACTTTTCCCTCTGACTCATTTCCTGTGTCACGATGCCCACTGTGCAATATGACTGGGTTATGTCAGCTGCTGAGCTACCTTACTGGTGTGACTGTTGTCCCTCCTTTCCTTTAAACAATGAAGAATTAACTGTTCGGTTACTGTCACCTGCCTTAGACAACACACTTTATAACACAGGAGGAGAATTTTAATAAGACCTCCAAGGGGCCTGCTGCCATTTTTAGAGGGAAGGTTCCTGAAATGGAAGTGCATGGAAACTCCCAAGAGAAAGCTGTTTAAAACACCCCCACTGAGAGGAACCCGTGTCATCCCATTTTATTGTCTACCTGTCACCACAGCCCTTGCATGATTCTGACAGGCTGCTCTTTTCTCTTGTAGCCAGTGCTGCTTAATGTCATTTTCTTGGTCGAACATCTTTATTTCTGACTTGTTACAAACCATTAACTAGTTTCCAGTTTCAATGTCCTGGCTACTTTTGACTAGTAAGTCATTTGGCATAACAAGGTTTCCCTTTATCTTCTTGCTAAAGAAAATCTCTACAAGAAATGATCAATGTTCCAATTTTTATGAATCCTAGCAGATAGGAAGTGCCTGTCATCAGATGCAAGGAATCTTTTCTGAAAGCTTATTCTAGTTCATATAATAGAACTTGACAGATGCACTAGGTAACCATTATATTGTTTGTAGAAGGCTTCAAACAATTTAGGTTAAAAGCAGAGAATTTTATAAATATACTTGCTTCTGATGGTTTCAAATAAACATAACAGCATTGTTTATAATTAGATTTCCTAGATGTAATGTTTTCACACATAAATTTTTTTGAATATATTCTGAAAAGCGTTCAGTAGTTTAACAGTTGTCAATCTCTATAAATGCACTTTTCAAATGTTAGTTGCATGTGGTGTTGCTAAAATGAAGAGTGGCTGCTTTGGACACTGATTTAAAAATAATATATACATAAACATATGGCTTGATGACATATTGCTAAAGCATTAAAAAACTTAGACTGTGGTTTGGTTTTGCATAAAGCTACTCACATATGAAAATAATTTAACTTTAATCTTTTTCTAAATTACTCCATAGTATTAAAGTTTTAAAAGTATACTTTTTAACAAATGTATTTAAAAATTATGAGCATTTCTATTAATGAAATGTTATATTATTTAAATCCGAAATAGGAATACTTATGTATCCTTGCCTAATTAATGGATCAAGTAGATTTAATCTAATCGGTTACTGACCTAGCAATTCCACTTTTAGGACCCTGGCATAGTGAAATAGGTGAGCAAGTGCATAGGCATGTATGTTCAGTGTATCTGGCATTGTTTTTTTAATTTATGAAAAATCTGAGACAATTTGGCAATCTATTAATAAGGGAATGGATAAATGAGCCATGGAGCATCTCTAAAATGGAACACTACATTGTTGTTTAAAAAATAAGCTACAAATGTATGTGCTGAAGTGGGACGATGTCTTTGATAATATTGTTGAGTGAAAAAAACAAGTTGCAGTACAGTATGTAGAGAGCGTGATACCATATCTGAGAGGAGGGGAAATTTGCTCTTCCTGCCTCTATCTTCGTGTGAACATAGAAAACAGTCTGGAAGGATACACGCCAACCTTTGGTCTGAAGACGTGGGAAATAAGAAGAAAGACTTGATCGTTTGCTCTATATATCTCCATATTATTTGAATTTAGATACTCTAATGTTTATGGACAATATGAGTTCACTTGACAACCTGATTAAATAATTTAAAAAGGAAATTTCATGTCATAGAAAGGATAGGATGAAAAGACATAAATGTAGCTACTTGAAATTTCTAACAAAGAAGCATGGCTTCCTTCCATTCAGTTAATCCTGGCATTTAGAACATTTGTGCCTTTCTATGTATTTTAACAAACAGAATCTCAAAATCTGGGTGCACATGCTGTCAACTCAGAGTCTATGCCATCCTAGGCAGCCGCTGTGGTCCTTAGTTGGTTTCTTGGTGCTGTATTTCAAATCAGCTCATAAATTATTAATAGTACATGTGTAGGTCAGAGACACACTAACCCTGACAATCATTTCATAATATTCTCTCTTTAGCATTAGAAGAGAAGAGAAGGGAGTAATCAATATGCAACATCGGGGGTACATTTCACATAGATATGGTATATGCACTTAGAAAAAAAGAGTCAGATCTTTACAAAAACCTGTCAGCCTGGCATTAATCTTGTATTGTGAATAATGTGGCTATCTATGAATCTTTAATATTTTTTAAATGATGAAATTGTATGGTATGCTCTACCAAAGCAAATTTGATAAAATGTGAGAATTGTTTGATCAATGAAGATGTTGATATACATGAATAAAAAAATTTAAACCTAGCTTATTACAGTGAAAAAAGCAAAAGCTATACTTTGACCTCAGGGTAAATTTTCAGGCCCCATAAATTGAGTTTTATCATTATCCATAATGCCTAGACATGATTCTTTAAACAAGTTATAAAATTATTGTTTGGTTAAAACTATTATCCCACAAGAAAGGCATCTCTGGTAATATACCACTAGCAACCAACATAGTGCTGGCTTCTGGCTTATCATAAAACCACATTTGAAGATTTCTAACAAACACAGATTAATGTTTCATATATAAGATACAGCAGTGCTTGTGAAAGATTACAAATCCAATGGCTTGTTAGAAATACTGTTACATTCATTTTTTTTCCATGAAGTAATCCTGGAATAATTTGTTCCAGGTTTAATTTTCAGTGAAAGTAAGAAAAGTAGATGAAGAACTTTGCTTATGAAATTTGCCTAATGAAGAAATTTTAATCAGTGCTTGTTGAACTGAAGATAAAAAATATAGTTTGTTTCTATAGATTTGAGGAGAATTAACATGTATCTGATTGTTAATATTTGATTCTTGTTTAATTATTTATTATATCAAGGAATGAATCTGTCAAGTAAATAATGAAATGCGTACATGCAGCATATGTAATTAGGTTAGGTGCATAAATCCAAAGTGTTCACTTTATAGTTGTCAGTGCAAAATTTATTAATAATGAGAAATGTTAAGTGAAGAAAATTCTTAACACAGTCTACCTCATTAGTGTGGATTATAGCAGTTGTTGGTTGAAAAAGAAGGCAGAGGAAAAGAAGGGGAAGAATAGCAGTGGTTAGGCTTCGTTTTCTCAGTTGTGTTTTAATCGTTTAAAAATAGTAGTGAATTGGAGCACATTTTACTTTCTCCTATTTAGAAATATGTGATTGAACAAATGAGTTGTGGGTTTGAATGAATGCTGCAAATTCCATATTGAAAAAAATACAGGCCCCAGGGTTTCCAAATCCAAACAATTATTTAAGAGAGAAAATTCAGCTAACATTTGAGAAGTAAAAACCTACATTTGTGATGGAGCTGTCAGATTCGAATCTTAAGATTTGGCTTTAAATTCACCATGAAGGTCCAAAGATGGCAAGCAATGCATTACCAGCTGTGCTTCTCCATTTCTTCTTCACTAGCTGAGTGAAGAAAGGAGGGAAAGGAGGGAAGCACTTTGTCAACTGCATTCCTCGAACCCAGGGGTTTGCCTGGGGTGCTGGCACATAGAATGAAACAGGAGTCTGAGGAGTCCTCATTGTACCTGTGAGTGGGGCTTGATGGGCGTACCAAGTGGGGTCTCTGGGTATGTCAGGCTGGAGATTAGAGAACACTCTCTGTCCCTGAGGGTAGAGTGTGAATCCTGCCCCTGCAGGGACCTGGCTGAGTGGGTGCCACCAACTCCATATAAAAAATCTGACTTGATCACCTGGTTAGACTTAGTTCTGTCCTTAATGTTAATCCTTAATAGCTCTGTGTGGCATAAAGGGCAATCAACCAGAAAACAAGACAACGAGATCCCACTCTGTCATTTACTAGTCTGGCAACTTCCAGAAACTCTAGAGCCTCAGTTTCTCCACCTATCAAATTAGGGGGCTGTCATTCTGGCTTAACTGGTCTATGATTCACAGAGATGGTGTTGGAATATATCAGATTTTTGTGCAAGGAGATGAACATTTTGAAAAAAAAGGGAGAGTATTATTGTACGAACGCTCATCATCTGACTAGGTATTGTTATAGAGGCAGTTATACACTTATTAGAAGATGAAAGATATAATCACAAAAGGAAGTCCATGTGTTATTTTAGTAAATGACATGAGTCTAACTATAGGCACCACTTAAGACCTTTCTTGCCTTACAGATATAAAAAGTAAATGAGAACTAGAAGGCCTATTTAAAGAAGTAACATTATAAAACAAAGAATATATGTTGCAATTTTCCTACCTGTCTCAGTGAAAAGAGGGGAATGGCTATTTCATAACTTTATTTTCGAATGTTTCTGTGATTTACAGATTTTCAAAAGAGTAATATTCTGATGGTGAATAATCTAGTTATCAAATTATTTGCTAAATCAAAGGGATTATTTATTATCCTCCTGTCTTAGTTCTCAAATGTCTACAAACTAAAGAACTTAAGGCAAAAATGGCTTAATTCAGGCCAGGCACAATGGCTCATGCCTGTAATTCCAGCACTTCAGGAGACTGAGTTGGGAAGATCACTTGAGATAAAGAGTTTGAGACCAGTCTTGACAACATAGTGAGACCCCATCTATAAAGACAATTTTAAAAATTAGCTGGGCATGGTGGTGCACACCTGTAGTCCTAGCTACTTAGGAGGCTGAGACAGAAGGATTCCTTGATCCCAGCACAGGAGTTTGAGGTTACAGTGAGCTACGATCTAGCCACCGCACTCCAGCCTGGGCAACAGAGTAAGACCCTGTCTCTAAGAAAAAAAAACAAACCAGGCTTAATTCAGTCAAGCATTAATATCATTAAAAGAAAAACCTTATGCAGGGTCCATAATATGGCTAGGTATTTACAGGGAAAAAACAAAGCAAAAGAGTGAATATAATTTTACCATGCCCTAAGAAAATTATCAGTTGAATTCAGCCAATCAATTTACTATTGACTAAATCAATAGATAAACTTTTTTCAAACACTCTTTTTTTGTAGAAAGAACCAATACAAGAATAATCAAAATATAATTATTATTATTATTATTTTTTGAGACAGAGTCTCACTGTGTTGCCCGGGCTAGAGTGCCGTGGTGTCATCCTTGCTCATAGCAACCTCAAACTCCTGGGCTCAAACGATCCTCCTGTCTCAGCCTCCCAAGTAGCTGGGACTACAGGCATGCGCCACCATGCCCGGCTAATTTTTTTCTATATATTTTTAGTTGTCCAATTAATTTCTTTCTATTTTTAGTAGAGATGGGGTCTCGCTCTTGCTCAGGCTGGTTTCGAACTCCTGAGCTCAAACAATCCGCCCGCCTCGGCCTCCCAGAGTGCTAGGATTACAGGCATGAGCCACTGCGCCCGGCCAAAAATATAATTATTTTTGATTTTGAAGTAATAAATCATTATAAATTGCTGATACTTTTAGTGTCTACTCAACAGCAGTCCTCCCTTACTCCTTGGAAACCCAACCCAGATTCTTGACAAAAAATAAAATATTTTTAAGCTACTATGCTTTGGAATGGTTTGCATGCAGGAATAGGTGACTGGGAAAGTGGCTAAAATTCAGCTTTTGTTTTGACATTGCCTGTCCTATTTCCTGCTTTCTTGCCACCCACCCCCATTATAACTCCCAGGTAAATCCTGATTAGTCATCAATTATGATTATCTCCTCTCCTTTGCTTTGCCAATGATAATTCAGAGACAGCCATATGCCCCAGTCTGGCCAATGAGATAAGAGAAGATTTCTGAGGCATCTTCTGTTATAATTTCTCTACTCTTAAGAAATTAAGGGAAAAAAAAAAAGAAATTAAGGGAAGAGTAGTGTGTCTTTTTGTCTTAAAATGATGCCTGGAACTATGGCAGCCATTCTGAGACCTGAGAACTAGTTAAGCACAAGGTCAACAAGCTGAGGATGGCACAGTGGAAAGATGAGAAGAACTTAACAACATTAGACATTTTTGAACTGCTGAATTAACCAACCTTAGCATCTGCTACTTTGGGACTTTCTACATATATACCACATTTTCCATGTTTTTAAAGCTAGAACAGATTTTCTATTACTTAAAGTTATCCTAACAAAAACAAAAGGTATGAGGAGCTTTATTTTATCCCATCTAAGAGAACAGTTCATTCTTAAGCTGGGAATGAGGTTTATACAATTCTGCTGATAATATTTATCACCCATTTTACTTATTTGCATGCTAATATTTAAGCCCTCCAACTGTTTGGAAATGTGCATTATTTTAAGAATACTGGGTGTCAATAAATAAAACATATGCTAAATATTGCTGAGAACAAATACTAAGTAACTCAATATTTTGTGTCACTATAGGTGAGGAATGGGAAAAGCTTCTTGGAAGAGGTGGTATTTAATCTGGACCTGGAAGGATCAGTGATATTTGAACAGTGGGACAAGGAGTTCAAGGGCATTCTAGAAAATACAGGCATCCAACTACTGAAGTCCACGTCATGGGACGGGTAATGCAACAGTATGATTTGGAAGTGTATGGTGGCAGGCAAATAAGGCTGGAGGGGGGTTAGGTGCAGATTGTAGAGGGTCTTGAATGTCTTGCTAAGGAGTTTGGGCTTCCTTTCCTTGTCAGTGGGAAACAGAGATATTTAAGCTAGTCACCACTTGCTGACTCTGGATGATCTAATAAAGCATATAGTATGCATTTTATATAGGTTTTTTCCATATTTTTTGTGAAAAGTGTACATGATTTTAATGAAACAATAAACAGTTTCATTCTAATTCAGATTGTTTTAAAGCAGGTGCCAAATGATACTATTAATAGTAAGTGACTGGGTAAGTAGCCATTGTTTTCCCAAAAGTTTAAAACTAGATGCAAATTCTTCAAAGAGGCTACCTGATGAAGGCCAGTAAACATTTCCAAGGCAGTCAAGCTCAAATACCTGGGTGTGTGCAGGATGGTTGGATGAGGGGTCTGATGCTCCCGGGTGCCTTGCCTGTGTAGGCAGAGAGATGCTGTCTTGAGGGAAGAGAGAGTTGGGAAAAGCTGCTTTAGAGCCTTGAGGCTGAACCAGGTTAGAGGTGAGTGCCCAGGAAGAGAAGCTGGAAGTATGAGGTCCCACTGAAGTGTCCAGAAGCAGACGCTCTTTGATGAAGAGACAGAAACATAGAGCAGGGAAGAGACATGACCAAATTTCTGGAGTTTTCATTTCTTTACTTTTTTGTTATCTTCTCTTGCTTCAAAAAGGAATTAACCCGTAAATATGTTCCTGAACAAACATGAGGCAGCAGGATTTCTTCAATGCGAGAGAGAGGACTAGAAAACGACTCTCCTAAACTTTAACTCTCTTCTTAGCTTACTTAACCCTGAAACCCTGCAAATCTCTGCAAAGCTAGCTTTGTTGCCTGGCCCCTCCATGGTTACCAAGTGGTAGACACATGTCATCCAGCAGAAGAAACTGGAACGGCTTCCACGGGTATGTATGTATGTATATATGCATATATGTATGTATGTATGTATGTATCCATTTATTTTAGAGACAGGGCCTTGCTTTGTCGCCCAGGCTGGATTGTAGTGTCCTGATCATAGCTCACTGTAGCCTCCAACTCCTGGGATCAAGTCCTGCCTCAGCCTCCCAAGCAGCTGGGACTACAGATGAGGCACCACCACGCTCGGCAGGGTCTTTTTTAGAGCAAGGAAGCATTTCTCAGAAACCCCAGCAGATGTCTCCTTGTGTGGCATTGTCCAGGACTGGTCACGTGCTCTTTTCTAAACCAATGCCTGGACAAGGGAGAGGGTTGGTCACAACAGGTTTAGCCTACTTCGGATTTACTGCTGGACCATGAAGGAGAGGGAGGAATGAGGATGGGGTGGGGAGAAAGGAGTGTGGACAGCTGTGTGAGCTGCAAGAAGGGCCTAGCAAAGAAATATTGCAGAGTGGTTAAGAGTGCAGAGGGGCCTGGTCTCTCAGGCGTGCTCCACCCCCTTCCTAGATGGATTACCCTGGATCCCCTAAGAGGCTTTGCTAAGCCTCGGTTTCCAGGAAAGCAATGGAGTTGTTTTGACAGAAATAATGTGGGTAACGCAGTTGGCATAGTGCCTTACACAAAATAAGCGCTGAGTGGATGTTTACCATTATTATTGTTGTTGCCGTTATAAAAAAAAAAAGTGACCTATCTTCTGCCCTCAAGAAGTTCACAAGGGGCCCACATGTGATAACGGGAGCTGTCCGAAGGCAGGGGGTGACTTCTTGCCAAGGAGCGAGTCCTGCCCTCTTCTCTAAGCCGGAGGAAGAAAGGCTCCGTGAAGACTGCTTTTCCTCCGCGCACGACTTGCCTCAGTCATCTTACGGGGGAGCTCAGCTAGGCTGGGATTTGGGCGCTGGGTTCTGCACAGTGACACAGCATAGTGCTGGTGGCAGCAGGTGCCAAAGGCCTGGGGAGCCGGAAACAGCACGGCCCCCTCAGAGCGAAAGTTGGGGCGCTAGGGATGCTGACGTCCAGTTTAATCACCGTGGGCGTGCGGGACGGAGACCAGTGGGGTCCGGCCTTTTCTGTCAGGGTTCAAGGTTACGCATCACACCCCCCGAGCGCTCTCATCTGCCCGGCATTTCCGTAGCATTAATTGCATGCCGGAGCCAAGAGGCAGGGCGTTCGCGTGCCGCCCACGAGAGAGTCTCAAGCGGTGCTCCGCTGCCCCGCCCTTCCCTTTCCCACCCCGGGCCCCCCGAGTGAGCCTCCCAGCCCGGGGCGCGGGGCGGGAGGGCGGTGGCGGCCGTTCATCAGGGGGACAGCGGCGCGTTCCTGGGGCCTCCGCCCGCAGCCGGCGGCGGGACCCGGGCAGGCGGCCGAGGCCGCGGGCCGTTTGCATTCCCCGGCGGTCATTTTTATATGCGGAGGTAATGAAGTTGTCAGCGGCGCCCCGAGTGTGGCAGAGCCTGATATTCAAATCCACCTGCCCGTTTCGCTGCCTCCCTCCCGCCGCCCCCGGCCCCCGCCCCGCCGGCCCGCGAGTCCCGGGATGTGCGCGCCCGCGCCACTTCCCTTCCTTCCCCGCGTCTTTGTCTCCGTTTCCCTCTCCTCTACCCCTCCTCCTTTGTGTCCCTGGCTAGACTCAGCCTCAGAAACCAGCGACCCTTCCAGAGCCGACTGCCAGTGACCCCACGACTGCCAGGCGCACGGCCCATTCCCCCGCTGGAGGCACATCTGGGGAAAGGGTTAGTGGCTGCCGCCAGGCCGCCACCCTCACGCTCAGGCAGCGCCATGCCTGTCCTCTCTCCCCCTCCCCCGCAGCCCCTTGCTCCCCGCTGCTTCTCCATCTCCAAGAAAGATGACCTAACGCTAGCATTACCATTTGGGCCTGTGGTAGTTTTCTTCCCTCTTTCCGAATGCGTATTTCTGGTCGTTTTTATGGTTGCAAAAAACACAACGTAGCCATGCACTCAAGGCTGCTAAGAAAAGGCTGTTCAACAGTTGCAGCACTGGCAGGGAAATGAGGTGGAAAGACACGCAGGCCTGCCTTGAGACAGGTAGTTGAAGGAACAGTGACCATTTAAGCTCCTGGGATTCATTTTCCTAAGCCTCTGTAGCTGTGCTGCCCACTGGGGCAGCCACTGACCACATGAGGCTATTGAGCACTTGAAATGTGACTAATCCCAATCCAGATATTCTCTGAGTGGAAAATACACACCGCATTGTAAAGACTTTGTATGAAAAAAAGAATGTAAAACTGTCTCATTAATGATTTGAACATAGTGATTGGATATTAAAATGATAATGTTTTAGGTATACTAGGTGAAAAAATGTAGTATTTTAATCAACTAAATTTGTTCTTTATTAGTTTTTTAAAAAACGTGGCTACAAAGAACATTTAAAACTATACACGTGACTCGTGTTGGATTTCTATCAGACAGCAATAGTCCAGAGGGTGAAGGCTCAAGGAGCTTTCCTCTGACCCTGGTCTCTCACCTTACACAGCACATTCTTTGGGATAGAGGAAAAGCCCTTGGATCTTAGGCATCAAACATCCAGAAAAATAATTAGGAAGTATTTGGGATTATATTGAAAACCCTGACAACACTGAGTAGAGGCAGTAGCCTAGATTACAAGTGTGTTCCTTTTCCCTTTGTTGACTGTAAAGGAAAACTCACGCTCCCCCAAAGCCGTTCCACAAAGCTATGGACCAACAACAGTGTGTGAAGGTGGGCCTCTAGGATTGTTTTGTGCCTTTTAGGAGTTATTTTGTTGCACACTAAACTTGCTGACATGCCATTTAGAAAAGTGAATACTGTGTATGCACTGTAACAACGATTTCATAAGTATTTTTGGTGTACATTGTCCCTCAGCATGCGCAGGCTGTGCAGTAAGGGCTCCCGGAGTATGCATTGCCACGATGCGCTGCAAATGATCCAGGCATGGGGGAGTCCCCGAGTGTGCATTGATTCCATACACGGCCATGGCTCCTACAGGGCTTTTATGGCGCAGTTCGCCAATGATCCGTGTGTTAAAGACTCCCAGAATACACATTGACACGATAGACTGAAGTTGTTTGGGTCTATCGTGGCAATGATCCGGGGATAATGGTGGTGTCTTATGCACTTTCATTGAGATTGGAGTGTTCCTGGTCCTAATGGCAGAACCAGAACTGCCCCAGTTAAGTCCCACCGTGACTCCCGGTGAAGGGTGCATGGGTCTTTGACCTACTGCTTCGAAAAGTGACACTATGGCATCGCTAATGTTTGTTGATGTTTTAACTGATGAAATCGAGTTAGCGTTTTTTTCGTCCAAATGTCCTTTTTGTAATTCAATACCTGGATTGGGGGTCCGTGTCCTGATGGTTTCATCTGGTTAATCATAGCTAAAGACCTAGGAAAGTTCCTATTTAAAGCAAGAAAGTGGTTTGGGGAGAATAAGTTGGGAGATGCATATGAGGTCGGGAGTTACATGGAATAAATAAACTCCATCCTGAGAAATCCTAGTTGGCTAGACTGAAATAGATAAACAAGATGAAGACGGTAAGAAGCTGGAAGACACTTTTAAAAAATCATAAATGTAGTATGTTCAATAGTAAAATAATTGAAACACTGCAGAAGTAAATGAAATAAAAAATGAATTCTCCCTCTCCTTTCTCTCTTCTGTATCACCACTGTTACAGTCAACTGTATGGGGCATGTGACTCTGTATTATTAATTGAAATGATTAATTTAAAATATAAGATATTAAAGAGTAATGTTTGGCATTACCCATTTGTGTAAACAAAGAGTAGATATAAAGTCATGTGCCAAATAACAATGCTTTGGTTGGTGATAAAGTGCATATATGATGGTGGTCCCATAAGGTTATCATGGAGATGAAAAATTCCTATTGCCTGGTGATGTGGTAGCCATCTCAGCATCGTAATGCAATGCATTACTCATGTGTGTGGTCATGCTTTTTAAACAAACCTACTATGCTGCCAGTCTATAAAAGTATAGCACATACAATTATGTATAGTACATCATACTTGATAATGATAATAAATGACTGTTACTGGTTTATGTATTTACTTGCTATACTATACTTTTTATTATTATTTAGAATATATTCCATATATATTTATATATACATAACTATATGTATATAAAGTTAACTGTAAGAAAGTCTCAGGTGGGTCCTTCAGGAGCTGTTCCAGCAGAAGGCATTGTTATCATAGGCGATGACATCTCCATGTGTGTCATTGCCCTGAAGACCTTCCAGTGGGACAAGATGTGGGAGTGGAAGACAATGATATTGGTGGTCCTGACCCTGTGTAGGCTTAGGCTAAGGTGTGTGTTCATATCTTAATTTTTAACAAAAAATTTTAAAAAGTAAAAAAAAAAAAATTGAAAATAGAAACTTATAGAATAAAGAATTAATAAAATATTTTTGTACAGCTGCACAATTTGTTTTAAGCTAGGTGTTATTACAAAAGAATCAAAAAGTTAAAAAGTTTATAAGGTAAAAAAATTATAGTAAGCTAAAGTCAATTTATTATTGAAGAAAGAAAAAAATTTTAAAAATAAATTTAGTGTAGCTTCAGTGTACAGTATTTACAAGGTCTCCAGCAGTGTACAGGAATGTCCCAGGCCTTCACATTCACTCACCCCTCACTCACTGGCTCACCCAGAGCAACTTCCAGTCCTGCAAGCTGCATTCATGGTAAGCGCCCTATGTAGATGTACCGTTTTTTGTCTTTTAAACTGTATTTTTACTGTACCTTTTCTATGTTTGGATATGTTTAGATACACAAATACTTACCATTGTGTTATAGTTGCCTCGAGTATTCATATAGTAACATGCTGGATAGGTTTGTAACCTAGGAGCCATAGGCTATACCATCTTGCCAAGGGGTGAAGTAGGCTATATCGTCTAGGTTTGTGTTAACACACTCTACAATGTTTGCACAACGATGAAATCACCTAATGACACATTTCTCAGAAAGTATCCTCATTGTTAAGTGACGCATGAGTGTACATTGAACATCCCTTCTTCTCAGCACATTTAGATCTGTTGCACCCTTTGAAATGACTGCATGGAATTCCAGGGTATGGATATAACAATTTTAGAATTTATGCTATTTCAACCATCTCTGTAATGACTATCCTTATACATTTGCATTGAAAAATTTGTGCAAGTATATTCATAGGATAAATTTTTAGCAGTGGACATGCTGGAACAAACAGATGTACATTTAAAATGTATATATTGCCAAGTTGATCATCTTACACTCCATCTAACTGTATGTGCGCCTATTTTCCCAATCCAGGCCAACATGACGTTTTATCTTGGAGGGCACTTCTAAGGTGTGAGAGTGAATTTCCCCAACAATTTCTCTGCACAGCTTTACACTGAGAACCCAGCACGGGGGGCTGTGATAAATGCAGCAAAGTGAGGAAGTCAGACTACAAAGTAGTAAGTCCTGTTAGTCAAGATTAAAAAAAGATACAGCCACAAATCATGCTGAGATCCATTGAACTTTGGTAATAGCTTATCAACATGGGAAAATTGGGAGTAGATCACATTAATTCATGATTCAGCAAATATTTAATGAGAAGTTATGAGCGGTCTTCTCCACTGGATTTTAAGTCCCTTGAGAGTAAGAGTTTTGTCTTTTTATCTGCGTGGCTTCCACAGAATTGTGGCATGGGGCCTGGTCTAGAGTTGTTTTTATTGTGTTTGTTTGTTTGCTTGTTTTAATTTGCTATTTACTGTCTGCCATATGCCTGGCTCTACCAGAAGCTGGGCATTCAAGGTGGCTAACATGTGATCTTTGCTCCCAGGAGCTCAGAGTGAGAGAGACAGTGGGATGTCAACCAGTCTGAAAATTCACACGTGAAGACAAAGTGATCATCGAGCAACTAACTCTGATGGAGTACAAAAGTTTCTCCAAAGTTTGATATTTGAGCTGGATCTTGGAAGATGAGTAGGGAATGGTTTCCAGACCAAGGAAGGACTTCTAGACAGAGGAAACCACAATGAAAAGGCTGGAGCTTTTTGGGAATGGTTCATAAGGGTTGTATGTTGGGGATGGGAGAAGGAGAAGAGGGGAGGAACCCACATAGAGACATTGGGTCAGGTGTCCTGGAGCATAAAGTGATGGATAGAGGGAAGGAGTGAGGTTCTCATTCAGACTCTATATCTGAACCGTAGTGGGGCATTTGTAAGTCATGAAAATCCCATAGCTTTACAGTGCCTCAGTTGTAAAATGGCTAGATAATTTCTAATATAGTCCAGATGATTTCTAATATTTTAATCAGCTCTAAAATCCTATGGCCTTTCAGCTACAGGTCTTGAACTTGCCTGAAAGGATTTTATCTTCCATTCTGTGTGCTGAGGAGCACTGTGTGATATCTCAGGGTGTGCCTTTGACATGGCAGTAAGTGGCTGCTTATAATTTGCTGTGACTCGCTGCTATGGGCACCTCCTGTGACCTCAAAGGCTTCATATACTTTTTGGAAAAAAAAGAAAAAAGAAAGAAAAAGAGGATACTAGTAAAAGTGAAGAAAACAAAATGGCAGGCAGTATAAATCTTTTGGTAATTACTCTTTATAGGCAATGGAATCGTATCTCCACTCTGAAAGTTGAACAGATGTTGCTTAAATGGTTTCTCTGAAGTACATTGCAGAGTTGGATGTCAAGTGTCCTGTTTCTTGGGATTCACACGCGGAATGAATTTTATTGGACTTGATAAGCTTGCCATCCATATCCTCCTCTGCGGCAAACGGAAACATTTTGACTGAGGCAGTGTCTAAAGATAGAGAGAACCCTATGGCCTATTGATTAGAGACCTCCCTTCTAGCTGACACCAGTACTCTTTGAGAATTATTACTCGGCCCATCTTGTCCAAAAGAGTGAGGGACGTGCTTAAAGTCTGTGCTAACTTTCAGATGAACTTTACATAATTCCCCCAATTTTTAGAGTCAGAGTGTTCCATGTTGTTTTTGAGGCTATCTAGGGGCAAATAAACAAGCAGACTGCCCATGGGACCAAACGTGTGCCATAATAACATCTCCTGTGACCAGGGACTTGCCTAAGATGAAGGAGTTTGATGGAATTGTTGAATTATTGAAGAAGGCTGTCTTGCCGGTCATGTCACTCACTGTTTAGAGTCTTGAATTTTACAAATGGAAACAAGAAGTCTGAGAGGCTCTGCTGAAACCTCACAGAGTCAAGCCATCTGTCCTAGGTTGATACTGGGGGCTTCCAGAATAGCTTCCTGTGAGATCACCTTGTATGTGGAACCCAAGGCAAAGACCTCCAAGGGGACTCCTGTCTGAATGAAATTTAATATTTTCATTGACATGGAGCAAGGCCTGGCCTGTGAAAATACATTTCTGATTTTCTTAAAAACATCAAAGGGTAGCACAAGGTTGTTGATAGTATGAAGAGAGTATGGTCTTACTGCCTAGGTGAGCAGGTGCCAATCCCACATCATTGTCAGGATTTTGGGGACCTGCAGTCTTTAGACAGCAGAATTTTTCATCAAAGATCCACTCCCAGATTAATCCCAGACTAAAGATTGTTTTGGAAGAATGGTCATTGTGGAAGAGCATGTCCCTCAACCAGCATGGAGCAGAGCAACTGGCAGAGTATTTCATCCATATCAGGTGCCAGGAAACTCAAGTATTTCTGTATCAGTATAACCAGGAGATCAAAAGTACCCATCTGGGCCCATGAACACCAGATGAAAGGAATTCTAGTTGTTAGTCCTCAACTGCCAAGGCATCACCCTAACATTTTCCTTGGCCATTTACCAAGATTATTGAGACTAACATCGTAATAGTTGTATAGGTGA
Organism: Propithecus coquereli; assembly: GCF_000956105.1. Lineage (NCBI taxonomy): Eukaryota > Metazoa > Chordata > Mammalia > Primates > Indriidae > Propithecus > Propithecus coquereli. Next base: position 2,881,510 of record NW_012140080.1, read on the forward strand.
TATTTCTGGAGCTATGGTTTGATTGTGGAGTTTGGCTCCTTCTTGGAGAAACTTGGGAGGAAGAATATTATATCATTCAGAATTAGTGTTCCAAAGGCCACCAAAGCTATGAAACAGAGAAAAATTCTTCAATGGCTGATGTAGCTGCTTTGAGAAGCACTGGGTATCTCTACATCTTCTGGTAAATTTAGAGATAATCTCCCAGTGTCCTTTTTTGCAGGTTAAAATGTTCTGTGATTGGATATGCTACTACAATAGTTTTCAAAGTGAGGTTAGCAGACTTGACACATAGAGATGCTTGTTAAATTCTAAAGGCAAATTCCTTTACTCCTAAAATCAGTAATAAAACCTCTCGGGGTGATTCTCAAGAGTACCAAACTTTGAGAACCCATGTGTTTAGGGGTTACAATTGTGTGATCCAAAATTACTGTTTGGTTCTTTTAAATATTGGGAGTTATATGCTGGAAGAAGTAGGCATGGTTAAACATTTGTTAAAAATAAAAATAGCCTCATTATTTTTCTCAGCAGAAAAATGGTATATGCTCACTGTAAAAAAATCAAACAATGTGAAATATAGAGAAGAAAGTATTTTATATACTCTCTTTTTAAGATTATTAGTAGTAACCATTTAAAAGTCATATTTGTTCTCAGATTGTCATTTGCCTTTAAAAATTTTTTAAAAAAAATTTTTTTAGCTATAGGGGTTTTACATTTTTTGTGAAACAAAATTTATCCGGTTTTTCCTTTTTCATTTCTGGCCTTCAACTCATGATAAGAAAGAGTGCCATTTTTCCAGGATAATAAAACTTCATCTGTTTTTCTCTTATTACTTTTATAGTTCCAACTTTTACATTTAAGTTGTTGATCCCTCTGGAATTTAACTCAGTGTAAAGAATGAGGCTGGGATTCAGCTCTATTTATTTTTTCCAAATGGTTAGCTAGTTTTTTCAAGACCATTTTTTTGAATAATTTATCTTAGTCCCACTGATATAAAATGCTACTTTGGTTGTGTACTAAATGTCCACACATGCTTTCTGGGTCCAATCATGGTCATTTGATCAATCTGTCTGTTTTTGTGCCAGCACCACATATTTTAATATCTCATTACTATTCATTTTTAGAATTTTCCTGGCTACTCTTGAATGTCTATTACTCTAGATGAACTTCACAATCATTTTCAAAGTTTCTCAAAAGATCCATGTTGGGATTTTCATTCTAATTTTATAATTTATATAAATTTATAGATTAATTTGGGGAGAATTGGCTTCTTCATAACTGTCAGTCTTCTTATGTGAGAGTGAGACATGATTTGCCAGTTGTTCAAGCCTTTGTTTGAATGTCCTTCTCTGTGTGTGTGTGTGTGTGTGTGTGTGTGTGTGTGTGAGTTTCACAAATAGATTTTTCATGTTTTTTGTAAAGTTTATTTCTGGGAATTTTACAGGGTTTTGTTGGTTTATGATTAACTATGTGGTTCTTAGATATGTGCTTAGACAAGCTACCTCCTGGCATAAAATGTCAGCTTGGAGCTGGATTGCTGTGGTTTGTGTGTGATAGAAGCCTGTGTTTTAAACACAAACCCAAGTGGATCGTTGACAAAGCTTCCAAGTTGGCATGGGGCTTTGGTAAATTCTTCTCTCTAAGCTTCTTTCCCCATCTGTACAATAGGAAACCTTGCAGGGATTTGTAAGTGTCTAATTGCCAAATGTGGGCCTTAACACTTAGTGGGTCTTCAGATGTGGAAGCGGTTTGAAGGCCCAGCTAATGAGTTTGTCTCAAAATTCCTTACTACGTTGAGATTCTTTGAAGCTTTCCAAAAAGTATTCTTAACCAGTAGATTAAGAAAAAGCTCTTAATAAAAGCGCTGTTCCAGTAAGCTCCCTCCTCCCCCATGATAGCATATTGATGTGAGTAAGGGAGCTGCGCCAATGACTGGTTTTGAGCAGCGTCCCTGCCCAAAGGTTCAGTGTCAGCCACATCACAATGGGAGGCCTAATTCCTTCTTCTTACACTGTTAATTAATGGTCCATTGGGGAATTGAGGGAAGGGCTTCCATGTGTTAATGGCTTAGAAAAATACATCTGAGGTACACAGACCATTTGGAGTACCCAGTTAAGAATGATTTGCCACATATAGGAGAGTACAAAGAAGACTTTCACAAACATGGGCATTCAGCTAAACCAATAGGTAGCCCCCATGCTTAATGGCATAATCACCAACATAACCAATTCATCGTAATGGCCTTTTAATACAGAAACAATTACTTTGGATAATAAAAGAACACTTTAATTCGCTTGACACCAGATTTGACCTATGTGGATCATCTGATGGTGAGGTGAGGGGAAGGGGAGTCTGTTGAGTTCTAAATACATTATAAAGCGATAACGCATAATGTACGGCAGGCCTGAGATGCTTTAAATGGTTTAGCGGAAAAATAAAACAATCAGAATAAGCTCTTGCTTTGGAATTTACAAAATACTTCATTATTTGGGTATTGATCTCCTCCTTTGGAGGACACAGCTAAACCTTGCAGTTGGTGCATTTTGATTAAATTTATTCATTTTGAAGACCTACTGTGGGAAGTGTTATGGGAGCTAGGATTGATCAGCAAATTTTTTTTTTTTTCGAGACAGAGTCTCACTGTGTTGCCCGGGCTAGAGTGCCGTGGCGTCATCCTAGCTCACAGCAACCTCAAACTCCTGGGCTCAAGCGATCCTCCTGCCTCAGCCTCCTGAGTAGCTGGGACTACAGGCATGCGCCACCATGCCCGGCTAATTTTTTCTATATATTTTTAGTTGTCCAGTTAATTTCTTTCTATTTTTAGTAGAGACGGGGTCTCGCTCTTGCTCAGGCTGGTTTCGAACTCCTGAGCTCAAACAATCCGCCCGCCTCGGCCTCCCAGAGAGCTAGGATTACAGGCGTGAGCCACCGCACCCGGCGATCAGCAAATTTTTTTTTGGTGAATAATCATGCTGTGTCCTGAGAGGGGGACTTAAACCAAATGTGTTGCTCTGTTATAGTAATATCTTTATTTCTATTGTTTGGCCATTGTAAACTGTTTCTATTCTGCTTTTAATTACATTGTTTTAATTTTCTTGAGCGTTTTCAAATTTTTTTGGAAAGTGGGTGAGTTTTAAATCCTAAATAATTAAAAGCTTCCACATATATACCTACTAAGTGGGTGAACGAGGCAGCCATCTATATTCTCGGTCTCATGAATTGTTGGTACAGGCCAAGACTCTAGTGTTTTCATTGTAAGAGAAAAGCTGGCACCAGGCTTGCGAGACTTATATCACATAATATCAGGAATTCAAAAAAGCCTCATCTGATACCAGATTTCAAAGTACTATTCCTATTGCATTGCTGATAGCTAAAATCTGACAATTAATTCCTGTCAGCTAATGTCTCCTATTAAAAGGCAACTGTTCCCTGGGAACTAATAGGAGTTATCAGTCATTTACACCTTAGTGAGAATGTATTTATAATAGCCTTCTTAAAATAAATAAAGGAGATATTATTAAGTATACTAAGAAAAAGATTAATGAAAGCTGCTAGCTAAAATAATCTACCAATTTACAATTAAGGACAAGATGGTTTATAAAGTTCTTTCTTGACAGGTTTTTATGTGCTAGAGGTGGGATCATACTGGATATATAATTTTATATGCTAATCTTGTTTTCTATTTACATTATGGCATAGGTATTTCCTCATTAAAATTTTTTTGATGCTGTCCCTCTGCTATGGACTGAATTGTATCCCTCCAAAATTTGTATGTTGAATCCCTAACCCCTAATTTGACTGTATTTGGATATAGTGCCTGTATGGAATTAATGAAGGTTAAATGAGGACATAAGGATGGGGCCCTGATTCCATAGGGTTAGAGTCCTTATAAGAAGAGATACTAGAGAGCTCACTCATTGCTGTGTGAGGACACAAAGGCATCTACAAGCTAGAAAGAGAGCCCTTACCAGAAATTTCCCTTGCTGGCCCTTGATCTGGGACTTCTAGCCTCCAGAACTGTGAGAAAATAAATTTCTGTCATTTAGAAGTCACCCAGTCTGTGGTATGTGTTATGGCAGCCTGAGTTGACAATACACCCTCCATTGCTGTATACTATGCCAATGAATGCCCTCACCAGAATTATTTTTCTGTTCTTCTGCTGTTGGACAATTGCATCTTATTGGTTTATAACATGAAAGATACTTTTAGGTCTATGAACCACCTTTTGTAAAAGTCTTTGCTTCCTTTTTCATTTGGATTTTAGAATGTGGGCTTCCCTTCTCTGCAATACGCCTGTGCATACAAACACCCATCATTATAAAGTAGTCCTCTTGCCTTTTCAGGCTGAGGGGGCTGCAGGTTAAGTGTCATGGATCAGTCCTGGGAAAACTGCGGCCTGCAGTCTGTGGGCCGGTGCCTGTCTGTAAACTATTTGCTACTGGTCTACAAAAGGGCAAATGCAGAAACTAAGAAGAAATGTTTACAAACCATAGTAGCAATTGGACGTTACTGTACCATCCAAGACGTGGTCAGAGGATGATCTTGTAGTACATAGACCAGGTCAGGTTATGAGTTTTATATGATGGGACTCTGTAGGCATTTTAGGATTCTGTATAAGTCTATGGAAATTGGACAACACAAACAAACAAGCTCATCCTTCACCTTGGATCGGCTGAGCAGCACTGCCCTAGAATGCAAGCACGTGGGCCTTCAGCTCCACAAACCTTCACAGGGAAGAGTGCAGAACAGCAGTTGAGAGACAGACTTGGTTGAAATCCCAGCTCTTCCTCTTATTTTTCCCAAATTAGTAAAACTCTTTGAGTCTTTGTTTCCTCATCTGTAAAAGCAGGAAAAAAATAGAATTAACTTCATAATATGACCCCACAGAGAAAAAACTTTTCATATTTCCTGGTATGCATCAAGTGCTCAATAAATGGAAGCCACAATCACTATGTCACTAAACAGCACACAAGCAGATGTTGTTGGAAGGGTTCCTTTCCTTGTTATTAGTGCAAGACGTGCAGTTCTCCAGGGAGGAGGCATCCCCTCCTTTTTATCAGCCTGTTTGTCATCCAGGAGTGGTTTGTCTTCTGTGGAGGTTGGGGCCACATCCCTCGCAGGGCAGCCTGGATTAGAGGTGACAGGCCAGGAAATCAGAAACGCTTCAGAGCACCCAGCTCTGCTCCTTCCTACACAGTCACCAGCTTATCAGAAGCTGTGAGTATTTATCTCACAGCTGCCAGATGTCCATCTGTTTGAGGCCGTCCTGAATTTTACTGCCTTGTCTTGTTTATGTCCTCACGGGGCACACAATAGCCTGAGACCAGGGAGGAGACATGTGTCTATGACACGTCCACCTCCCGGCACACAGGACCCGGCAGGTCTTGTTCTGCCGCTGCTATTGAGCCATGCCCTACCTTGCGCATGGATGGAGCAGCAGGGTAGAGAGAGCGCCAGAGTTGGTGTCTGAAGACCTGAATTCTTATCCTGCATCTGCTGCTTATGATCGCTGAGTCCCAGCATCCTCATCTGTAAAATGGGGACCATAGCACCAACCTCACCACATGACCATGGTGACTGAAGGAGAGAGCCTTTGAAAAGTGTTCTGGCGCATTGTAAATGCGGCTTTCTTCCCATCCCTCTGGCACTGGATGTCTTCTCTCTCCCATTTTGTGCTGTGCTAGGTGGACGGTGCTTTTCTATGGTTTTGATTACCCTTGGTCTAAAAATATTAAATGGAAAATTCCGGAAATAAACAATTCGTAAGTTTTAAAATCACACACTGTTCTGAGTAGGGTAGTGAAACCTCACGCTGTCCCATTCCATCCTGCCGAGGACAGAGGTCCTCCCTTTGTTCAGCATATCCTCGCTGTGTACCCTACCTGCTTGTCAGTCACTGTGTAGCCATCTCAGGTATCAGGCAGACTGTCCTGGTATCGCAGTGCTTGTGTCCAAGCAACCCTTATTTTACTAAGTAATGGCCCCAAAGTACGAGAGTAGTTGATGCTGGCATATTGTTATAATTGTTCTATTTTGTTATTAGTTATTGTTGTTAATCTTGGCACACTTAAATGGCCTGTGGTTAATGGCACTATATGCATTTGGAATTAACCAAACCAGTATATTCTAAAATACTTTGTAATGCAAATTCCTTTAATTCAGCCATTACCCTCCCTGCAGTTAGTTTGGATTTGTAAGGTTTTCTTGAGTCCCCAGACCGCAGGGTACTCAGTTCGTAATCAGACCGCAGGAAGCCTGTCCCTGTTTTTGGGGTCTACTGTGAAGTGTTGAGGTTCAGCTGTGAACCCATGGTTAGTGGAAGCAGCATATGGCACAGAAGTCTGGGTCGCCAGACTGCCTGGGTTCATACCCCAGCTTGGCTACTTGTCATTTGTGTGACCTTAGTGAGTTAAACTATCTCTCTCCATGCCTTGGTTCCTCATCTGTAAAATGGGAATAATAGTGGTACCTACCTTATAGTGTTGTGTTGAGTACATGACTTAGTATACATAAAGTTCTTAAAACAGTGCCTGGCTTATAGTCATATTATAAGAATATTTATTATTATAAAAATGTTTGCTATTTTAATCATATATTGAATATATGAATTCAACATGAATAAATTGAATCTTATATGTTATGATTCAAAGGACATTGTTTGATCAATTGATTAAGTGTGTGGCAAGTCACTTCCTGTCCAGGACCCTTGAAATGCAACATTTTCTTCAGTGCATATGTAAATTTCCTCCAGCATGTCCCTGATAGAACAGCCATATTATAGCTGGGTAAATGTTTTATGGATTACAACATTTAAATAAAACCTGTTATTAATTAATTAATTAACTCTATTCCCTCTCAAGCAGTTTGCAATGATTTTAGTCCAATGTATACTGACGGGCATTCTTACTTTTGCCTCTCGTTGAGTTAAACATAGCAGACGCTGGTTATACACTTCCGGCACTGAATTAAGATAAAATTTTTTGTTTAGGCTTGGACCTAGTTGACTTAACTTCTGTCATTTGTTTAAAAATTCTCATTACTTTGCTACAAGAGGCAGAAAAAAATGCACTGAATAGCAACCTATTAAGACATTTTAAAGTAAAATTCTTCTACTTGAATTATCTCAATAGAGGTTAGGATGTGTCTGAATTTTCCAATGAATTGAGTCACTCTCTGTTTATGTTCATGGATCTGGGGCTTTACCACTGTGCTAAGGCTGTTGATCTGATGTGGGTGTGTGAGTCACACGTTGCGTTATTATCCTCCTAGTTCTGAGCAGTCTGAACCTTATGGGTCTTGGAGAGATGCTTTATCTCCTATACTCAAGCTGGGAATGAAGTAAAAGCAATTGACTTTTTGTCAGTTCCTGGAATTCTTTCTGCCCCTCCAAGCAGCAGGGCATTCTCTCATCTTAGTCTGCAATGGGAAATGAGTCAGTTGTACGTAAGACATCATTTATGGAGCTCCCACATCGAACTTTCTGGGAAAAGCCAGGAGCTTAGAGTCTTAGGAAGATATCAGGATGGAGGCTCATTACCTGCTCAGTATGGATCTCTGGCTGTTCTATCAATCAATCCTTTTATAGCCCCTTGCCGGGGTGAATTTGAAAGCAGCATCCCCTCAAAGCCCTACCCCCAAGTTACAGTGCCCCCAAATTCCGATTTTATAGTCCTGTCTGTTGTAGACCTTCCCTGCTCTCCTATGGTGCTTATCACAAAATTAGTTGTCCTTTGTGTTTCTTTTCCTGAATGTTTGCAGTAACGACTCAGATCTTTCTTGTGATCTATAGGCAGCTTGAAGGAAAATGCTGTTATTTTAAGAGCTAGCCAGGAATTCCTTTCAGGGAGGAGACTGACTGACACCTTAATGGAAGCATTTGGCTATGAAGATAAGGCCCTCAAGAGACAGCCTGGACAGCCTGGAGCTGGACAAAGAGATAGCAAACTGCTCGGTGGAAGAAGTTTATAGGAACTTGGGCATAGGGGAGAGCAGAGGAGAAAGAAAGAAAGAAGACTGATGAAGTGAGGGACAAAACAAAATGGCAGCAAGTGAGGGGACCCAATGGGCGACTTAGGGAATGGGAAGTCTGCTTCACGCAAATACTTTATTTGAATGTTTTTTTTATTAATATTGACAGAAATAAAAAAAGAAAGGGGTTATATTCAAAATCTAGGTTGGCATGGGGCAGCTGTAGGAGATGAGAGACAAGTGAGATCAAGAATCCAGCCAAAAGAAGCCACTGGGGACAGAGAAGTAACATGAGAATGTAGGCTCTCAGGAATTCTCAGGCATCTAGGGGAGGACACTGGTCTTCCCACAGGATGTGGGATGGAGGCTTGAGCCAGTTTTTATGTAAACCTCAAAGGAGGGAATGATCTCAGCTGACGGCCCTGTTGCATCTGTACCAGAAAAAAAAAATTGTTTTTAAGTTAATGAATTTTTGGAATACTGCTATAGAGATGAATGAAACCTGAAAGTAATTTTTATGTCTTACGTGTCTCATAAAAAGAAAAACATATCAGCAGCATTTAAAGAATCTATTTTAAAGGATTTCTTTATTCTAATGGATGGAGATTGTCTTTGGATAATATAAATATTCTAAAGATTTAATGAAGTTATCTGAAGCCACGTAGACATTAATTAGAGTTCTGTAATTAGAATTATAGTTATAAAAGCTTCTTACTGCAAAATAGAGGGTAATATTTCAATATTTCAGGTTTACTGTGCTGTTAGGACACAGTACCTGATGCATTTTCATATACCATGGCTTTAATAATTCTTTCTAAATAACCATTTTGATAGATATTTAATAGTTTTAAAATTAACGTTGGGGTAAAACCCATTTTTATTTGTGCTCATCCCAGTCTGCCTGCTTCCTGTGCACAGAGCCACCCAAACCGATGATGACACCGAATCCAATCAGAAAAGCAGCATAAAGATGAAAGGTCTTACCAATGAGAAGTGAACTTGCTAAAGTACACCTTTCAATGAATGTGGACAAAACTGAAAAATGTTGTTGATATCAGATCCTTAGGCTGATTACTGAAGCGTTCGATTTTTCAGTATGTCAATTCATCACTGTCTACCTGGTTATATTTAACACTTTCTCCTGTTTCCAGCGTGTCTGCTGAGATAGGCAATCGCTGTCACATGATATCTGCCTCTCAAGAAGGTCAGTGGACCATTGGGAGGCCGCGGTTTCTGTCCCCCAGTTGCCTTGGTTCTTTCTCAGGTATCGCTGACAGCAGATGGAGCCTCAATGTCTTGCAGGATCTAAAATATTAATAAGATTAGGGCTTTTATCCTTCAAACAGTTTAGCCTTTCCTTTTAGAGGCTCTGCAAAATGTCTCATCTGTTAATTTATAACACTGGCTCTCCAGGAAGACCCGCCACCACTTACAGATACCAAAACACCACTTTGCCCAATGTCCTTCCTTTTCACATCGTCCAAGTTCTGGTTCGCATTTGAAATCACTCTCATCGTTCAGAGACACTTGGAGTTTAATACCATTTTGAGACGAGAGGTCTTGGGGTGCATTTTAATAAATATTTGATAGAAATGCAAGCCCTGGGGGTCATTCTTATTTACAAAATTAGAGATGGCATCTCTGAGGAAAGCTTAACTTTGTGTAAGAAGCAGTGTTTATAAACGTGCACAGCACTCTCCTGCGTGGCGTTCCCTCCACTTTCCAGAACACAGTGGTTATCCATGGTTCCATTTTTAGAAGCAGTGATTAAATTGCAGAGCACTGCTGTGTGATACCAATTAAAACAACCATTGTCTATTCAATTGTCTTTTTTTTTTTAAATGGAAAGCAAAATTTGCTTTTCCGCATATATCCTACACAAAATGCGTATATCATATGGTGTGCCATTTAGATCATTTTAAAGGGCTGTAATGGCATTAGTTTAGATATCCCATTCCAGTTGGACAATGAGCATCAATTTTGTTAATTAAGAATTTTAGGCTCTGTAAATTTATAGTACAATTATAATTTACTTCATATTGGAGAGGGTCTTTACCCCATGCTGCCATTAGTAAAATGTCCACTTAGATTATTTGCTGACAATTTTGATGGTAGATGAATTTCACAGGAAGAGTTATCATTTCTTTTTTTGCATTGAAATTTCTCATTGAGTGCTAAATGTCAGCAGGATGCAACCATGAAGACTTTTGACTTAAATCTTTCTTCTTTTCTTTTCTTTTCTTTCCTTTTCTTTTTTTTCCTAAAGGAAAAGCCAATTCATCAGGTAGGAAAGGACTGGATTTTGCAGTCCCAGGTCCTGCCAGAGACAAATGACTGTAAAAATTTAAAATCAATCATTAACAGATTAGCTGTTGGTCCAAAGTAAATAGCAATCAGCTTATTAAGCATCAGGCAGAGTGAGATAAAGGGGAAGAGTTATTGAAAATGAGGATGTTGTCTGGGGCTCTGCTTGTGGGGTAGCACAGGAGGAGGCCATTGCTTTGTGACTCTAATTACAAATGGAAAACAAGGTAGCTAGCTGAGTAAGTTGAATCCCTGGTTGTGTTAAACAGAGTCCTGTGGATTTCTGTTCTGTGTCATGGCTCTATTCACCTTGATTAGCATGGAAGTTGGTTGTGCTCCCGGCTGTTCTCCTAAGCAAGATCTGTCAGCTGCTGTTCAGCTGACCCTGCAAAGCAGCCCAGAAATTGTGGCTGAGACTCCTTAGTTTCAGGAACTGGACCTTTCTTACCCCCTTGCACACTGAGTTCAGATCTCATTATTGGTTAGATTGGGGCTGGGAAGTGAAGGGACGGTTCATTAGCTGCATTCCTCTAGGTCAGGTGTATGAGCTACTGTTAGGCAAACACTGCTGTGAAAACAGTTGCAGGCAAGTTCCCCTGATAGATGCTAAAATCAGCAGGTGAAGGTTTGAGGAGAAACAGGATATTTTTATAGTCTCAAAGTATCTTTCCCGAGATAATTATTAATTACAAAGGAAAAATACTAACTTTACAATGGTGAAACCTAGCAAATACCCCTTAACCAAGTGATCAAGGTTAACATCACTTAAGTAACAAGACAGTGTCCCCCCTGTGCCCCTTCCCCTGCAGACAAGATGCACTAGAAAGGACACACATTTTTGTGCTATTCTTACTAAAGATGCAAAATCGCACTCCAATCATGAAAAACGGTCAGACAAAACCATTCTACAAAATAACTGACCAGTACTCTTCAAAAGTGTCAAGGTCATCTATGTCAAGGAAGACTAAAGAACTGTTACAGATTGGAATAGATTAATAAGACAAAATAATGTGGGGTTCTGGATTGGATCCCACAACAGGAAAAGGACTTTAGTATAAAAACTGGTGAAATGCAAATACAGTCTGAAATTTAGTTAATTAAATTTCTGGTTTTGACAGTGATATGATGATCATGTACGATATTAGCATTAGAGGAAACTGAGTGAAGGGAATACAGGAACTGTCTGTACAATTTTTGCCACTTTTCTGGAAGTCTAAAGTTATTTCAAAATAATAAGTTAAAAAAGAAAATGAAAGATGCTCTGAAAAAAAATTACATAAGCTCCAAAAATTTCCACTGCAGAACCTAACCTGTAGTCTAGACCAGTCTGAGCTTTTTTTCTTCTACAGTTGTGTTTAATTTTTGCCAAAGCTGGAGTAAGTCATTGTTTTTAATGGAGAAAACAAAACAACTTTCTGTGTGGGGCCCTTTTCACAGTTTCTTATTGTGTATGACTTCTTTATTGACAAGTGCATTCACTAAGGTAGGAGGGACAATCCCAATATGTGGAATGTTGGATTCTTGGTGTGAATTATATTATGTTGTGTATTCTCATGGCTCTGCTACATCCTGCAGATCTGAGTCAGCTCCATGTTGGACCAAGGAGCTACCTGGGACATATTCTTCTCAAGGTGATAACAGAAACACCAGAGGACAAGCCCCACCACACATTTGAAGCCTTAGCTGTGTCCCATCTGCTGACATCCTGTTAGTCAAAGCAATTCACTTGACCAAGCCCAAAGTCAAGGGATAGGGGATAAAGTACATATTTTTGCTAAGGTATCTAATCTATAACAATACTTCTGGTCTTTTTGTCTCCATCTGGCCTGCTGTCTGGGCCCTCTTCCCTTGCTCAAGTGCACTTATGAAAGGTTGGTCTGTCCCCACTGATATGATCAATTTTCATGAGTGCTGTCACTGCTTGGTAGTCTCCTAGAAGTGAGAATGCTCCCTCCATTATGTTACAGTAAGAGTGGGGTCCCAAAACATTGTTTCTTGGCCACTGAGGTGTTAAAGCAATGTATTGAGTACCCTCTCTCAGTTCCTACACAGGTGTATAGATGCCATCAGGTTAGCTGGGGCAGGTGCTCCAGACACCAGACACTGCCAGTTATCCAAGATTGACACCCATGTCTGGCTCTCAGGCTCTCTTCAAAGGGTTTCTGCCAGACCCCATCCTGCATGGTGAACTCTGTCCTGCCATCTCTTGTCCCTCCTCCCAACCTGGCTTCTGTGCCTCCTGTCTCAAGACATGTACACAATTGTCTGACCAACATCTTTAAAAACAGAGTTCAAGATGTTGACTTATTTGGTTTTCCCCAGGAGGTTCCTCAGCTGATTTATATCACTCAAATGAGAGGATGTAAATAGTTAATTCTCAGGAGACTTAGTCCTCTGTCCCAGATGACTTGTGTCATCTTCTACCCACTACAGTGAGTTATATGTGACCAAAAATAGTATAAGTTGTCAAAAGGCATTTGTTGAACAGAGCTAAGCTTTTGAGTCCTTCATAATCCAGCCCACCCTAATTCCCCTGGACTCTCCAGTGTTTTTTGTCCACTTGACCTGGCCAGTTTCTCATTGCCACAGTCCTGTACTGCTCCTAACCATTGTCTCGCCTTCTCTGTGCCTAGGTGCACTCCACCTGCCCTCCATCCAAACCCTGCTTGGCCTTTAGGGCTCACCCAGAACTCACCTACTGCATGAAGCCTTCTCCAGCTGCTCCTGTCTATAGTGAATTCTTTCTTTTTCTACACTCAGGAGCACATGCAGTCTCTACCACAATTTGACCTTTAGTTATTCTTTTATTTTGTTTTTCTAACTGCACACATAATGCAACATCATAAATTATCTTAAGCAACTTATTAGACTGTAATATCTTTGTGGTCAGGGCCCATGCTCAATATTGCTTATGTATACTTCTGGCCAGGATTATAATTTTAAGCACATAGTAGATGTTCAAGATGTTCATGATAAGTTTCAAAATTTAAATCACAAGGAAGTTGGTACCTTGAGATGGGAGTCTGCCAGCCTCCTCATTTGCCAGTGAATTAATAAAACTCCTCTTTCCTTTTCCTCAAACCACTTATCCTCGTTCTTCTGATGTGGCCTTAGGGACAAGTGCTGAACTTTCAGAAACAGAATTTGTCATCCCTGGGTGGGCCCCATCAGTGCCCTGGTGGAATGGCACCCCACGACTGCTGGAAGAGGCAGGGAGCAGCCCTGGGTCAAAGCTGTAGGTCTTTGCGGGTAGGAGCAATTTCTTTTTGAAGTGAGAGAGCAAGGGATGGCCCCATCATGTGCTGGAGCCTGTTTTAGCTCTGGGGAACTCCTGCCTCTGTCTCCCTGAAATAGATGTGGCTTCCCACAACCTGAACTGAGTTGAGGACAGGAACAGATTTGGGAAACATCATGTCAGCCATGGCCGTTTGTAAGTAAAGTTCCCTAGGACACCGAGACCCTGTTTCTACCCATATGGGGGTGGGGGTTCAGACCTCCCCATTGGATTTGTTTTGAGGCAGCGATTTGGGGTTGGAAGTCAAGAGGTTGAGTGCAACTAGGGAACCTGGTTTGGATTGAGCTCATTTGCAGTTCCCAGGGAACCAGAGGGGATTGGGAGGTGTTGGTTCTTTTGTCTGAGAGAATTTGATTCTCAGTTTGTCTCCTTTTGGATTAGGACATGCTGATTCTCAATTGAGAATCCAGTTCTCGTTTTGTGGTTCCCATTTTGTTGGCTGTGGCAATTTGTGTTGGGAATTCTCTGTTTTGTTTGTATATGTTTGCTTGTAAAGTTTTGCTGCAACATAGGAAAGCTCTATCTCAAAGTCCCTTGGGAAAAACTTTGGCTGAATGGTTAACTTACAGCTACGAACCTATGTGTAAAGAAAACGGTATTATTGTAATCCAATGTAGGTGCTGAGTGTGAGGAGAAAATTCTCATTTGATTGATAGGCTGTGGCATTTTAGATTATTTCTGTTGGGAATTCCCTATATTGTTTGTGTTTGATTATTTGTGAGTTTTTGCCTAGGGAGTTTTTGTACCTATGTCCAAAGATTATTGTGATACCACCTGTCTGGAGTGTGAGGAAAAGTGGTGGTTGATGGTCCATGGTTTATTCTCAGCTGTTTGTTCTTTTAAAATTCAAAGCTCAAATGGTCGACTTGCCACTATAGAGTTAAAATGTTGAGTCTCAAGCTCTCTGCTTGAGATAAACTCATTGTTTTTGGTATACCAAACGATCTGTGTTTGTATGATTTTTTATAAATGAGTTCCTCCCTCCCCCACCAGAACCCCCACAGCTGGCCAGGGTGAGGCAGCAGGTGGGACACAGCCCGGGGGTGGGCCTGGCAGGAGGGAGGACAGGTGCGTATGGCCCTCCTGGGAGGGTTGGGGTGTGCAGCAAGGGGGAAGGAATGCCTTCTGCTGCCGCCATCTTGGCACCATGGGAGGGGCCGGGGAGGGCGCTGCCTGAACTAACTCTTCAATCCCACACCCACTAAATTATGACTTGGGGTTCAGAATGGTCTCTCCTGGCAGCAAATTAATTTGATCCAAAGGGAACCCATAGCCAGGGCAGTCAATTTGCAGCAATATCAGATAGGGAGCTTGAACGTGCAAGAACAACCAGCATGGTCTTTTGAGACGGTCAAAAGGAATGGGTGAAAAAAGCTGCCCCAGACTGACTTTTTGTAAAGAAGAAGGACCTTGAAAGGAACATTGCCCAAAAGTTGCAAAAGCCTCCAGGTAGCAAGAAGCCCCCAGGAGAGAAATTTTTTTTTAAGTCCAGGACTCAGATGATGAAGGAAGGGGCGGGGCCCCCTTCCTCCATCCCCACAGGAGCCCCGGGAAAAATTGACAGTGGAGATTTGATTGTTGCTAACCTGTGTGAACAGAAGCTGTCTGGTGGGGGGCCCTTCTCCTGGGCCGCAGCCCCATTCCCCCTGGCACCAGCCATGCCCAGCCAGACAGAGAACAGTGGGGGATGTTTTTTACTGATGGGAGTAGCTTTATGGACAATGAGGGGCTGGATATATGGTGATCATAGCAGTGGCACTGCCACCTGGGACTTCAGCCCAGGAAGCTGAGTTGCTGTTATTGAGAGGAGAAAGGTAAACCTTTATACAGACTCTAAATATGCTTGTATGATTATGCATGCTCATAGTGCCATTTGAAAGAAAAGGGATCTCCTGATGGCAGGAAATAAAGATATTAAGTATGCCACTAAAATAATGGCCTTGATACAGGCCGTGACTGAGCCCTAACAGGTGGCCAACTTAGCAAAAGAAGTCAGGCCACTGGCAGAGCTGCTAAGGAGGCCACCGGCGGCAATCTGTTCTCTGGGGCCTTGATACCCCAACTAAATTTAAATCTCCTTTAAAGCTAACGACTGGGGCTTTGACATCTGGGATGGAACAGTTAAATGGAGATAAAATTCTCATAGATTCATCTCCTTCCCAAAGCTTTGATTTGACCTCTTATGAGGCACTTACATGAATATATACATTGGGAGTGTGATGCCTTGATGGGTTTGGTGGGACCTCATTTGAGAGGACCCCATTTATAACTACCTGTTTATGGACTTGGGGTGGTCCAAAGACAGAAAGGTGACTTGCTACACCAGGAGCCCAACATGTGGGGGTCCACCCTTTCGATGACTGGCAGTTTCACTCGGATGCCTAGGCTTACACTGGTAGGTACCTTTTCAGGCTGGGTGGAGGCTTGTCCTACATGGAGGAAAGAAAGGAACACCTAAGATTATCAGAATCCTTCTGGAGGAACCCACTCAAAGATGGGTTCCTACCTGGAGCTGACAGGGCCTTTGCCAAGTTCCTGCACGTGTACAGGAACAGGCCTGGGAGAACGACAGGGTGACGGGCATCAGCAGTCCAGGGACAGGGGCCAAGCAAATGGAGAATGACATGCTGGCAATGGAAGCCGTGGACAGATAGCTACAGAGACGGCTCAGCAGCTCCTCCTCCTCCAGTGAGGACATCAACAGGACCCAGGAGCACACTCCACAGAGGGCTGGACATTTTGCAAGAGTAATAATAGACCTTCCTTTGTAGCAGAGGTAACCCAGCAAGTAAACAAAGCCCTACACCTAGAATAGGAATTGCACGCATCTTGGAACTGATACAGGAAACCCATCTAAAGTGGGGTAAGATATTGCCGCTTGCCCTCCTCTGGATAAGGGTGGCCCTTTAGAAGCAGGCTTAAGTTAAGCCCCTAAGAAATAGTTTATGAGAGACCCTTCCTAACACCGCGAGGTAAGTATGGTAACATATTCATGAGTAAAAGAAAATAGAGTAAAACAATGTGTCAAATGAGTGGGTCAGGTGCTAACCACTGCACGTGAGTTTGCCTCTTTCAGGTCCCTGCCCCAGCTGGAAGCAGAGAAGTGGAAGGGACCCTATGGAGTACCTCTAACAACTCACACCTCATTAAAATGGTCAGAAGTGAAACCTTGGGTCCATCACACCAAAGTAAAGAGGTGTGGCCCCCAGTGGGGGAGGGGGCAGCCTTCAGGTGATCTAAAATATCTGTTTGAGAAAAAGAAAAAAATGAAATTGATGATATTTTCACTAATCTTTCTTGCATTATTTGTTCTGTCTATAGGATAGAGGGACACTCCTTAGTGAGGATTTCCCCGGGATATTGCCTTTTCTGCTGATGTCTTACTGCTGGTTGTGTTATCTTAAATCTTGTTTGGTATAATACAAGCATTTCTGTACATGATTTCTGAATTTGCAGAAGTCTCTCTCTTGGATCACCTACAGGCTACTACTAATAGCTCTGAGCTCAGATGTCCATGTTTCTTTTCTAACCCAGCCCTGTATAGGGCATTGTGTGCAAGGTGACAGTCCATTTCACCTTGTCAGTCCTCACGGGTATAGTTATTGCTTATGCCCCTTTTCACCTGATAATCTGTACCTTCCATCTAAAATTCAGCAGGAAATAGCTTGATGACTACGTCACCCCTCCTACCGTAGATATGGAAGGGTAAAATTGACAGTGGGGAATATGCAACAGAGAAAATGGCCTGAAAAAGGGTAAAAATGTTTTCTGTCCCTTCAAAACCTCCTCACCCTTTTTGAGAACTAAAACCTACATCCCTGCCTCAGGCCAGTGCTTGGGAGGCGGAGGAAAGTGTCCTTTGTTCTTTGTGCCATAGGAGATGGCTCAAGGGAATTGTCTGGGCAGAGTTCATGAGATTGTCTTAGCTGAAGAGGGGATGAATCAGAACCTTTAAAAGCTCTGTACTTCTGCTCAGAAGCAGGACATTGGTACTTTGAGAAAGGAGTCTGCCAATCTCCTCATTTGCCAGCAAATTAATAAACTCCTCTTTCCTTCTCCTCAAAACAAAAAAAAAATTTAAATCACTACCTCCTAAATTAATTAAGAAACAAATGAAAGCCAGGAAGGAAAGAATCAGAAAAGAGCAGAAAAAAAATCATCTCAATGTGCATATATTTTAAAAGAAATAGTAGCTTTAAAATATGTACAACTATTATGTATCCAAACATTTTTTTAAAAGCTAAAAAAAAAATAGTAGCTTTATATTTGAAAGCATATTGGTACTTTGAAGAGGAAGAGGACATAATTCACAAAGAAAAAGTTATCCTGGATTTATTTTTGTCAGATGATGGATCAATACTAACTCTTCCAAACTCTTATCTAAATGTAATAACAGTTTCTATTTTCCCAGTGTTTTGTAGCTTAGTGAGGACAGACGTCATTATCTCCCTCCTTTTTACAGCAAGATAAGAGATTGCGGTTCAGAGCATGCATGTGCTTTGCCCAACGTCTCCAGCTGTGAAACAGCAGAGCCAGGCCTAAATTGTCTTCTGCCTTCAAGTCCAGGGTTCTCTCCACCACCCCCGCTACAAATCTCTGCTCCTTGAGGATGAATACTTTGTTTCACTTTTCTTGGGTAACTGTGGGACTTTTGTAAAAGAGCTATCACTCTGAAGATGAATTGAACCATCAGGTAAGCATTTAAAGAAAGGAGAGGAACTAAGTTGGATTGTAAGTACATGCCTGGCATTATAACTGATGACATAATTACTTCCTGTAACATGGAGCACCAGTCACAGAGTGGGTGTAATAGACAGAGGCTCTTAGGTATTCACAAGTAGGGATAAAGTGATCTCCCTTCATCAGTACAGGCAGGTGCTGGGGTTTGCCTTCCACTGGGATGGAAGCAGCATATGAATTTCTGGCCCTGCCTGGCATTCAGGTCCTCTGCCACCGAATAATCTGCCTTTCTGGCCTTTTCTCCACCTCTTCCCTTTCCTCAGCTTACCATCTGCTAAATTGAAGTCCCCGGATTGTGTTCTCCAAACACAGCCCCCTTTTTCCTGTCTCCCTGACTTGGCACACCTCCAGTGACATTCTTCTGCAGAGAATCTTTTTGCAAAAAACTGTTATTAAGCAGAGATTTCCCTGTAAATCACTGGTATCCGAATGAGATGCCTTCTACTATACAGCCCTCATCCCAGACTGCTCACACACACAGTTTTGTTGGGAGAGCCTCTCTCACGGCCTTTTTTGGTAAGTCGCCACCACTTTGTTTCACAGAATCGAGAATGTTCATTTTCGTATTATACCTTGTGCCATCCCTGCCTGAGCTTTATGGATGTTCCGAAGCAAAACAACCATTTACCCCTCTCCTAAATCCTGTTAATGAGGCCCACACAGGTGAGCAAGGTGTTTATATGAAGAAATAAACTCACTAAATAAAAATTATGCGAAGAAGTGAGGCTGAGAGTAAAGGCACACGTGTGTGTGTGTGTGTGTGTGCCTTAGAGTCACTTAGAAACGTTTTATTCCCATGTGCAAAGATAGAGACATGGAAATTAAATAAAAAATAAGGAGAATTTTTTTAGAGCGGCCTTTTCAAGTTTGTGCTGCTTCCAGGCCCGTTAGCAGAGTGCCAGCCCTTTCCGTGGAAGCATAGCGACATCGTCTCATTGTCCTTCTCAGGAATGACGACCAGACAGCCCTCCTGCCCGCACCTTCCTGTGCCACCCATCCCAGCCTCAACTCCCCAGGGCACGGGGACCTCGCTTGGCCGCCGCAACGTCCAGGAGGGCGGCATTGCAGCAGTCATTCACTTTTGGGGAGGGGGTAGTGGTAATTACCAGCACATGATTATTTTATTTTGCCTGAATTATTTACAGTGGAAGGAAGCAGCTTGGAGGGAAGGGGATATTAGGGAGTGAGTTCAATCCCACTCACATTGATTCTACCAAGAGCAAGAAGAGCAAGCCTATTAAGAAGAAAAATCACTTCCTTTTCTTCCTCTCTTTCCTCTCCTACCCCCAAGTCTTAGAAATAAATAAATAATGCAAAGAGAAGCCCTGGGTGGCTGCAGGGGAGGGGCAGGTGGCTGGGCGTTCATGGCCTTTGCTGGGGACAAGCTCCTGTGATTGCATTCCAGTGCCGGCTGCAGCTTTCAGCGGTTTAGTTCTGTCTCCCCCGTGCTCGCCTTGCATATTGGTGCATAATAAGCACCACATATGGATTTAAATCCCATTTAGAGGATGTTCAGTTACTGAACCTGTAATCAGGAGAGGAGGGTTTTCATCCCAGAGGGGCCATTCCCTCATTGCTTTTTTAAATTTAAGACAGATAGCTCTCTGACTTTCAAAAGAACTTGGGGGTGGTTTATAGCTGCAAAGGTAGAGAACACGGACACCCTTGAGGATAAAACAGAAGAGAAGCCACCTGAAGGAAGCAGACCGTGTTGAGGCTTTCAGGCATCAGAGCGACAGCAACCTCTGGGCAAGAGGACTGGGGTTGATTTGTGCTTCCATTAATGAAACCCACCTCCCGCCATGTGAGGTGACAGGTAGAGTAATGTTTGTGAGAAGAGGCGTCCATGTCATTTTGGCGTGATATTGCATTCTTATATTTAGAAAACAAACAAAAATGTCCCTAGAAGCAGAGCATCCCATGACCTAACCCTACTGCACATCCCTAAGGAGAAATGCCCACAGAATAGTGCCCTGGCACCCCAAAGAGAAGAAACTGGGGCTGGAAGTGCCACCTGAGAAAAATGGAAGTACTTTTATTATTATTTTTCAATGGAGAACTTTTAACTAAAATGTCAAAATATTTACAAACTCATAATATATGTGAGTTGTAAGATGTTGCAGTGAAATGAATGTCTATGTATCTACCCACCCAAATCAAGAAATATATCATTACAACCACTGAGACTCCCGTAACACCCCTCTTTCTATCTACTAACTGCTATCTACCACTGATATCATGATTTTGTGCCTATCATTGTCCTGATTTTTAAAAACAAGCTTTGCATGTGTTTGAACCATATGTGAATGAAATTATACTGATATATTCTTCTATGGATTGCTTTTTTTCCACTCAATATTATGTTTGTGAGATTTGTCCAAGTTGAGACTTGTGGGCTACTTTATTAATTTTTACAACTGTTTGTTATTCTGTTGCATGAATACTCTAAGACTGTGGTCTCCAACTCTGGGGCTGCTGCCAGTACCGGTCCATGGCTGTTAAGAAAACAGGGCTGTGCGTCACCCCCTGATCTCTGCCTCCCTCCTCCCCCAAGTCCCCCATGGTACCCTCCACCTATCCCCTACCCCCCTGTTCATGGAAAAATTATCTTCCATGAAACTGGTCCCTGGTGCCAGAAAGATTGGGGACCGTTGTTCTAAGACTTATCCATTCTCTAGTTCATGACCATCTGGATGTCTCCTTTTTTATTTTTTTAATCACAAACCACATTGCCATGAATATTCTAATACAAATATCTCTTAGCGCACAGGACTAAGAGTTTCTTCATTGTATTTGCCTGGAGGTAGCCTTGCTAGCTCATAAGGAATGAGCATCTCCAACTTTCTTAGATCTTGCCAAGATCTTAGTGCAATCTGCACTCCCAACAGCAATGTTCAAGAAGGAACTCAAGAATTCGAATTAACTATGAGCTGATTTAGCTGCTCTCAAATATCCAAGTTAGGAGGTAAGAGAGACTATATGGCTAAAGGAATCCACAGATGATGATGATGGCAATGATGAAAACAATGACAAGGTCAGCAGACCCATAGTGCTTACTATGTACCAGGTGCTATTCTGAACACTTTGCATATCTGAACTCATTCAGTCTTTACAGTTGTTGTAAGAGGCATGTACTATTATCTCCACTTAGCAGGTAAAAAAATTGAGAGAGTTAAGAAACTTGCCCAAGTTATGGCTGATAAACATGGGATCTGGAATTTGAACTTTTGCTCTGAACCCCACGCCTCATTTTAAAATTTAATACAATTTTTTATTGGCATTATCATTCATGAGCTTTATTTTATTTTTTATTGACATATAATAATTGTATACATTTATGGGGTCTGGTGTGATGTTTTGATACATGTATACCTTGTCCATGCTTCATTTTAGCCATTCATTTATGGGCTCATTCTAAATGAGCCAGTAATAAGGGCATGAGGTGGAATTTACCTTTCTAATTTGTTATTATACACACCCTTTCACAGTTCTCCTCACTGAGAGTTTTGAGTGCATTTAGATTTAATCAGAATTTTGGTTGGCAAGAAGCAAAAGATAGTGTGAAATTTGGATAACCACTTTGGTTAATGTAAAAAAAAAATATGAGAGGGAATTCTTGAACCAAAGCTTTCCAAATCCTGACTTAAGATGACCTACTTGAAATCAATGCTATGGTTATTGACATTTGACAAGACTAGAAGAGAAATAACTGTTCCTAATGGCACACCTCATGTACCTTATCATAGGTACCATAGATTTTTGGCAAAGTGATGGAGGAGGATATTGACTATTTCCAAGCCTTTTCAAAATGACTAAAATATGACATAATAATATTGTCATAGGCATTGCTATTTTTTGTCATAAAAACACCAGCAGAAATGAACACACATACATATATTCATACCTCAGGATCAATAATATTATATATTTTGGTCCAAATTATTCAGATCAGTCATTTATGTGGTATCTCCAATCCTCAACTTTCCTCTTCCCTTTGTCTGTGTAGACATACATTTGAACAGGGTAGAATAGTGGTGTTACTAAAATTTAATACTTGGAATCTTTATAATCTGTCTTTAAAAGTAAACACATTATCAAAGATGATTAATAGCAATGTTGTCAGGATAATAATTTGTTTATTTCTTTAAAATAGGGATGTTTATATGAAAGCCCATTACAAAGGCCAAATAATTAAGCTTTTCTTAAGCCAAAGTAGGCATATTTCATGCTGAAATATGTCATTTTAATGTCAAAAGAAAAAAGAGAAAGTCTTTAAAGATTTGGCTTATAGAGTAAATTCCAAAATGGGAAACAACACGAGTCCTGTAATGAGATGTAAATCATAACTCTGACATTTATCTTCTCCTGGTGAATTCAATTCCCCACAGAAGCACAGAGGGGAAAAGAAAATATTGGAACTGAGAGTAATAAAGTCACTACAGCAGGCTCCACACATATAAATGACACATGCTTCCCAAAATGAGAGTAACTGGCAGGCCTATCTAAGAAATATTCCCCTTTTCTAAAAATATTTCAGACTGTAAAGATTTTATCCATGTGTTTACTATCTTAGCTTTCTCCAGTGGAAGGATCTCTGGGCTATGGGACAGCCCCCTTTAAAAAGGCAACGTCCTAGGGAGTGTTACAAAGCAATGGACCATTCACATGTTAGTATGAATTGGTTTAATCGAATGGTTTTTCCCTTTGGCAGCCAACTGGAAGGGTGTACATTGAGGGATTCCATGTCCTGAATTTGGGGGCTAATGTAACTAGGTAAGCAGGGACAGTGAGGGGTCAGTGAGACACAGGGGTGAGGTGTTGGGACAACCATGAAGAGGCAGAAGGATGTGAACATTGTTGGAGGGGGGTGAAGAAATAGACAAACTTGGCTTCCTTAAAAAACATGACAGCATCACGTAACAACCCAATTCTCAGCCACAATTGTTATTTATCTTAACATTAAATTGGTTTTGGTGAGATAATATGGTACTCACCTGCAACTTAAATTTTGTTTCTACAAAAAAATGCACTCAAAATGTAATAGATTGAATAATTGGCTCCAGTTCTTTAGCCCCTTGCGTTAGCATCATGTGGGCAGTGTCTTTTCCTACCCCTTGATTTTGGGCTCATCTATGAAATTTGTTTTGGCCACACACATGTGGACAAAAATATGCCAGTCCTGATCCTAGGCCTTAAAAGCTTTGTCTTTCTCTGCTTGCTCTCTCATGCCCTTTTATGCTTCTGCCATCTCCATGAGCTAAGCTTTCTGTGGTGGCTGCTACCTCTTTAGCTGACCTGCAACTTGAAGCGGAGCCATGGAGCTCAGCTCCATGAGCTGAGTGTGAGCTGGTGCTCACACCAGCTTAAATAAATTCATCTCCAGCTGATGTGCAGATATGTGAGAATAAATGATAGCTGTTTTAAGTCAACAGAGTATGGCTTGAACCTATAGATAAACACTAATAGCTATTGCATATAACAGTGTTTTTCAGACAACTCTGTGAGTTCTAGGGCCTCCAGGGAGTTCTCATAAAGGCTGCTCCCTCCTTCAACTAGCTTCAGCCATAGCAGAACTTGTTTTTTTTTCCTTTGAGACATCAAAGGATGTCATCCTTCTTGATCCAAATGTCATCCTTCTTGATCCATCATCCAGGCTGGAGTGCAGTGGCGTCATCGTAACTCACTGCAGCCTGGAACTCCTGGGCTCAAGTGATCCTCCTGCCTCAGCTTCCTAAGTAGCTGGGACTACGGGTACATGCCACCATACTCTGCTACTTTTTTTTTTTTTTTTTTACTTTTTGTGGAAACAGGGTCTCACTATGTTACCCAGGCTGGTCTTGAACTTCTGGCCTCAAGTGATCCTCCTACCTTGGCCTCCCAAATTTCTGTTCTTACAGGTATGAGCCCCCACACCTGGGCGTAGCAGAGCTATTTTTATTTGTTTACAGACTTGGCTTCCTTGGAGGATTTCGTCCAATTAACAGGCTAAAATAAGTTGAAAACTGACAGTGACTCCCTCACTTTTCTTGGGACCCATGGTCTTCTACACCGGCACATGCTGTCCTTTAGACAGCTCTCTTTTAGCTTCTCTGTAGAGATTGCCTATTCATTCTTCAATACTTCTCCTTTCAAAAAACAGTGGCTAATTACCATCCCGTTAAATGTGGGCTATACCTTTAATGTGTAGAATATACAGGAAGTGATGGTGTGTGATGTCTAAGATTAGGGGGACATAAAGGCGTTGTGGCTTCTCTCTCTCTCTCTCCTTCTGCCTGAATTCACTATTCTGGGGAAAGCAGCTGACATTTCATGAGAACACTCAGCAGCCCCATGGAAAAGTCCACATGAAAGGAACTAAGGCCTCCTGCTGACAGCCACGTAAGTGATCATGACTGCAACCTTGTGAGAAACCCTGAGCCAGCTCTTGAATTCTTGACCCACAGAAACTATGAGGGGAAAAAAAAGTTTGTTGTTTTAAGTTGTTACGTTTTGGGATAATTTCTTATACAGCAATATATAACCAGTACAATACCCAACTAAAACTATTCTTTTCTATGATACTCTCCTGAAATGCCTGAGTGTTAATCATTTTCTTCTTTCTCATTGCCTTTAATATTTTCCTTGTTTGCAGAATTCATTCTCCTGCATTCCACTGTTTACATACGTGCCTCCTCCATTAGGCTATGAGATACTCACATTCTCAGATGCCTGACATGGTTCTCGGCATCTTGTGTATTGGATGAAGGATGAAAACAATGGCCACTGCACGAGTTGTACAAATCACTCAGAGAAGAATAAGGCAGACAGAGGATAAAAAATAGTCATCTCTATCTCTGCCAAAGTCATTTTCAGTTTTGACCAGAGATGATTAATAAGCAGAAAATCCTTAGATGGAGTCAATACTGTATTTTGTCACCACCTGTTGGCACATAAACCAGTTCTCTGCACTCTCGTTTTAGCAGATGACAGGCATTCCTGCTCAGATGGTGTGTCTAGAATCATGGGGTCTGTAACTGGCCAGGATGAGTGTTCTGACTAGGTTTACAGGTGAACAAGTTGGAAATCTATCACAATCCGAAATGAGCCCTGGACTTATGGCTTTGACCAAGTGGAAACAGAACATACATAATTTATGAAGCTATAGGGGGTGTTTGGCTTTTTTTGGAAGCCAGAGCCACACAGCCAAATCAAAATGGTGGAAGTGGTATCTGGCTAATTCCCATGTGGGCCCAGTGATTTGGAATAAGAGCCCTCTGGCTATGCCAGGCTACACAAGTCCTGAACAATTAGATATTTAGAATTGAGTTTTAATGATGATAATGATGATGATTTGTGTTTTTATTTTGACAGTCATCTAAATAATTAATAGAGGGATATTAAGGCTCATCTGGAGGTTGGACTAAGAAACTAGAACTCCCACATGATTTCAGGTCCTGAGTTTATGACTTGACCTGGCTCAAATGGCCCCTCGAGTGACAGGGTTTAACTTGTAATGCACTGTTTCTGAGACTGGGGTCTGTAGGCTTATAGTTTCAAGGGTCCACAAGTTCTCACATCAGGGAAACAGTGATAGAAACAATAACTGTTTCCTCTGAGGGGGGAATATTGATCTTTCATCTGGGGAGTCAAAGGCAGGCTTTATGAGGAGCTAGCATCAGAGCTGGCCCTGCGTGCTTTCTCTTAACAAATGGCATCACATGTCCATTTAAGCTATCTGCTTGAGAAAATGCCCCATTTCCAGAGGCCATTTGTTACTTCCTGGTTATTCTTGGAGAGCTTCTATGTGTTAGTGGTATTTAATTATAGCGTGGCCCAGGCTGAAGACGAAATGGAAACGCTGTGTGGAGGGGGCACAGGAAAAGCAAAGCGTGGGCTTGAGCAGACACCAGGAAGTTGTTCTGTGTAGCTGAAAGTCAGGACAAACTCAGGGTGGAAAGGGACATAGGATGCAGTGCTGGCAAAAGCCCATGACGAAGGCCAAAGCATTTTTTTTTCTGTGTGTATTTTTTTCCCCTGTAATTAGGAAGGGGGAGTTCCTGCAGTTTTTCTGCTGGGGTAGTCATTTTATACTGATGGAGATGATTCCCACAATGCTGCAACTGACACAAATTCATGATTATATTGTTGAATAACTATTTCAGCATGATTTTGTTTAAGAACTCTTGCTTACATGAAAAATTTTTGGGCATGTGGGGAATTTTTAATTCATTTGTCATCCTTGATTTTTATAGAAGACAAGTTTTTAGTATGTGCCTTGCCTTTGCTGAAGGGTGTGCCTGGCGATCATGTGTAAATTGCATGACCCTGTTCAGAGCCCCTTACCCACTCTGACCCCTACTCGGATGGTTAAATCCAACTGGGCACCTGACTTTGGGAGAGTCAAAAGTCTGATTAGGCCGAGCTAATCAGGCTCTCTTATAGAAATCTGGAATCGGGACATTGAGAAACTAAGACGAGGATGATGCTAGAACTGAAAGGTAATGCCGAGTTAAGCCATGGAGAAAGCTGGTTGAAAGAGAGGTAAAGAGAGAAGAAGAAAAGCATGGCAGAGATGAAACACATGTCTAGAGAATTACCTTGGTTTGGGGTTTCCAATTCCAACTCTAGTTCCTATTTGGCCTGCACATAATTTGTTTCCTGTCTATGTTTCTAATCCTTTGCAGGAGTTTTGCAATAAAATCCTCAGTACTTAATCTACTTTGAGTGGCTTACTCTTTCTTGCATCCACACGTAGTGTTTATAAAGTAATGCTGAATTTCCAAATGCAGCCATTGGTTCTCAAGAAACCATCGGGCTGAAGGGAGTAATGTCAGCCCATCGGTTAGGTGTTAAACCAGCTTCAACCCATGAAGTGATAGGAACACATGAATGGCTCCAGTTTATTAGTGGGAACTTTGGGAAACAAGTTGGCAAGTATAACTTGACCACTGTTCAAAGAGATTGCACCTCTTGATGTGACTAAGAATGGGCCACCGACCTCAACAGTCACTGTGGTCTACACTGACCACAGCCAAGAACATTTGGACAAAAATGAAGGTGAGTAACCACAATGACTATACATACATACATATGTGTATATATATAATATACACGTATATTTTAACTCTTAATTTTCTGTTCTTTGTAACAAATTCTCACAGCTGAAGAAAAGTCATTGCTATTCTTTCAGGTGTCTGATGAAATCTAAAACTCTCTTTATACTAACTGCAAGATTTAATCAGGAGTGGGTAATATGAGTGTATGTACCACAATGAATTTCAAGTATTGCTAGCTGCAGACATTGTCAGTAACTGAATTCCTGGGCTATGCAACTTGTAATTGAAAATCTTTACATTTTAGTTCCACCTGTCATTTTTCTAATTCTATTAAAAGAATGTCTATTAAAATAATACCTCTCCTCTGTCTATCAAAAGTTATGCCTTAGCAGAAATGTGTATCATTGGAAATTAGTAATTCTAACATGTTGGTGATTGGGGATTTTTTAGAATAATTTGATATTTCTCAGGGTTGTTGAAATTATGGAAAGGGTTTTCATTCTGATAAGTAATAAATTTAGTAAATATGAGGTAGCAACAAAAAATGTTATTTTAAAGTCAATTTTCTTTGAAATGCTAAGAATCTTCTTTAGGCAGACGTGCAGCTGGAAATATCAGGGGACTAAACCAATAGGGGATGGAGACCCAGGGGATTTTCTTTGCACTTTTTCCTTGAAGAAGCTTTTCTCTTCTGCTGTTCACCTATCCGTCTGTAGGAATTCTGTTCTTCAAGTACAGAGGCTAATGGCAGCATAATGAAGTTTTGCTTATTCTCTTGCTTGCTAGATTTCTTTGAGCGTGGAAATTTTACAAGGAACAACCAAACAGAACCACAAAAAGGCATTGATATTATGGGATTGCATCAATAGCATCGGCTGTTTCATTTCCATTCACTTATCAGGCATATTTACTTCTCAGATATTTCCTTAACCGGAATTGACTGTACTATAATTGCCTATTTCTTTGGTCCATTGGCTGTTAACCTTGAAGTGACTGGGGTAGAGCTGGCGAGGCCTTCCCTGTCAGGCCTGACCTCTCACTATGCTGGAGAGAGTGCTGCCATGACAACGGCGACAGATGTCAGCTAAGCAATGTGCACCCTAGAAAGACTCCTGTATTGAGAAAATCGATCTTGTAATGGTGCCACGGAGCACATTCGCTGAACTGCCAAGTGTTCTAGGCTTAATCATTTATTTCATCTAGCAGAGAGAAGAAAACATAAAAGAAATGAAATGAATTTGACCTCTGTCTTTTGAGTGACTTTAGTGCTACACTGAATTCTAGCAAGTGCCTCTTATGAATTTTAAAAAATTACATTAGGAATAACATTTTGAAGTGAAATGACTCTTGTAATGCCAACCCTCCAGAAACATGTTATTTCAAATGTCAGATACCTAATAGTCATTTGCTATTTTCTGTGTATGTCCGGGGGTTAGCTCCGTCTTGGGTATGTTTCAGGCAAATGATTACAGAGGAGCCGGGAATGAAGCAGACCAGAGCCTGCTGCTGTGGCTTTCTGCCTTTTTCTTAGCATGAGGCGACTTCTTTTGTGCTGATCGTCACTGGGTTTAGTGAGCAGCATAAACAGCGTTTCCTATTGACAGCTTTCAAATCCCTCTCATTTACAGAGTCTTCCAATAGAAAGCTTGTTCTTGTCTGTGTCTCCAGAGTGAAGTTTGTCTTCCTGACAGTTAATCCTGGGACAGCCTTCCATCGGCTTGATGGGCTTGTCATTCATGCCTTGACACCTCTCATTCATCTGAGTCTGGCCTGCTGGATATGCAAATGATCGGAGGACTGAAAACCATAATCCTTCAGCCGTGATGGCCAGTATGTCAACGTCACTGTTCTTGGAACAAGCCATTCTGTTGGGAGCTGGGGAGGGGTGGAAGGCTCTAAGCCAGGGGACACAGCATGCACTTACGACCTTTTTTTTGTGGCCCGGGTCATAACTAGAGTTTTAAAAAGGCAAACACTCAATCTGAGACAAACCTCCAAAGCCTAAGGATTGTAGACAAATCTCTCTGATAACCTTGCCCGTATAAATAAATATCATTGAGAGTGATTATAGTGAAAAGGATCTCTTAAGATTCTCAATGTGATATGTCTGTCTCTTGTGCTGTGGGATATTTTATTGCATTTTTGCCCTCAAGTGGAGCTGACAGGAGCCAAGCTTGTAATTTAAATCAATAAGAACCCTTTACCATGGCCATAAAATACTTGGCTAAACCTTTGAAGTGGCCACAGTTGAATGCACAGTGAACACAGTATAAATGTTCCTTAAGATGTATTGTATGAGACCACTACTAAAACAGCATTCAAAGGAGCCGGCCTTAAGCATCTTTCGTGACTGATGGGAGAGGGTCCCAACTGCTTTTGATCATTTACACGCCACTCCAAACAGCCCCGTTCAACTGGCACGTGACCCGGCTGCAGCCTTCTGTTTTCTCCTCAGACCTTTCCGCTCTCTCTTTGGCAGGGTTTCCGGGATCTGGGTCCCCTTCTAAACCAATAAACCACATCTGATGTGCTGCTGTGTTGATCACTCCCGTTGCTCCCTACCGTGGCAGGGAGAATAGAACAAAGGCCGGTTGTTCAAACCCATCACGAGAGCGCAGCACGGGTGATTCGCCGAAGCTGGCTGGCAAGTGTTCTTTGTGTAAAAGTGAAGGCCTGTTTTTGGAGTGGTGGTGTTCAGAAGACGGTCAGACTTGAAAAGAGGTGTTTGCCTCCACTCTGTGCTTTGCCCTGTCTCACGCTTCCCCATGTTTGCCCAGCCCTTAACCCTGCCTCCTCTTGCTGCCCTTGCCTCTGTCTTGTGAAGGTGGAGGGATGGATGGATGGATGCTTCCTTATTCGTGTCCTCTGCGTCTCTGTCTGTCTCTCATTCTTTGACTGTCTTTCTCTTTCTCTCAGATTCCAAAATCCTCTCCAATTCTGCAATAACAGTAAATGGTAATCATCTGAACTTGGAATCTGGCCATGAGGCAATTTGTAGGAATAGACCTTTGATCTACACTTGCTCGTCAAGTAGGTGGTATTGCAGCAGGCCACATGTCATGTGTGTTTGCTGCGTGTAGTCCGACCACACATTTTACTGTCTGGCCTCTGCAAACCCAACACGATTTGGTGGCTTTTGATATTTCAGCTGATGTTTACAAGATTTCTTTTGCCCTTATGTGAGAACAGAGCAGACAGGACCTTAAAAATGCATTACTCTGTGTTTATAAAGTTAATGTGTAAAAATGGCATTTAAAAACATGTGCAGGGGCAAACTACTATAGCTGAAATCAGTCTTTAAGGACATATCAACAAGATTCAATGTTCAGAACTTGTTCGAGTCCTAATTTGAACAAACTAAGTGTAAAAAGACATGTAATATACATTTAGATAACTGGGGACATTTGGCTACAGGCCGGTTATTAGATAATTGAAAAAATACTACAGGGAAAGACAGATGTGGAGTAGATAAAACCACAGTGGCAAATGATGATAGTTGTTAAAACTGGGTGATAAGTAGAGTAAGGGTTCATGACACTATTCTCCCTGCTTTTCTGTATGTTTCTAAATACTCTATATCACAAAGTTCGAGATCAGCGTGCCAGCTCAGGAATGCCTGATCGCTATGCTTACAATAAAGTTATATTCTTGCAGCCCTTACCTATTTGCCTGTCATCCTGTGCTCTTGCCTCCCCTGTAAAATCCCTCTGGCTTTGGGGGCTCTTTCTGTGTGCACACTATTTATCCCTGTTTGCCAGCTTTGTGGCCTGGACTTTACCATTTGGTGTGGAATGTCTGCCTGCCTGGTCTCCCCATCTAGGCCGTAAACTTCTCAAAGGCAGGACTCTTTCTTACCTTTAAGTGCTTCCCACCTAGAATCCCAGAGTGGGAACAAATCCGGCCAGGCTAGACTGTGCCGTGGTAACACATAAACCTTGAAATCTCAGCGACTTAATGCAATAAAAGCTCATTTCTTGGTTGTGAAAAGTCGGATGTGTATTGGGCATCTCTGACCCGTCCTGCAGCTATGATCTCAGGAGCAGGTGGCTTTCAGTGAGACCACAGCAGGGGAAGAGAGAGGGAGGGAGGCAGCAGACTGGCTCTTGACTGCCTCAGCCTGAGAATGACCCCCAGAATTTTCTCACAGTCCATAGGCTGGAACTGGTCACATGGCCCCTAACAGCAAGGCAGGCTGGGAAATGGAAGGGAGCACGTGGCTATTTGGTGAGCAAGAATTTTCTCCAGCACAGGGAGCTGCATGGTGTTTGTTGAAACTGCTTCTTACCCCATGTGCACGTTGTCTCATGAATTTCAGCGTAAGAGGAACGCCCAGGGAAGGATGCCGTTGGTCATTTGTACAGAATGAGAACATGACAACCAGACTATTTCCCTTCCATTTTTTCGTCACGCCTTTGGATTATTTCTTGTATAGCTGGAGCCGAGTCGTCAGTAAATAGCAGGACCCCCGTGGGCTGACTGACACTGTTCAAGTAGCTTGGCTTTGTGCCCGTGACAGGGAATTATCACTTGTCTGTATCTGAAAATGTTATAGCTCTACCCTGTGCAAGAGCTCTGGCTGCTGCAAAGCTGGAGGTGCTCCTGGATCGGGCCATTGCAAGGAAAGAAAGGCACAGTTCTACTGTAAGTACTGGGGAGTTTCTCCCTCATGCAAGGTTTAAAATGTTTTATCTAAGGAAAGGACACCACGAGCCAAACAGAGGAAAACGTGGACTCTCAAGCCAGGTGCACATTCCCATGTGTGATATACCACTGTCCTCACCTGAGTTTAGTGAGTGAGCAGGTGCTATAGGTACTTGCCTGTAGGTAAATGGCTTCTATGAATAGGGGCTGCAGACCTCCCTCCCCACCCCCTCCTGTCTCCCTCTCACCCCCTTCCCCCTGTGGGTGGGGCAGGTGTCCTTAGAAGAGGCAGCGACCCTGCAGCCTTCCTGGGGTGTAGGACTGTACTGTGCAGAGCCACATAACGGCTACTGGTCTGAGAGTCTTCTAGAAACAACAGTCAGCCCTTAATGAAGGGCATTAAGTGAAGGTTGATCTAATCTTAGTTGCTTCTTTAAAAAATCCCTGTGGCTATGTCCTGAGAATGAGCTGGAGGGGCACACAGAAGCCAGCAGGAAGACCAGTCAGGGGGCTTGGTGAGAGACAACAAGGCGGCTGTAGGGACGGAAGAACTGGGTGGATCACTCCGTGTGTTTGGCAATGAATGATGGCTGTCTCCTGTCCCTCTTCCCCTGGA
Organism: Propithecus coquereli; assembly: GCF_000956105.1. NCBI lineage: Eukaryota > Metazoa > Chordata > Mammalia > Primates > Indriidae > Propithecus > Propithecus coquereli. The sequence goes on from NW_012140080.1 coordinate 2,914,106, forward strand.
TGTCTGGGCCCAGTCACACTGGTCGCCTGCTAGTTCCTCATTTCACCCTCAAGGCCTTTGCACTCACCAGGCCCTTTGCTAGAATGAACCCTTGCCCCAGCCAACACCTACTTACCCTTCAGTCTCAGCTCCAAGGTCACTTCCTCAGAAAGCCTTCTCAGAACCCACCCCCCTTCAAATAGCGAAGCCCCTCATCCAGAGTCTGTTTCTTCTTTTAGAATGGAAGTCTCTAGAATTCAGGGATTACATTTGTCCTAATTACATTAAAAAAAACCTTCCTACATTTTTGTAAAAAACAGAGCATCTGCCTTGTATGTAGTAGGTCCTTAATGACTATTTTTTGAATGACATACGCTAGGCATTTTCTCACATTGCACATTACTTTGTTAAATCCTCCTTACAATTTTGCAACCCCATTTTATGGATGAGTAAACTGAGGCTTCAAGAACACAAAACAGGGGAGTGGCAGACCCAGGATTTGCAGCTAGGTCTGTTTAGCATCAAAGCTCTCATTCTTTATATCACAGCAGGAATACGGTGAAGTTATTTTATTCAAACAATATAATTTGGATTATGCCAAAGCCAGAACACTGTGAATTCTTTTTATTTCACTTGTTCCAACCTGCTGAGATCGATTAATTCATGTAGTATTTATGGGGAGCCATGAACTCATTCACTGTGTTAAATAGGAGGGCAAGAAAGGGCTGAGCTGGGCTTCAGGGAAATGCCTGTAGTGAGCTGGATATAGAAGGTCCTAGAAGGAGAAGAAGCCAGATGCTTCCCAGAGGAGCAACCTGGCCAAAAGCCCAGGTCACTGGCTCATTAGGAATGGCTTTTGGGGTGGCAAGAGCCTGTTGTCCCTTGACTCTTGCTGAGATGCGTAAAACATTTGGGCTACTTCATGGAAAGGGCTTGGCTTCGGAGTCACCCTTTGCTACTTTCCAGCTGAGCAACACTGGGCAAGCTACTGACGCTCCCAGTCCCAGTTTCCTCATCTGCAGTGACCCTGCACTTTGCAGATGACAATGATACGCACTCTGCAGGGTCGTGTGAAGATTTACGGGAGAATGCAAATAAAGCAGCAGCTCATCGCCTGGCGTAGGCTAGTGACTAACACGTGTGACCTTCTTAGCCAGCCTTCTACAGACAGGCTGACCTGGGTGAGGGTCACAAAGAAGCACTTCACAGGCGGGATGCAGAAAGTCAGCCACCAGGAATATTGGGAATGGTGACAAGAAGACATCTCCACCTTTATTTTTTCCTTTGTTGAGGCAAAATTTACATCACATAAATTAAACATTTTAAAATGTATAATTCAGTAGTATTTAATACATTCCACAATGTTGTGCAACCACCACTTGTATCTAGTTCCAAAACCTTTCATTGTCCCTTCAAAAAACCCTGTACCCCTTAAGTAGCCACTCCCCCCATCTCCTCCACCCCTCAGTCCCTGGAAACCATCCATCTGACTTCTGTCTCTGGATTTACCTATTCTGAATATTTCATGTCATTGTAGTCATACAATATGTGACCTGTTGTGTCTGGCTTCTTCCACTCATGTTTTTGGGGTTCTTCCTTGTTGCACCATGTATCAGAATTCCATTCTCTTTTATGGCTGAGTAGTTTTCCATTGTAGGCACACATCATATTTTGTTTATCCATCCATTCTTGGTGGATATTTGGGTTGTTTCCACCGCTTGTCTATTGTGAACAATGCTGCTGTGAACATTTGTGTACAGGTATTTGTGTGTTAGTACCTGCTTTCAGTTCTTTTGGGTATATACCTAGGAGTGGAATTGTTGTGTCATATGGTAATTTTCTATTTAACCTTTTGAGAAACCACTTGTTTTCAAAAAGCTGCACTACCAGCAATGGGACTCCAATTTCTCCACATCCTCACCAGCACTTACTTTCTGTGTTTTTGGATTATAGCTGTCCTTGTGGGTGCCAAGTGGGGTATCTCATTTTGTTTTTTGTTTTTTTTTCATTATGGGTTTGATGTGCATCTCCCCCCACTTTTATTTTTTAAATTCTGAGAAGTTGTTTGGTTTTCCTGGCTTCTTTGAATCCTCAGACCATTCCTGATGGCTTGTGTATAACAGAGATTTCGTGGGGAAAGAGGCTTTCTCGTACAACTCTGGTAAGATTTTAAATTAGTGCAAAGTCCATTGAAGGTCATTTGGCAACACTCTCCCTGGAATTACAAATGCGCACACCATTTGATCCAGTGGTTCCAAGTCTAGGAATCTGTCTTATGGATTTACTCCCACTTGAACAAAATGATGCATCTATAAGGTTATTCATGCCAACGTTCTTTACAATAGCAACAGATGGTAAGCAAAATAAATGCCCCTCAACAGGGAACTGGTTAAACACATTTTGGCTCAGCCATACGATGGGATACTGTACAACTGTGAAAAAGATGGAGGCGCCTCTTTGTGTGCTAATGCGTAGGGAATTCCTAGACATATTGTTCAGTGAAAAAACAAATCAAAATGTAGAGCAGTGTATAAATAGCCTGCCCTTCATTTCAGAACAGGGGAAAAGAATATGTGTGTATATATACACACACATATATTTTCTTGAATACTCATGAAATACCTTTGGGGAAAGGAAGCTGGTGGCAGGGGACAAGGGTGGGAAGAACAATTTTTTCCTGTATATCCTCTTGTGCTCGTGGAATTTCAAACTCTGTAAATATAGTTTCTGTTCCAAAAAATTAATTCGATTAAAATGAAGACAATTCATAAACACCTAAAGATCTCACTAATTTGGGCTCCGATAGTTCTGGTTTCATGGTGATTTCAATAGGACATGAACTCTAATGTAAGCTTTGATGCACAAATTGATGCCGGGGACGCAGAAGAAATAATTCAAGCTCTCATCCCTCCCCTTCCACTGCAGTCCTGGCTGCAGCCTTAGCTTGCTCACTTGACCACAATTTGAACTTGAGTCAGGTTGTCTGAGGCCACCCTGAGTAAACTCCCACAGTGCCCCTCTCCCCTGGCTCTGAGAGTCCTGCTGTAGACTTGACCCCCAGAGTGGTGCTCAGACAGGAACGGATGGAACTGGGGTGTGGGGAAGAGCATGTATGGCCCTGGGCACTGGGTGCAGACTATATCTAAAATAAATCTTTGAACTTGAGGCTGGGTGCTCAGTGGCACCTGCTATCATGCAATCCAAGAGCTCCGAGCAGATCAGATGGCCCAGGAACAGGTCTTAGCTCTGCCACTTTTTGCTCAGTGTCTTTGGGCAACTCACACAGGCCTCTGCATCTCTGGTTTCCCATCTCTAAATGGGGATAATACCTACAGGATTGTTCTGCACAGAAGATGAAGGATGTTAAGAGGGCTTTTCTAGCATGAGCTCTGTAAAATGCTATGAAAATGTTAACGCCGACTCAAAAGTCACTATGAAAAGTCCACATGGCTAAACATCCCCTATGTGCTTGCTATGTCTGAGAGCTGGAGAGACGACAGAGAAGAGTAACAAATTCTCCATCCTTTAAGAGTTTTGAGGGCTCACAGCCTAGTGAGAGAGGCAGGCATGAAGACGATTAATTGCAGCAGGGTGCTAAGTGTAGAACACAATAGGATGCCAGGTGTCAGGAGCAGAGAGGAGGAAGGCATTCGCTGTACCTGGGGACTCAGCAAAGGTTTATGAGACCAGATGATACCAGGGTCGAATTGTGAAAGGGAAAGGTTGCCAGGCACATGGGGAACATTCCAAGTGGAGGAAACAGCCCGTGAAAAGGCAAGACAAGAAAAAGAATCAGGTGTTTACGGGCAACTCCAAGCAACTGTTTGCTGCGGAGTTTGGGGTGTATGAGTGGGAGCAGAAGTTGAAAAGGGATGAATAGGTCACATCTTGGAGACCTTTTTTATGGTAAGTCACGGCTGGATGATACATTAAGAAATAAAACAAAAATTGGTAAGTATGGAGCAGCAAGGAATCGTTTTACAGATCGCCTCTCCCAACCATAAGATGGAAAAGACACTGGGCATCCAGAGTTTTGACCCCTGACTCCCTGCGAGATGTACTGGCCATCAGTTCCGAGCTCCCCTGTGAGGAGCTCCAATCAGCAGTCCTGGACCCCCAATGACCCCAGCTCCCAGTGATGGAGTCACCCCAGGGCTTGGGTCTTCCCAGGTGAGGTCCTAGACAAGCCATCCTCACTGTGCCCATTCGACAACCCGCAGCATCTGTGAGCACAGGCAGTTGTTGTATCCCCAGAAGAAGTCACTGATCTAGAACAAGGCAGGACTCTCACGTTGATGAAAGCTGCCCTAGAGCACAGGATCTTCTGCTCAGGGCGTGTCGCAAAGGCAAATGTGAAACCTTTCCAAAACCCAGACTCCATCACGCCACTCCTCTGATTTAAAAGCTGCTGTGGGTCCTCTCTGGCTGCAGAGCGCAGCCTAAGTGCTCAGCCCAGGTTACACAGTTTGCCCTTCGCCTTCCCTTGGAGCCTTCTCTCCTTTTACTCTCCCCAGAGCCCCTTGGGCTCACCTCTTTGCTGCTTGGGGAAAGCACACTAGTCACTCAGGGACCGCTATAAAGCCTGCTCCGACAGCTCCAGCAGAGGGAATCGCCTTCTCCACTAGGTTCTCCCAGCACGTGGCACTTTCCTCTCAAAGAGCTCTTCAGATTGTTCATTTTTTGTGTCCGTTCCTTGGGGAGACAGTGATTCCCTGAAAGGTAGGGGCCACGTCTGTCTGATTCATGTCTGTGCTCTCAGGCCCAGCTCTGTGTCCCGCTCAGTAAATAAGGATGAATGAATGAATTCCTGGGAGGCTGGTGTGCTCTCCTTCGGAAGACTGTGAGCCAATGTTTCCCAAGAAGAGGGTGAGTTGGCAGCGGTTTGTGAATGGTACCCTCTACTGCCTTTTCTTCTCCTGTTTTTCTTTCATTCTCTCCCTCTGGCATCCCTCCTCTCACACTCATGCTTTTGCACATCCTTAATTCTCTAGAAACACCTACCATGCCCGGGTTTGTGCATTTGGGACATGGATACTCAGGCAATCCCCCTGTACCAGAACAGTTACTTCAGCTGTTCTATGGATGACAAATCAGAGACCTCTAATGTAGATTTCTCTTTTACATTTCTTTGTTGAATATATTAGGAAACTTTAGTTACAATGAAAATGAGAGGTAGAAAAAAACATAACTCAGTGCTCCGACACAAGGCTGTTTTCTATGGTCCACAGGCTAATTTTTTTTTTTCTACTTAGAAACTGATACTTTCATTTTTTCCCTTAGAAAAATATTTATGAATTTAGTGATCTTACTTTGAGGGTAATTCTCCACGATTCTGCCTAAATGTTTCTCCTTTAATTTCATCCCAAGGCCAAGCTTTAATGCTTGAAATGATTAGTTCACACTGCAACTAATTTAGAATTTGAGTTAATGCGGACATGGTTTGCATGTATATTCTCATAGAAAGGTTTGAAATAACCTGTTATCTCCAGAGTTTCAGAATTACTTATAAATGTGCAGCATTTCATCCAAAGTTGTCACCATTTTAAAAAACCAAGAAAGTCAAGGCCTCTTGAATCATCAGGACCTACCAATTATTTTGAAAGACTAAATGCTTATGATAAGTGAATAGGTAATGTAGACATTTATACATTTCAGTTTTTAGTCAGTTGAATTCATTTTCTTAGTAAGAGCCATTTATAGAAAATACAAATGTGGGCAAAGACTTTGTAAACTAGCAAGAACTATGCAACTTTCAGGGATTATTGACATCTGTGTAGAGTTGTAAATGCAAGACTGTATTTTTAAAAGGTGTAGACAAACAAGATGATATTTGCCCATCATTCTGTTACAAATAAATCTGTATTATTTTTTATATTAAGATAAAACCAGAGAAAGTATTTCTACTTCTTGTATCTTTCTATATCCTGAAGATATAGAAACCAACTCTTGCTCCCCAGCTGCCTGCATTTTCGAGTCAGGTAAACAACCTTGCAGTGCAACGTGTGGGGAGTCCCCCTCCACTGGAGCTCAGAAGCGGCCTACACATAAAACCCATCACCATTGCTCCCCACAACGTGCTTCCCGCCTCATCTGCCTTCCAGCAAAGCCTTTTTGAAGGCTCTGGATTTTTGATCATGGCTTCAGACTGCTGTCCTGTGTGGCTGGTCTCAGGAGGCCCTCTGAAAACCCAAAAAAGCTTTGGCTACCAGGGGATTAATTTTTCATCTTAAAATTATTGTTTAGAGACAAGATATAAACATTCAGTCTCTTGGCCCTAAAGTTCCCTTCTCAGAATAATAGGTGGGTTATATCGATGGCTGCGTTGTCCCCACAGCAGCCACAGGGATCTTTACAGATGTGAATCATATCCCATAACCTGCCTCCTATTGCACTTCAAATACCCAAATTCTTTTTTTTTTCCCAAGAGAAACCCCACTTTATTATTTTTTTTATTATTATTTTTTTTATTTCAAAATATTCAAATTCTTCCCAGTGGCCTGCAGTGTCCTTCAGGATCCTGCCTGTTCCCTCTGCATCCTTTGCTCAAACCTCTTCCCCTCGCTCACTCTGCTCCAGCCTCCTCTCTGGACAGGCCTCGGACGCACCTAATTCTCTCCCTCCAGGGACTTTGTGCAGCAGGTTTCTCTGTCTGGTGCTTGTTTTTTGCATGCAGCCATGCATTCTTCCCTTTAGGTCTCAGCTTAAATATCACCCAACCACTCCGTCTATACTGGTTCCCCAGAAACACTTTCATATCCTCTCACTCCATATTAGTCTTTATTACACACCATTTTTATTTTCTTTTTGGATCTTTATATTTCATAATTGCTTCTCTACTTATCTATTTTCTTCCCCACCAGCCTGTGAGCACTACAGGTCATCTGGGCCTAGCAGGATGGCCAGCTCTAAGCTGGTATTGTTGACATTGCCAGGTGCCCAGCGAGACCACAAGTCCCAGCTCCCCTTGTGGCTGTGTTGTTGAGTGAGAAAATCATCACTTGCAGAGCAGGAGAGGAAGTGATGTGTCTAACTTCTGCCTCATTTGCTCGGCAGGCAGTCCTCAACCCTGGACGTGTACTCACTTCCCCTTTCTGAGGTCAGGAGCATGGCGGTACCCATGGTCAACTTGACTGTGTAGACAGGGACAACATTCTGAGGGGTGGCAGAGCAACTGGAAGAAAGACACAGGCCTAAGTGACCACATATGGCAGAGCTTCCCCCAACTTGGACCATTTGTCCTGAAATGTTACACGAGTGCAGAATAAACCTGTGTGTCATTAAGCCACCATATTTGGTAGTCTCTTTGTTATGTGGCTTAGCGTTAGCCCAACTATTGAATCAATATTTATGGAACGAATGAGCGAAGCATCAGGGGCTCACCAGTTTTTCCCTGTGCTACCACTACCCTAGGGCAAGAGAGGAGGCAGTCATCACCAGGAGCCACTCACTGAGCACCTGCCACGCCACGCACTGGAGACACACACCATGCACTTTCCTATGCTAGTTGGGGATCCTCATCTTTTCCCAGCCGAAGTTCCCCCTTGTGGCTTGCAATGGTGTCTCACTGCACCGCTGACAGATTTTGCTCTGCCATCCAAAAGAAACCAAACTTGAAAGAATGTCACGAACCACGCAGCATGCAAGTCACGCTCTGCATGTGAAGATTCTTGGTAGCTCTGTTATAAAAGACCTTGTGTGAGACAGAAATGCCACCTCACAGATTGTGGCAGTTCATGACCCGCATCATAGCCAAGAGTTCCGCCCATTTAATAGTGCTATATTTATTTCCAAGGTTAATGTCTGTGACATTTCATACCTGAATTTTTAATGTTGGACAAGTTTTTTGGAAACTCTTGTTTCGTGATGGTAGCTGGTTGTTTGTTTATTAAACTTTTAGGGGGTATATTCATTGGGAGTGATGATTTCCCTAAGAATTGTCAGTTATGGCTTTAATTTTGGGAAAAAATATATGTTTCCCCCTTTTTCAATAAACTTGGTATATTTTCCAGCTTTACTACATTTGCAGACAGACATTGGATAAAGTCATTTAGTTAATCTCTTACCACCTCCCAGAGGTAACATTTAAAAAGAAGATAGCAGGACTTAGGACTTGTTTTAAGCAGTTGCCCTCAGTAAGCAGACGCTGGGATAGGGATTTGTGTGCAGGAAGTTTATCCGGGAATGTTCTGGAAACAATACTTGTGAGGGAGAGGGAAGAGGAGTGGGTCAGAAGAAGGAGTTGAGCTGTAATGAAGCCAGGATCCAGAGCTAGGATGGCCTCTCAGAGTTGTCCTAGATGGAGGCAATGCGGAGGGGGGTTCAGCCCCCCCATTCTCCAGTCACTAGATGTGGCTTCTCCCAGAAGGGAATGTCACATCTGGTTGACGCAGCTCCCTTTGGCTGAGAACAAGACCTAGGAAGGGTGTCAGATGCAAACTATAGGTAGCCCAAACTCCCAGAACCTAGGGGAATGAGTGCTGGGGTCTTGCATGGGGGTCTGGACCACGCTACCCAGCAGCCAGCACAGGGCTTCAACATCAAGCTCAGAATCCGAACAACACTAGACTCACAAGAACATTGCCTTTCCCAGCTCACTCTCTGCCGTATCTCTGCAGTGAGACCAGAGCCTAGCCCCTAGCACATGGTAGATGCTCAGTAGATACTTGCTGAAGAAATAAACGAAAGAAAGAATATGCAGGATTATGCAAGGGATGTATAAATTAGGATACTGTCAATAAACTTTGTCAAAATTGAAGAAATTTACTTAAATTTAAACTTCCCAAGTAGAGACTGAAATATTTATAGTTGTATTAAAACAATATGCATATCGTAAACCCTACCATTTCCTGCATTTGGACAGATTGTGGAAAATGTTTTGAGCTACTTGAGTAGTCAAGAATGTGGCAGATGAGTTTCTTTTTGGGCAAGAATAAGTCAATGTGTTCAGGAAAAAATACCCTTAAACTCAAAATCAGGACACATGGTGTGATGAGGTTTGACAATAGGAGGAACTCTTTACAATTGGGGCCTTCTTGGAAAATTCAGAAGGCGTCTTTGTCAGACTTTGTCAGGTGGAGGGCTCTGAGTTACTGGTTGTGAGTGAACTTGTGAGAGAGTGGGGATGAGTCGTGGGGCTGGCTCTTGGCCAGCCTGCGGGCTGCTGCCCTGCCAAGGCCCACTTTTGTGCTACGTATTTTCATCATCATTAGAAAAGGCAGTCGCTTTGGAACCTACATGTGGACACAACTTTACAGTCTACAGAACATATTAGAATTCACAATTTCATTTGATTTTCAAATACAGGAAGAAAATAAAGACACTTTTCTCAAAGCATTATTTCAATAACATGAGACACATAAGTCATTAACAAAATACTAATGTTAGCAAATTGAGTCCAACAATAAGTGGGATTTATCCCATGAATATAAGATTCTTTAAACATTTGAAAATTAATTATTGTAATTTAGTAAGTAAATTACAGGATATTGGGGGAAATATGTGATCATCTCAATAAACAGAAAAAACGCATTTGACAAAACTCAACACTCAGTAAACTAGGACTAGAAGGGAATTTCTTCAACCTGATACCAGGACATCTATGAAAAATTTACAGGTTACATATTTAGTGACCTGTGAGAGTGAGAATAAGGCAAGGATGTCTGCCCTCTACACTTTGATTCAACACTGTAGGGGAAGTCTTAGCCAGGACAGTAGGGAAGAAAGAAAAAGGAATACAGATTTGAAAGGAAGGAGAAAAGTTATCATTATTTGTAGATGACGTGACTATCTCCATATTATTGCCATTATAAAGATGAAGAGAGTAAGGCTTTGAGAGATTGACGTGTGAGTTCACGTGGACAGTAAAGGATGAAGCTAGAGCTCAAACCTAGATGTCTCAACTCCAAATACTGGAATAGACTATTTCTTTCACTTAAAAAAATCTAAAATTTCGGCTATGATTCTTAAAGAAGATCCAGTGGCATTTTCCAGAGAAAATCAACTAAAATGAAGGTGGGAATGGAGAAGGCTTATTGGTCCAGGACGGACTAACTAGCTGGGCTCTTTGGGCTGAGCATATTAAAATGCAGACAACTTGAGACTAGGAGGACAGGGATCCATTCACCAGATCCTGAGAGGGTAAAACTGTTGACCTGGGTAGGTCAGGAGTGATGAAAAATACTTTTTCATGGTAATGTCAATGTACTCACAAAATTCACTATCAAGAATGGTGTGGGGTGGAAAGGTTTAGAGAAAAAGATGACGAGAGGCTCATGACTAGGGTGACCATACCATTCATCACCATAACCGTGACCCTTATGAGGGAAAGAGGGTGCTACTAATAACCACTCTGGGTCAACAGGCATAAAACAGGGCTGTCCTGGGCAAACTGGGACATTTGATCCCCCAGCCTATAATAGGTATGAAGGAAACTGGCACATTTGGTTGGGGGGATGGGGAAGTACATCAATAACATGAGAAGTTTTGTGGTGTCTGCTCAGGCACCAGCCAGGCCACTCATGGGTGAGTGTTTTGGGGCCTGGAGCCCCTCTTAGGAGGGTCAGATCTCTGTTGACCCTTAGCATTTTTCCTGCCCTGGCTGCTAATTATAATATGAAAAGACAATAGTGAGCATATATTGAGCACTTACTGCAGGCCAGGCACTGAGAGGTAATTTACATGAATTATTTCACTCAACAGCACTAGGAGAAGGGCACTATTGCTATCTCCATTTTACAAGTGAGGAGACAGCAGCTCAGAGAGGTTGAGTAACTTTCCCAAGGTCACTCAGCTGGGAAGTGCTGGAGCTGAGATTTGAATCCAGACTCCTAACCATGATGTTAACCAGTCCTTACCTTTTCCCTTTTGGGTTGCAGGCCGCTTCAAAGACCCAGATGTCTAGCATAGGATACATGTATAGAGTGGAAATAGGAGAACCTCGGTGACATATCATCCTCTATGTCAGCCCTGAGCCCACACCAAGAGACACTCAGAAGCACAGAGTGGCTGTTGGCAGCTGCCAGTGCAGATGTGACCTTGGCTTTGCCTGGAGCAGCACCAGGTTGGTTGTGTTTATTACTGCACTGTTATTCTGTGGGACTAATGCCTGTCTCAGACAGGAATTTCGTCCCTCCAGATACCTGCATAATGTTCCTGTAACCACCCAGGTCATCTTTGGGCCAGGCAGCCCACATTTAATTCTTTTCATCTTTCCATCAGTCAATCCAAGGGCCTCCTTAATTATTTTTATTGCTTTTCTCTGAACTCTCTTCAATTTGCTGGCATATCGCTTTTCGGATAGTGAGATACCAGAAGTGTGCTTCAGAGAAATTATAATCTCCTGCGCGTGATGTAATGCTTTGGCCTAGGAAGTCGAAAATCATGGCAGCAGTTTCAGCTGCCATTGGTATCATAACTTGCAATCAATTTGGTTGTCCCCAATTAACTTGGCTTTTTTTTCACTTAAGGTAAGTACATGGCTCAAAGTCAATGTAATTTATATCTGGAATATTCCAAGTGTGTGTGTGTGTGTGTGTGTGTGTGTATTAAAAGCAAAAAAAAGAATTTCTTGTTCTTTGCTCCTTTACTGATCACCCACAATGTGCCAGACCCCAGCTGCTAAGCTCAAGAAGAATCTTACCTTGAAATGCTTTGAACATTCCTAATATTTTGGTCATTAAAAATTACTCTCATTTTCTGTGACACCCTTTTAATGATTACATTTTGGCTCTTGTGTCCCTATTTGTAGATCAATAGCTTTCTTTCCGTGACAGTGACCCATTTGTGACTCAGGTTATAACTCTCTTTGGCTTGATTATTTTGAAGTTAAATATGCTTTGGCACGGATAATTATATTGACCAGGACATCATACTAAAATGCTCACTATGTAATACTCTTTTTCCATAAGTAAAAATGGGTGACTGAGTTAGCCTGGACTTTTAAAAAAATAATTTGAACTCAATTTCACAGCTTGCCCTCCCTAAGATTTAAGCCACTTTGGTTATTTTGCTCTAAGCCTATTTCTCTTTTCTTCAGTCTATTTCTCTTTTTTTCAAGTCTGTTTGTCTTTATAGTTTCTTTCATGTTTTTATTTTGTATCATTTGCACAAAGATGGCTATATGAGTGTTAGTTCCCAAATGGTAGAATTGTCTCATAACAATAACAGATGCAGTTTTAAAGTTCCAATATTTAAAACTTTGTTAGCACAAAATAAAAACACAAGAAACACACAGCTTCTCAGTGAGGGATGGCTCAGTGGCTTACCGGGTCAAATCACGCATAACCGGATCTGGCGACCCATCGTCTCTTGTCCAGATAATGGTTTTGAAATGGCCTCTCGGAGCGTTGGCACTGACCTCAGCTTCGCCCACAGCCCAGCAGCTGTTTCCTGGCGATCTCATGATGGGATGCAGATCTAGCTGATGTTTTCTGCCCCTACGGATCACTTCCTTTTGTAATTTAGACCCATGAAGGCCTTTTCGAATGGTTTTGTTCATGGTGGAAGAAATCATTTTCTTCCAAGAATCTCCCTGCGTTTCACAGTTGGCCTCCCTGTCTGCAGGTCAGCCTGACCTGGGGGTGGGAGAGAGGTGATTCAGGACATGGATTTCTATTAGTGCATTTTGTTTGGAAATGAATACAGATCACATTCTTGTATGTGTGCCTTTGGTTGGAAAAAACCACCACCATCATCACCAAATGCCACCTTAAAAACTTCTCTGCAAAGTCATGACAATATCGTCTTCTTGCAACTCCCCTGACTTTGTGTCTTTCTGTAATATACAGTATAATTTATAAAAGTGTGAGCAACTGTGGAATTGTTCTCCTAATAGATTCTGAAGATTCCAATTTCCATTCTGCCACACAAGACTGAAAATCCACTTGTGCTCACTTATCTGTATCTGTACCTCATCCCCATGCTGCATCAAAAATCAGGTTCAGGTGCAGGTTAAGAGCACGCATTTACCTCCGGAATATGGGACTTATTAAATATCTCTCCACAATTAACATCACCATATCAATAAGAATTATCATTAGGTCCTGTCAATCAGGTGCTGAATTTTGCTTCAGGGAAACAAAACAATTTAAATTATAGCAAGTGCTCCCCTTCTTTTTTACATGCTTCTCTTTAAATTGGATAATTATGTGGCTTTTCATCAGATTCCTCTAAGCGTAATAGATCACGATATTCACCCTTTGACCTTGGTGATGAATGTCTCTGGTGAAAACATGTGACAAGCAGTGTTCTAATGAGAACAAAATACTGAATAACTGGAAATCTTATATAATGAAAGGAGGCGGCAGGAGGGAAATATAACCACCTCTATGGTGGATACACAAAATGTATTTGTAATGTGGCAACGATATGGGCTGGGGAGAAAAGGGCCTATTTTGGGTTCTAATAATGCAGACGGAAACACTGATTTTTCTCCTTTGGTATGTGCAAAAGAACGGAGAAAGAGACATTCCAGGAAAGCTGTGCATCAGAAAATACTGGTCTCGGCTGAACTGCAAGCACAGATGGAGTGAATCCACTGGCCTAAGGGGGGATTCAAATGACTCGCTGCATCTTGGAACACCTGCAAATGGCAGTCTGAGGGTACCTCTCATTTTATTGCTTTCTTGAGGGGAGTTTCAAATGTAAGGACAGCTAAAAAAGGAAACAACGCGGTCTTGGGGGATCTATAAGTGCATCTGAGCTGTTGAGGAAGGACAAGAGAAGCGAGGGGACACCCTAATCCCTTCCTACCTCCCTCTCTCAGTCAGACCCTGGGCAGCTTGCCTTGCTGGAGCAGGGGCAACTCCTACATCTTCAAAGTCCTCATTCCCTGGTGTGAAGGGGGTTGGGGCATCCTAAAGGTGGCCCTGGGTTGCAGCCAGAGGTCAAGGACAAGCCAGTCACCTCTAGTTTCTCCTTCTTTGTTCCTCCCCTAACTCTCTATGCAATCAGGTTTCCTGTATGGCTACTTCTTGGCCTGACCCATGCACAGCTCTGCTCCCAGTGGCAAAAAACTGAGGAATTTCCTATCAAATCAGCCCTTGATAGTGTGATAGGCTCTGGGGTCATGGAAACGGGCAAGGTTTGCTTCTTTTAGATTTTCTAGATGTTTGCCTGTCAATTTGATTTTAAGATATATAGCACAAGCACTGTAAAGTCATTTATCAACGATATGGATTTGTTGTATCATATAAGGGCATGGGGTTTGAGGTAGGAGCTACTTGTTAAATGTGCAAGCTGGGCTGTGCTTGCTTTGGGGTAGAAGAAAGGGAGGTGGAGACCACCTCTTATGAAGCACCCACTATGTGCCAAGCGCTGTCCCAGGCTCTCTGATTTTAAGTTTCCCATCAAACTTTATTATCCCAATTTATGATTTAGGAAATGGCCCAACCTGACCCGGAATGACCTGATAGCAGGGCTGGGATTTAACCACAGGTTGGTCTGACTCCCAGGAACACGTTCCTTAGGTTACAGTTAGCACAGAGCATAGCACTATTACTGCTTCCCAAGAACTATGCGTTACCATAACCTTCTCCCCACTTACCTTTCCAGATCTTGATGGAATTGATTTGGATTATTATGGACTTAATATTATTACCATCAGTCTTGCCAGCTGTACAATTTATACTGCTTAATGCAAGACATGCAAGAGAAGAAACAGCTGCCTCCATAAATTGATTTCTTCCGGTAAATTCCAGTTTGGGAGAAGAATTTGCAGTGAGTGATGTGTGTGCTTACCAAGGATTAAGAAACTGACCAGGCTCAAAACCGTTTGTTTATCTGCAGATCTGGTCTGCTTAAGGTAAAAATTCACCCTGGGCCTTCATCCCTGACCTCCATCAGGTGGATTTCCATGGAGGTGTTCTGACAAAGGCAAGGTGTCGAGCCTTTCCCTGGAGCTGGAGATGGGCCCTGGACAGCGGGAGCACACCAAGCTGCCCCTTCACCTTGGCATCTACCTTGACAGGGCTTTTCCTGAGAGAGGGTTTTTCCTTACCATTTTAACCACTTTTAAGTGTACGGTTTAGCAGCATAAAGCACATGCTTATTGTGCAACCATCACCGCTACCCATCTCCAGAACTTTTTCATCATCCCAAACCGAAACTCTGTCCCCATTAAACACTAACTCCCCACTGACCCCTCCCCACAGCTTCCGGGAACCACCATTCCACTTTATGTCTCTGTGAATTTCACTATTCTAGGTACTGCATGTCAGTGAAATCATGCGATATTTGTCCTTTTGTGTCTGGTGTAGTTCACTTAGCATAATTAATGTTTTCAAGGTTCATCCATGTTGTGGCATATATCAGAATTTCATTCTGTTTTAAGGTTGAATAATATTCCATTGTCTGCATATATCACATTTTGTTTATCCATCTGTTGATGGACATTTAGGTTGTTCCCACATTTTGGCTCTTGTGAACAGTGCTGCTGTGAACGTGGGTGTACAAATATCTGTTCAAGTCCCTGCTTTCAATTCTTTTGAATACGAGAGAACAATTTCTGCAGTAGCAATACTTTATCTTTCTGCAAAGCTCTATGGTTTGCTAAGCATGTCAGCATGGCTATCTGATCCTAGGAAGTAAGTAGTAGGGCTATCACCTTCATTTTGCTGAAGGTAAACTGAGACTCAAAGAGGTAAAACGGGGGAGCCTAGATCCAAATGTTGGCCTGCCAACTACCAGCCTAGGCCCTTTTCACCACAGAGCCCGCTCTGTGAAGGCAGTGGCGATGTCTACCTTTTTGACTACTGTGCCCCAGGTCCTAGCGCAGGGCTGGTCCTTAACAGGTGCTCAATAAACATTTGTTGAGTGAATACCTTCCCTGGTGCCCCAGTAGCCGTGGTTGCTGCATGAATACTCAGTGGAACACACTCGTTAACTTGGTGAGGGCTGAAAGGGATCTTGAAGACCATTATACAGTTCCCAAGGGAGACCAACTAGTTTCATGAGTGGCTGATGAGACCCACTGGAGTAGAAGTGCTGAATCACCCACTCCTTTCATCCCAGTGGGCCCCATAGTCCCCATTTCTGTGGCAGGTGCATTTGCGATTATGCTGAGGAGAAAAATACTCCTGGCCCTACCAACTTGCACCGAAGGAAAACCGAGTTCACCGAGGAATGAGAGCTTTAACAAGCTATCTCTTGCCCCATAGTTACCCTGAAGAGAACCACAGGTTCATCCTACTTTGGTCTTCTGGGTGGACATGAATCATGACCCAGCAGAGAAAATGAAATATCAGGAGTTTAATTAGTATTGTCATAATCTGATTTGGAAGAAAACGCAATGAATATCTGTTATGGCCAAATACAAAGGAAAGTACCATAGAAACGGGGAGAGATGATTGTCTTCAAAAGTATCCAGAGGCTTCTTTTTTATTCCCACACTCTTTCATCATCAAAACTACATGGCTTCGTGCAGTCACTCGCTCTGAGAAGTTTGTTGTTGAAAATGAACATGAGGAAAACTATTTCTCTAAACTCTGCCAAATCATGGGCTCATAAACAGTAGGTTTGAAGGAGTCTGGGAACAGCCACATCAAATATACTTTTGGGAGAACTCGATCTGTCAGCTGGGTATCTTTCTCACCTTTGTGATGGGTTCAGAAGCAGAGAGATCCAGAACGAGGTGAGCTCTGAGCGTAGAGCCTGTTGTTCCTTAACTCTTGAAGAGGTCCACAACCTTTGACAACATCCTGGTTTGAGAACAATAGTCAGAGAACTTGAGTTGAACTATCTAGTGCAGCTAGTGACTTACTCAGGGTCACACAGCTAGTTAGGGTTTTCTTAGCAGCTTTTGTCTTTAGTAGCTTTTACCTTGGAGGTAGGATAGGGGCAGACAGAAATTGAAAGTTGTGTAAATTGCATGTGTTTGTAAGAATGTGTTGGGGTGAGGAGATACAGATGTACTAGCACTAGGACAAGGACCTGGGCAAGGACCCCACTGGACACACCCTCTTTCCTGACCTCCTCCCCAAAATTTGTCCTGGAAAGTTCACAGGTGTGTTCCTGAATTAAACATTCCAGGAAACACTAGGCGATTTGTAATTCATCACATAATTACTGGAATTCATTGGATTATTACCAACTCTCCATGCCGCTGTTCTCAGTGGAGACCTGGCCTGAGTATTCTCCAAACCTGAACTTTAAGAGATGAACCCAAATCAATAGAGAGCTGAGTAATGGAGAGTTACTGTCAGAGAGCATTCCAGTTAAAGGATTAAAGCCAACGTCCACATGTATCAATATTAGAGCACCACATGTATATTTAAAGTATTATACCAGAGTGTAACGTGCATTCTGCATTTGCAATATCCTATGCCTATCATTTAAAGTTGCTTCCAAAGTAAGTCATTTGGCTTTCCAACAAGGACGTTCTTTTATTTTACAACATGCAATATATTGGTAACGACCTGTCATTTTTCTGAATTCAGTTCACCACCCTTGCAGGACGGTGAAGGACTGTCATAAATGCAAGAGGGGTGCCAAGGGCAGCCTGTCCCTCTGTGGGCTTGTGTGAAGGAGGTGGGGGGTGGAAAGGGGGCCTACACAGGTCCAAACAGCCCATGCTGGTCTCCATGACTGCTGAGCCCCAGCCAGGCATCACTAGAGGCCATGATCAAGTGTTAGGTTAAAAATTATGATTTCAGAGTGATTCTAGGGTCACCTTCTGGTGGGAA
Source organism: Propithecus coquereli (assembly GCF_000956105.1). Classification (NCBI taxonomy): domain Eukaryota; kingdom Metazoa; phylum Chordata; class Mammalia; order Primates; family Indriidae; genus Propithecus; species Propithecus coquereli. Next base: position 2,931,763 of record NW_012140080.1, read on the forward strand.
GAGAAAGGAAACAAATGTTTAGTGAGCTAGTACTATGTGCCAATTATTATCCATCCTATATTTCATTTTATCCTTGCAACTAGAAGCTAGCTTTACTTTTCCCATTCTATTTTTAAGAAAACTGAGATTCAGGAGATTAAATAACTTGGCCAAGATCACGCAGAAACTAAACGGAAGAGCTGAGCCTTGACATGCCAGGCACTGCTCCCTCAGTCAAATGGAAGGTAACTGTGAGTTAGGGTCAATTACTTCTGTTTTGGAGGGAGGCGACCAGGCAGCAGCTGGCATTAGAACGCTCTTTTCCTAGGCCAGGGAACAGAGGGCGGAGATAAACTCATCTCGATAATCATGAAGGGTGCAGGAATGGACGAAAGGGGAATGCCAACAACATTATGTACTCAAAGTAGTTTTTGTGTTACCCTGGTATTGTCAAGGCCTTGCACATTGAGCACCTGGCAATAGATGGAGGGAGCAGAGGTAGCACCTTGTGCATACAGGTACTTTAACAAGTGGGTTCAAATAAATAAGGCTCATTCTGCAAGTATTTATTGAACTCCTGTTACATGTTAGACACTGACACAGGAGCAAGTGAAACAATGTCCCTGCTTATATTCTAGTGGAGAGACAATGAACACATCGACAAGTAAAACTTGGGCAGAAGGAGCATTAAGGACAAAGATCGGGGGGCAGGATGTGTGCGGTGTGGCTGAGCAGCACGAGGGGGAGGACAGCAGATGGGTCAGAGAGGCAGCTGGGGCCAGAGAGTACAGGACTTTTTAGGCCATTGTCAGAATGATGGGTTTTAGTCTAAAGGATCTGAGAAGTCTTTGGAAGCAGAACACTTGAGCAGAGAAATGACATGATCTGACTTTTATTTTAAAAGGGTAGCTGTGCTGCTGTGTTGAGAACATAGGGGCAAGGGTAGAGGCAGGGAGACCTGTTTAGAGGCAATTGCAGCCATCCTGGCGAGGGCTGGGGGTTTGGAGCAGGGGGATGGCAGCGGAGGTGGTGAGAAGTGGTCAGAGTCTGGATATAGTTTGAAAATAGAGTCGGTTGGGTTTGCTGGTGGATTGGATTGCGAGGGTGTGAGGGGGGTCAGGGATGAGTAAGGTCGTGCTCCTGAGAAAGGACAGGAGGAACTGACATTGGCTGAGGTTGCAGGAGGAGCGGATCTGGTGCGTGTGTGCATGGGTGGGGCCGGGCGGCGGGAACCGGAGAAACTGTTACATTTAAGATGCCTAGTGACATCCAAGTAGCCATCTCTCTGGAGTCTGGGGGAGTGGTCCAGGCTGGAGACGTAAATTTGGGACTTGTGAGCAAATAGATGGTGTTTACAGCCACGGGACTGGATGAGATCTACTAGGCTTACAGTTTAGAGAGAGAAGAGGACCAAGGATGCAGCTCTGGGTCACTATAATTTTTAGAAGTTGAAAAAATGGGAAGGAACCAGCTGGAGATGGAGAAGGAGCAGTGTCCTGGGAGCAGAGCGAAGGGACTGCTGCAAGTTCAAGCCACATGAGAAGGGAGAGGTGGCTGTCCCATTTGGCACCACAGCGTCAGTCAGTCATCCATGCTTCCACCAGGGAGGTTCCATTGAGGGCTGGGGCTAAAGCCTGAATGGACCGGGTTCGAGAGAGAACGGGAGGAGGGACAGTGGAGTCGGGTGGTGTAGACAGCTGGTGCTACAGAGAAGGGGAGGGAAATGGGGCAAGAGCTCGAAGTGTGGTCAAGAAAGGATTTTTTTTTCTAAGATGGGAGAAATTGCTGCAGGTTTGCATGCTGAATTGCATGCTCTATGGATAAAATAGAGGGGCAGACAATGAAGAATGTATGCTTCTGGGAGGGGGAACTTCTGGAACAACATCCCGGGGGAGGTGAGGGAGGAGCTCTGGTGCTCAGGTGGAGGCTGGGCCTGGGTGGCCATGGAGAGATCCACTGTGGAAGGGGTGGGAGGGAGGCCTCATTGGCACAGTGGGCGGGTGGGAGCTGTGGGAGCAGGCACGGGGTGCTGACAGTTGGAGGAGAGGGAAAAAGGTGCAAAATAGTCTCCCAAGACTAAGGGAGTGGGTGGGCCAGGGGAATACCGCCGGGTTTCTGGGAAACAGTAAAGGTCCATTTGAAGTAAATGACAGTCAATGAAATTCATAAAATTTAAAGTGAACTAAAATGTAAACTTCAGACATATTTTTTATGTATAAAAATGAATATTTATTTAGCATAAGAAAGAAGTCACAACAAATTATAAATTTTAAAAGTGAATTCACTGTAAAGTGATTTAAATCCTTTAATGATGTGGTTCCTTTTTTTTTTTTTTGAAACCTCCAAAGATTCACTTTAAATCCAGAATTGAACCCAAACCCCAGCAGCTGGTTTTCCCAGTGTTACTGTCTCTACCCACCCCTGCTTCCTGCCCACTAGGTCCCAGTTCAGACCCAGCCTGCTGCCTGCCTGGTCTCCTCCGGGCTCCTCCAAGTGCCTCTGTAAGTCTGTCGGCTTCTGTCCGCCCAGTTCCCTCTCCTTTCCCTCGCCTGCAATCCGTGTCCTCCCCGGACAGCCCCAGCTGTCCTCTCTCTACATCGTCATTATGCTTCTGGCGTAGCAGGCACTGAACAGTGGATTGTTTTCTGATTATTTTACTGAGAGAGCCTCATTTCCCTCATACATCAGATGAGCTTGAGGTCAAGGGCAGCTCTCCTTCTGGCACTGGGCATCTAGAAATATTTGACAATCGGATCAAGGTGAGAAAGAGAAGGCAAGGCTGGTTGCTGAGCCCCCAGCAGAGCCCCTGACCTCCTTCTCACGGCCCTGGTAACGTTCAAGCCCAGAACCGTACAATGCACCTTTGCAAACTCCATTCAGCAATTATTAAAAAATGGCATCCAGATCAGAAAGACAGATAATTCTCTCCAGCCTACCCCTTTCGTGGCTCTTCACACACCGGATGGATTTAAGTGGAATTGGAGGAGCTGCAAGGGAGGCGGGGGTGTTTGTATTTCCTCTGCGATAGTTACCAGTGAACCAGAGAATCTTCAGCTCCCGGAAACTGGCAGAGAGGTGACCCGTATTGAAGCCTCTCTACCCCCTGGGTGGCATCAAATTGAGCCCCGCACAGTTATTAGAGGGATAATGGGATTCATTTCAGCAAGGACTGCCTGGCTGGGGCCGAGCTTATTTTAATTTTCAATGTTAATAAACTTGTGGCTATTGCTTTTTTCACACCGATGTGCCTCACACCTCATTTCGAAGGCCCATTAGGCAATTACTAGCAGTGTCTCTGTTCCCAGCACCTCTTAAACACGGAGCGATTATGCTTATTTGGTGAATGATGATGAAACTTGGAGGGGGCAAGTGCGCTGGCGTAGAGCTTTCCTCCCAACTTCATCAGGTGCGCACCGAGCACCTCCCTTTAGTGAGAAACAGGGCTGTGGCTCCACCTTCACCATAGCAGCAATGCAGGGACCAGCCCCTCATGTGTCCCCAGTGTAGGCCTGCTGGCATGCCACCCAAGCCAACCCGCCGACCAGGGTCTCTGACACCCAGTGCTGGGCTGTGAAAACAGCCCATTCAGCTTGGGAAATGAGCTGATAATGCTCTTCATTTGTCTTGAAATGGGAAGTTTTCAATAGGTCTTAAGTGTGTATCAATGCATTGAGAGTAATGATCCCTTTATTTACAAAGTTGTTTAATTCCTCCCTTTTGTGCTCCTTACAGGTCTGAGCGGGTTTTTCATTTACCAAGTTACTCCATGATTTTCACAGCTGCTTTCACAGCGCTGTCTTCCCACTTCCCGATCCTTCCACTGCTAGGGGTGCAAAGCGATTACCTGCCTGACTTCTGACTCCATTTGCAAAATCAGCCTGGGTTTGAAGCATGGTTTTATATGAGGGGACAGTGGGGCAGCATGTGGACTGGAGCCGAGACACAGGACATGGCCCGTGATGCTGCTTCCACCGCTGTGTGGTGGCCTCACTGCATCTAGCAGTCCTCTGCTCAGCCTGGTTAGGGCTCAATGCTAGCCTGCTTGCCCCCAGTGGCCCCAGGCCCCTGCCTTCCTACTTGACAAGTTTCACTAATTTTTTAATGAGGGAGGGGCTATGCATAAAACTCAGTGTCACGAAATGGACACTCACCTGTACTCCCAGCACTTTGGGAGGCTGAGGTCAGAGAGTCAGTTGAGGCCAGGAGTTTGAGACCAGCCTGGGCAAAATAGTGAGACCCCCACCTTTACAAAAAATAAGAAAAATTAGCTGGGCTCATTGGCACTAGCCTGTAGTCCCAGCTACTTGGGAGGCCGAGGCAGGAGGATCAGTTGAGCCCAAGAGTTCGAGATCACAGTGAGTTATGATGACGCCACTGCACCCCAGCCTGGGCAACAGAATGGGACCCTGTCTCTAAAAAACAAAAAACTCTTTTCAGATCTTTCAGAACAGGGAGTTTCTGGGCTCCTGGTTCCAGGGCTTCACAATTTGAAGTTTGCTTCCCATTATTTGCAATACCACTTTAGTGGGTTGCAAGTCATCACTTTTTTTAAGAAATGAAAAATAGAATAGAATAGAACCTATCAGAGTACATCGCGCTTGGTGAAGGTAAGTATTGTTTCACTAAGCTGGTCTCAGTTATATGTTCCGGTGTTCACTTGTAGGCATATGTATACTGGCTCACAATATAAAATGTATCTCTTACTGTAGATTGTTTAAAAAGATCTGGAAGAACCCCTGATGCAATTGCCAGCATATCCCAGGATCCAAACAAACCCAACCCACTCTGGCTCCGAGGCCCTCAGTGGCCAACCGGAGCCTCAGCTCCAGTCTTTAGGGCTCTTGGTAGCCCAGTGCTTGCTGGCAGGATTCAGACTGTGTGCTTTTAAAGATTTTTTCCTGCCCTACTTCCTGGGGAGCAGAGGGTGGGGTCTGGCATCTGGAAGCACGTGGCTCAGAGAGAAGGCAGTCACTGACTTCAGTGGCAGGGACTCAGGGACCAGAGGAACATCAGGATCTCCTAGCCAAATGATGATGGGCTTAACCCCCTTCAGTGAGAAGAGTCTGTGTTTGGGTAAGATTTTCGTGGAAGACTGTGTCCAGGGTCAGTGAGATCCCCTGTGGGCTGGGCTGGCCAGAATTTCTAAAAGCAACACTTACGAAGACTGCTTTTAGCCCTTGAATAGTTTCAGGTGATCTCTGTGGCATTTGCTACAATCACAAATGGAAAATCCATTAATGTAAAGAAGCTTCTATTTTTCTGATTGCAAAAATTCTGGATTTGTGATGACTGTGTGTGGGACAGCTTCTCCATGCTGCCTGGCTGGACTTTTAGCAAAGTCTCCCAAATTTCCAGTGGGATTCCCCATCATTTCAAGGGCTGGGCTTGTCACAAGGACTGAGTCTGTATGACATCTGGAGTTTGAATCTGAGATAACCCTGAGGGCACGGTGGGGTTGAGGGGATGTGGGCACCAGCTTTGCATTCGAAGAGGGCCTTAAATTTAGACATTTGATATTATCTTCAAATGAGGTTATGGACAGAGTTACAGGACAGTAGGACAGAAGGAAGATGGTTTGCACACCACCTTGTTTCCTATTGTAGGACAAAACTGCTGATAGACCTTTATAAATTAATACCTAAAAACAAATCATGTAATTATATTATAAATAACAATATTATACTGAACGTATATATATATATTTTTTGGTGTTAAAAGCTTTAGATACTTTATGTCTACAATTTTTTGTAACTTTAGTTTTGCGATAGACTGAGGCCTATGGGCTTTGGTTTGATCAATCTGAGAAGATTGATCCAGGCCATGCCCGAATGTCAATCCCATGAGAACGCTAAGTGGAGGCTACTCTAGAAAAATCATTTCACGCTACTCTCTTCATCAGCTAAAGACAGGTAAAAGCAGAATCTAATCCTGTTTACTGAGCACTTTGGACATTTTCAGGGTAGTACTGTTACAGATGATGGACAACATGTCCCCAGATGGCATCTTCACAAAGTGTATGACACTGACCCAGAAATAATGCAGTGGGAAGCAGAAGTCTCAGGCCAAATACTACCTAGCACAGCAGGTCTGAAAAGCTCAGGAATTTTTTTTTCCTTTCAGTTTACTTTTCTTCTTATTTAAGAAAAGGGTCTTCCCCGCTTCATAACAAAAGTCATATATTCAGAAAACTTGGAAAACCTAAAAATAGTCCAAAGCCAAAGAATAAAATAATCACCCATAATCTTACCCCCCTACCACCTAGCCAGGCGAGGTAGCCATCATGCCATTAGCATGGCATATGTCCTTGCAGTCTGTTTTTCTTTACCTTTACAGAGACCTGGCGATTACAAAGGGCATCTTCTTTTCTTCTCCCTGTGTTTCCATCTGGGGCAATTAAACTGGAACTTCCACTCCAAAAGAAGTCCTGGGCAGAGTGCAGGACGGTTATCTGGGAGGCCTTGGACTGACCCAGTTCTCCCCCTTTTACACTTGTAGTTCTCAAGAATAACCATAGAATGTGCTGGGAACGCCACATCCTGAGATAGGGAGGGACTGCCTGGAACAGCCTGCTCTGTTCCAGTCCCCCCTAGAAACAGGATGTCCTTCAGTGCGTTAGCCCAGTGAGCCCTGTTTCCCTGGGGGTGTGAACCCAGTGCAGGCTGCTTGCCTGGCCCCCTCAGCTGCGGTGCAAGTGGGGCACACACAGATGAGGCCTCATTCACCCCAGAAAGCTTTCCTGAAACGTGGGGGACCGGCATTCCATGAAGCCTGGGCTTCTGTTGTTCCTTGCTGTCCACCTGTAAGTAAGAAGTCTGCTTCCTGTAACTTCTTGTCTGTGGGTGTTCTGTCTCGCGGGACTCAGACACGGTGGTGACTGGTGCACGGTGAACCTGCATCACAGCAGGTTCTTCTGCCTTCCCCTTTGCTGCCTCACTCACTCCCCCACCCTTGTGGGAAGAGGAGTTGTCGGTGCAGGGAGGGGTGAGATTAGGGAAAGCCTTTCGCACGCCCCTTTCATCTCAGCTCGCCTCTGGTGGTCATCAGCCAGGGGCAGCACCACCACCTCTGGCGGGGGGAGCACTTGGAAATAAGTGGGGCTGTTTCTTTGGTGTCACAATGTTTGGGGGAGACGATGGCATGTAATGGGTCGGGGTTGGGGATGCTAAGCACTCTGTAATGTGTGAGATGACCCCACCCAGCATGCCAGTAGCCCGGCAGTGGAGACAAATACACAGGGATGGGCTTACAGGGCCAGCCCTGCCTGGCTCTGAGTCGACCTGTAGTTTGGGGTGGGCAAGGGTAATTCATGGAGGAAAAGAGTAGAAAGTTTGCTTTGCCTTAGCTCCAAACTGCGTTTCCCAATCAGAACTCTTAGTAACAAAGCAAGTATTTTGCTCTCCATCCGCCCAACCCTTTAGTCTGTCTCAACTGGTTTCTAACTCTGAGGTGAAGAGAGAAGTGTGATTAAGTATCAACCTCCAACATATAGACTTAAAAAAAATAACTGTATTATACTGTACATGTTGTTTTGTACCTTGCTTTTTTTCACATAGAAATAGATCACAAACATTTTTTTCATGACAAATATTTTGTCTACAGCATGACTTTTAATGGTGTCATTGTAACCCAACGTACAAGACGCACCATACTTTACCTGATCAGTTCTCTTCTTTTACACATTTAGGCTGTGTCCAATTCTTTAAAATTTATAAATAGTGTTGCCATGAATGCCCTTATACTCTATACCTTAGCATACACTTCTGATTCTCTGTGATTAATTCTCAGAATGGGAATTAATGTGTATGCATAATATTTAGACTTTTAAAAAACTGCTTTTTTGAGGTATAATTGGCATGCATTAATGTGCACATAAAGTGTACACTTTGATAGATTTTCCATGGCTCCACGGAGCCATCGTCGCAATCAAGATAGTGAACATATCCACCACCCTTGTGTCCCTTGGTAATCCCTCCCTCTTCCTGGCCCACTCACTGTGTCCCCAAGCAACCACTGATCTGCTTTCTGTCACTGTGGATTAGTTTGCATTTTCTGGAATTTTGTATAAATGGGATTATACAGTGTGTATTCTTTTCATTTGGCTTCATTCACCTAGCATACTTTTTCTGAGATGCATCTATGCTGCTGAGTTTATCAACAGTTATGCAGATAGAGTACAATTTATTAATCCATTCACCTACTGATGGTTATTTGGGTTATTTCTGGATTGAGATCATTAGAAATGAAGCTGCTGTGAACATTTGTGTCCAAGACTTTGTGCAAACTTTAGCTGTCATTTCTCTTGGGTAAATGCCTGCAAGTACAATGGATGGATCACGTGTAGGTGTATGTTTGACATTTTAAGAAACTGCCAAACCGATAAAGTGGTTGTACCATATTAAGACCTTTGATATTTAAAGTAATGCAAGTGAATCTGAATTAGTCTAAAGTGTCCTTAGAGTAGGAGTGTAGGATCATTGGATAGGGGATCTAGAATGCACTTGAGATCATACATCCAGTTCTTTGCTTCAGGAGACAATGATCTACAAAGCTAGAGTGAGTTTTCCAAGGTCTTTCACCTCACAGGCTGGTCTCTTCACTCTTCTGTGAGACTTTGCAATTTGGGAGAAATTATACTAGTCATTTTGCAATCTCCCAGCACAGCCTATGTAATGGCCAGGAGGGCCACAGATGTCCTTCAAAACAGGCCTTGCTTGGCATGTGTTACGTAACTTTGGGCATGAAACATCTTTCGCAACTGGAGAATTTTTCAGAACGTGGCATAAAGAGAGTCAAAAGGGTAATGAAAGTATGATCTACAGGAAATCGTATCTGACCACTGGCGTATCAGCACCAATTCAACAGCAGGTAAAATAAAAATGTGCGATTGCCCGTAATCCTTGGAGCACAGAGGAGATCCATCTAGTTTCTAAACAAATGGATGCACCCAAAGATTAAGACCACTGAGCAGTCCATTAAAAGTGAAGAAAACAGCGGTGCCAATTACCAGCTCTTTGGCTTACCTTTCTGGCTCCTGCCTTATATTATCATATTCATAAGTGTGGCCTCTAATCAGTCTTCTTAAGTAAAGTTAACAAGTATATGTGTGCACTCTCTTGAAATTGTTTTGCTTAGCCTAAGAAGCTGTCAAGGGGTTGAGAAAGCTGCCGCTTTAACCAGATTTCATCTCTGTGTGTCACTGCTCATGTCAAAGTAAAAATGTGCTCAGACATAAGAGTTGTCCTGCTTTCATCAAGAGCGCCAGCCTGCCTGAGCCTCGTTCCACTTGGTTAAGCTTGTTATTTAAATTGTTAAAATTGAGACATCGGCAGTAAATTTCAGAGAAGATATAATAATTATTAGATACAAGCTGGGCTCTTGTACTGGAGAATATACCATGCCCTCCATCCACCAGCAGAATTAACCACAAATAATTTACAATGGTTTCTTTAAGAAGTGCGCCCTGTAGTACTTGGATGGTGTTAAATCACAGTCAGTCCCCAACTGGATCATATTTCTAACTTTAAGATGGATTTGGTTCCAGTCAGCAGAGTGGCTGCACACTCCGGGGGACCACCTTTTAATGCCTATAACTCTTGGAGAGCTGAGCGAGGGTTCCCGAAGCTGCCTTCTGGCTGTGAGCTTTGTGTTTAGGTGACTTTATAAACCAGGCGTGGGAGCCCAATCCAGAACTATCATCCTGGAAGGGTGAAGAGAGGTAAAAGCCAAGAGGCTCTCTGAGTGACCTTGTGCCATTCAGCGATCCCATTAAAATCCTAAAAGAGCACTTAACCTTGTGGTGATCATGCCCTGTGCCATCAACCAGCTGGGCCTACTGTGCCAAGGCAAAGGCTGGAGGGAAGAGTAAGTACGAATGAAACTTGGAATCTTCAGATGGGTCATTGGAGGCTAACTGATCTATCTTATCCAACCTCCCACTCAGTGAAGGGATCCCAATAAATACATGCTTATTTAGCAGTTGATTCATTCTGTTGACTTTGGGGTCAACAGAAATCCCCAGCATTGGTTGGTGGCAGCTGTTGTTGAATACAAATGACTCTCAAGCCAAATCTCTCCCAATCTGTACTCGTGGAATTAATTTATTGGACATAAATGTAGTACTTGACATTTAGTTATGCTAAATTTCATCATATTGATTTTGGCCCATTATTTCTATTCTATTAATGAAATATTTAAAAATTTTGGTGGCTCACACCTGTAATCCTAGCACTCTGGGAGGCTGAAGGCGGGTGGATCGCTCAAGGTTGGGAGTTTGAGACCAGTCTGAACAAGAGCGAGACCCCGTCTCTACTAAAAAATAGAAAGAAATGATCTGGACGACTAAATATATATATATATATATATATATATATATATATATGTATATATGGAAAAAATTAGCCGGGCATGATGGCACATGCCTGTAGTCCCAGCTACTCAAGAGGCTGAGGCAGGAGGATTGCTTGAGCCCAGGAGTTTGAGGTTGCTGTGAGCTAGGCTGACGCCACGGCACTCTAGCCCAGGCAACAGAGCCAGACTCTGTCTCAAAAAAAAAAAAATTTGAATCTGACATTTAATGTGTCAAACTTGTGTACTCTCTAAATCTCTATATCATTGTCCAATCCTAGAGAAAAATAGGAATTTTGGAGCTTTGCACACCATCCATCCAAAGCTCTCATTTTAAAAATCAATAAACTAAGAACTAGACCAGCCAAATTACTTTCCCAAAGTCATGCATCTAGGTCATGGCATTAAACCATGGATACTCTTTGAATTTATGTTGTCTTGTTATTTAAAAATTCATGCACTGTAAAATAAGCACACATTTCTTCATTTTATCCATAAAGCTACTGTAGGCGGTTTTATAAACACATCTTTTGAAGGCCAGGACAAGGTCTCAGCATTTCCCTCTGCATTTCCTTAGGCATCATCTCAGATCCTCTTACCTGTACTGTCTCCTGGACCTTGGCCACTTGCTTCCCCCTGGTCATCATGGCAACTGCCTTTGATGGGCAAAACCTGGCAGTGCCTGCCTCATGGCTGTCTGTGGGCTGCCCTGTGGACACTGATGCATGAGACTACTAGGAACCCTGATCTGCACCTCTGCATGAGCAGTGTGGAAGTACAGGGGTGTAGTAGTCAAGGTTCTGATCAAGAAAATCAGAATCAACGGGAGATATATATATATGTGTGTGTGTGTGTGTGTGTGTGTGTGTGTGTGTGTGTATGTTTATATATACACACAAAAACACACATAGGGTTTATTCGAAGGAATTGGCTTATGTGATTATGGAGGCTGGCAAGTCCAAAATCTGCAGCGTGGGCCAGCTTGAAACCAGCTTGAGACCCAGGAGAGCTGATGGGACAGTTCCCGTCTGAAGGCTGGCAGGGTGTCACCGATTTAAATATTAATCTCATCTGAAAACACCCTCTAAGTTGACACATCAAATTAACCATCGCAAGGGATTAGATGGCCTCTGATGACCCATCTGAAGATTCCAAGTTTCATTCATACTTACCTCTTCTCTTCAGCCTTTTCCTTGGCACAGTAGGCCAGCTGGCCTATGGCAGGGAAGGACAAGAAGAATCATTTATGCACTGACTCAATGATCGAGATTTTGTTTCTCAGAGTATTATTCTTCTTGTCCTTCCCTGTTCTCCACCCCACCAGCCAACCGCCCCTTCCCTGAAAGACTACCTAAAATGCAGTAGTTCGTATGGCCTTTCCAAAGACCATTCTGCACAACTGAACAAGTTGTGCTTGCACCTAAGTGGAGCCCAGCTTGACATCTCACCTTGTTCTCCCTCTTTCCTGACTCACTCCTCCTTTCCCTCACTTTTGCTTCCCTGGGATTGTACCTCTCAACAAGGTTTCAGCACATAAGCTTCTACCGCAGCTTAATTTTTCTAGGAACCTGGGCTACTACATCTTCTTCTTAATCAGCAAACCTGATTAAATCCAGAAGCCCATTGTACAAAATACATCCCCCCAACTTTGCACTCTTGTATCATTTCAAGACCCTTTCATTGCAATGTTTCAGTTGATTCTTTCCGTCCTGTTAAACCTGTTGTACATTATGTACCAAGCTTCGATGTCAGATACTATTATTACAATTTGTGCATAGAATCTGAACTTTAACTTTGTCAGCTTGACTCACATAGTCCAAATCAATCCTCACTGTCTAGACAAAGCAATTTAACTTTGTAACTTACCAACTACATAGCACTTATTTATTGGATAATTTGTAAGTGCAGGACATGTGAGGAAGTAGGAAGAATACATCACATTGATTTGTGCTCTCAAATTGCTTATAGTCCACCAAGTATTTTTGCTTTCTGTTCCCTCATCAAATTGAAAATATACTTCCCAAATTAGACATGTGAAATATTTTTATAAAAATATTTTTATCAACCATGTTCCACAGGTCAAATGATTTTGTTGGAGCCATTGAACTCCTGGTGATGATGAGCTGGCAGGTGTCAACCAAGCTTGGAGACTGCAGAGAAGAAAAGATGCAGTAGCTGGAACCAGTGAAAGACCTTTGCAGGTTTAAGCAAACTTCCTCTAGTTGCTTGCTGGTGTTTCGAGGAAACTTGAAGGGAGAAGAGCCACAGAACATAGAAAAACAGCAAGTATTCCATAGGCAATGTTGGCTCTGAAATATACAGAATAACTATTTTTTAATGGTAGATTTATAATTTTAATTAAAACTTGTTCAAGTCAATGTTATGATTCAATTGCAGTCTCCGAAGCACAAGTGCACTTACGAGATGGAGGAAAAATCTTATGGCAAAAATTAGGCTTCAGAGCGTTCCAGGATTTTCCTACTATCGGGCTGCTCTAAGGGACAGATAATCCAAGCTAGCGAATTAGCAATTTAGCATAATTGGTACTTAGTTGGTAAGAAAACTTCTATTTTAGATACACATTTTAGCCATTTTGTACTTTTTTACTCTATTCTTGAACCTGTAAAAAAAAAAAAAAAAAAGATGCAGGTAGCCTCTTTTGAAACAAAGGACTAGACAGAAAACCTTTATGGACAATGTATATCCTGAATTATAGAGGCATTACCGCAATATATCCCTGAACTGTGAAAAATCACTATAAGATCTAATATCTTTAGAAACATTCTTTTGTTTTATTATGCCTTTTGATAATTGGTCTTGACCCTTATTCAGGCAAAACTCCCACTGACTTTCAATTGATTGAGCTGATTTGACTTGAATAAGGTCAGCTACAAATGGCCCCCTTTCTATTCTACATTCTGATCGTGTGATGCAATGTGTCATAATGCCTCAATGATGTGTATTGGCAATCTTATACTGGTGATTAATTGCTGGGAAAGTAATTTCTTTATAATTGCACTTCGATGCTTTTGGTGGCCTGACATCATAGGGAACTCAGATACATTGGCTCCGTATGGCCCCAAGAAGCTGATTTAATATTCCCATCCCACCCCAAATGAACCTAAGTCTTTGAAAATAATAGTAGCAGTTAACATTCCTTGAATGCTGATACTGCCAGGCATGGTACAGGACAGTTTGCATGTACCACCTGGGCTCCTGTAATCTTCGCGATAGTCCCATGAGGTGGGTGCTATGAGGCAGATGTCACTGGCCCAGTTGGACACCATTGGAGAAGTCAGTTTTGTTGTCCTAGGTCACACAGGCATTGGGAGGCAAACACACTGGCTCCAAATCCCAGCAAAGGCCCTACAATAGCTGCCCCACTTTCCTCTCCAGTGGGCCCCTTGGTCTTCTCCCTCTCCCCTGCACCCCAGCTGCACAGGCCTCTTGCTTATTCTCAACCCTTTAGAGGGCTTCCCCAGCCCAGTGCCCTTGCACTTCATGCTTGCTGTTCCCAGTCCACTCCTCATGCTCGTCGTCATGTGGTTGGATTCTTTGCATGATTTAGGTGTCTGCTCGCATATCACCTCTTTGGGCAGGCCGTCCCCGATCACTCCATGGGAAGTAAGCCTCCTGGCTAGCTGGGTAAGCTCTGCTTACTATAACAACTCTTTTTTCTTTATGGCATTTATCACAATCTATACTTATCTTGTTTGCAATAGCATTTGGTTTCTTTTATTATCCCCCACTGGAATGTAAGTCTACGGGACAGCAGCTTTGTCTGACTTATGTGTCACGGTAGCCCTAGCATCTAGGACAGTGACCGGACTTCATAGGTGCTCAGCTACCACTGCTGAATGATCAGGGAGCCAGGTTAGCAGGATCCAGACTGCTGATTGGGTGCCTGGCAGGTGTGTGGGCTGAGCAGGCTCTCCAGGTGGGAGGGAGCAGAGGCGCTGAAGAGGACAGGTGTGGGCTGGAGAAGGAAGACATCCTTCAAACATGGTGTGCTTTTTCTGTGCTTGACTGCTATTTGTTCTCTGATTTCTCCTCCAGGCTTTCTCCCAACTCACCTCATACCACTCAAGCATTTTCTTGCTCACAGCAGAAATGCCTACCTTTGCCCGTGCCATGAGAGATGTTGAAACCCACTTTGGTTGTCTCAGGACTGATGGGTACTGACATTTGCTTTGCAGGACCGCTGCGAACACCAGACAGTCCAGGAAATCCGAGGAGGCAGCTAACCACAGGGACTTCAGCATCTCTCAGACTGGACGGAGGTGGCGGAGGGCTTGACAGGGATGCCCACTGACCACACACCTCCTTGAAAGGTGTCACAGCTCATTACCAGCCAGTGTTCTTGGTGAGAAGTGACTAGACCCTAATGCTTTGGTGTGAGCACACTGGCTTGGGAGGATTAGTCAGTCCTAACTAAGTAGGAAACCAGTTATTAGATAAAATGCTTTTTTACCCCAAGGTCAGGAGGGAGACTGGAAGGGCCACCCGTATTTGCAGGATCTGCTTGCTCCTGTTCTTGGCGACACATAGCAGGGCTCCAGCGTCATGAGGAGCCTCAAATAAGCACATTGAACATTCATCCTCCAGGTTCAAAGCATCCTCACAGCCTTTCAAAGCGCCTGACATCCTTTCAGGTTCGCTGCTACAAAGGCAAATGCAAATGGAGCGCGTTTCGGAGGCGTTCTGTCAGTCAGCCCTCAATCTGTATGTTCTTCCAGACACTCCTTCTCCTGCCTGATTTATTTCATATTAAAAGGGCTGTCAATCTGCATCAAGAGAACAGGTTGAGAAAGAGTGAATGATGTTTGTCGAGTGGGTTTTTTGTTTTTGTTTGTTATTGTTAAAAATAATGGTCTCCCCCTCTGCGGCCATGCTCCTGACTCGCCCCGTGCTGCTCTTCCAGTCCCTGCCTACCTTGTCTGCAGGTATCTACACATCCGAGGGATGAATTCCACGTACAAGAAGCATTTACATTAGAAACGTATTTTGTGAGGCTGTGGCAGACCCTTTTTTATTATCCATCAAATATATCTCTTTTACCATCTGATGGCTTGGCAACAGGACCATTTTTCTTTCAAATACAATAAATGTGCCTGCAACGTGGCAGAATATTCAGCGTTGAAGAGGCTTTGTCCTGGCTAATGCGAGCTGCATTCTGTGGCTTCATTACAATGGGCCGCTAATGATGCGCTCTGCACTCCCACTCCCAGGGGGTCGGCTTTACTGTGGCGGCTGTATTATTGCTTTACGTTAGTATATTGATTATGGACTTCTCCTGTCATCTAGGCCAGGTTTCCTTACTTTTATCTGTAATTTGGGCCAACAAATAAAATTGCACCATCATTCTGTACTATTCATTTCTCACTACTCTTGAAGGTCCTTGATTCCTGGTGAACCAACCAATCAAGGCCATCCTCACCTGCCGTGTGAAAACTCCCAGATTACAAAGTACATGAAGTCAGATTGCCTAGGGTCTAACCTAGTGGCTCTAATTTGAGCATGCATGGGAATTACCTTCAGGAGCTTATTGAAAACTCCTGAGCCCCAACCCCAGAAATGCAGCAGATGTAACTCTGGTGCCCAGGAATCTGCATTTTAAATAATTGCTCAGGTGATGCTCACAAAAAGATTTGAGGGGGAATTGGGGTGGGGTTGAGTGGTTGGGACAAAGGGATGGCAGGGAGATGATGGGAGGCCACGGGCTCTGTCCCCTGACCCAGGTTCCACCCTCTTCCCTCCTGGCTCCTGCCTTGTAGAATCTTCTCTCTCCTCCCCCTTCCCCCTTTTGGGCTCTGTTATCAAGGAGTATTTCAGAGAAGAACATTACCACTTAGGAGAAAGGCCCAAATCAGAAATGATATTAATACTGCTCTTTCCTTTCCAAAAGAATTAGCCACATAATACAAATTTTGTGGTGAAGAGACAGGAGGGAGATGGGAAGAAGAAAAATATTCTAGAATAAAAAATATGCAAACTATTGCTCAGTAACGAAGCCCTCCAGGGACCTGAGGAAAATGCTGCTTTTCAGGAAGCAACGGACCCACCTCTGGGACATCGGGTCACTAGGAGAATATATGGGGCCATCCAGGGAGGGTCAGAGGTGAGAAGATGCTGTCCCCGGGGGGAGCTCTGCTTGGGTACACAGCACCGCATACCTGCCTGTACTCTCAGGTGGCATCCGTTGAAAGGTAGCCCATGAACAGGATGGCTCAGATCTGTAGGCACCCAGTGGGACTTGGGAAGAAAACTCACAGAACACTTACAATTAGATAAATCCCATTGAAAACAAACATCATAAATACTCAAAACTCATTGATTCCTACTTATTTTACTGTGTTTTTCTTTTATCTGTGCCCTGGAAGTTATTTTTATGATAGAAATATTATACAATAGTGGGGTACTACGTGTCTTATCCCAATTTTGTATTCAGTGACATCCCCTTGGTAACTTGAAATTGACCGGGGTAGGAATATTTACACTGTGGAAATCAGCAAATGCTGCAAATCAGCACTTGATTTATTGTTTTGTTGACTATCTGGACTTAAGAAAGTGATGGAGAAAATGTTTAATAATGTAGATTAAGCCTAAAAGGGTGTCATGTCTGTAGCTGTTACATTGTGAATAGCACAATAATTTGAGGAAATATTCTCCCAGTATTTGAAAACTATTAATATTATCTGATTCAGCAAAGACGTCACTCATGTCATTGATGAACGAATATAGTTCTGACACATGTCTTCGTTTTTCACTTTTGTTCTACTCATTAATGTAAATGAAAATATCAACCACTATTCATGTCAGAACTGTACTTGTTCATCACTTGCACCCCCGGATGGGTATTTAGTCAAAAATCTGCAAAAACCTTTTGAGAGAATCAATTGACTATGTGGAATTACAATAAAGAGTTTTGCTAATTTCATTTTTACTCGTAAATTATGTGCTATATATCCTTTAAATCAGTAAAATTTATACTAAACTTATTACACATAAGTTAACAGCTTATACATACAGATAGCTTCTCCTCCCACTCCCGGCTGATAGTTAACTGCTTGCCAGCACATCACTGTCTTAATCACATTTACAAATATAAACCAGTGAATTTTTCCTTGGGAACCCCAAGTAGAAAGCAAACTTATTCGGGAGCTTATCTTACCTAGATTAGGGGCATCCTGAGTAAAGAGCCCATGTCTGATTCAATCCTTTGCTATTCTGCCTAGCACAGACCCTGTATTCAGTAAGTGCTCAAAAAATGCTGACCAAATAAATAATATATCTCAGTACAAGCATGTTAACTAATTGTTAGTTCCATAAAATACTCATGGCAAGAGTAAAACACAGGAAGACCAAAAAGTGGAGCAAAAAAAAAAAATGTAAGCTCCTTTGTTCCTTATAATTTGGAACTAGCAATTAGGATGCAATTTCTGGGATGCAATGGCTGCTTTATTTCCAAGAAGCTCTCTGAGTGTTCACATCTGAGATGGTAGCTGAGCTGGCTCTCCATCCTTCGGCCATCTTTTCTATTTATGGCACGGTCTTTGAAAGTCACCTTGTGTTTGGTATGCAGTGCCAGTGTTGGAGCATGGTGAAGATTGCGGCTGGAATGAGGCAGGAGAGGCGAGAGAGATGAGAAGGTGGAGGGGAGGTTACACTGATTATGTAACTGGCTCATATCCTTGTTAGGCGCCCGTGACTGTGCTGCATACTGTACACAGTATCTTATTTAAATCTCACAACTAGCTTTATGAAGCCCTATTACCAGTCCCATTTTACATTTAAGAAAATTGAGTCTTCAAGAGGTTAAATAACCAGACCAGTCTGTAGCAGAGGTAGGATGCCCACATGGCGGGGTGGTGTGGGCCGTGCCCGCTGGGCTGCCTCCCTGACTACATGAGGTTTGGCAATAAATAATATAGGACTTTCTCTTCTCATGGGCCCTAGTATCCTGGCCATGGAGAATGTTTTGGATTACATTTCGGCTTGTATGTATGCAAATCGCCCCAAGAGAACATTGGGCTTTTTTTCTTTTAAGCTGTTTGAGTCATCGGCACATTGGGAACTTTTCTGGGGTTGTTACAGGACTCTGCCGCTCTGCAGATAGCTTAATGGCTTCTGTGCTGGGAATTTTCCTGGCTTCTTTCATGGAGGTCAAGTTCTCGGGCCTCAGAGGAAGAGGGGGTCTTAAGGAAGACTGTTGCGTGCCAAGCTCGTCCTTAAAGCCCTCAAGAGAGAGACTCTGGGACACTCCTCAAGTGGCTTGTTCCACTGTTTAACTAATTTTACTTCCAGGAATTTCTAATTTACATCTGCTCTGAATTTCTCACTGTATTTGAGTACATTTCCCAGATCCAGGGGTGCCCTGTCATCAGAGAACTTACACAGCCATAGCCCTTGGGGATTTTCCGGATCTTGGGTTACGAAAAGTTTTCAAGTGTGTTAGCATAGAAATGCTGTGTTCCCAGAGGACTCTGCAAGCCCCCTGGCACCAAAGTGTTCACTCCCGCTGGAACAGAGAGTGTCGGTGTGTGAGTAGCCCGCCATCTGAATGGATGGCGGCTTCTCCCCACACGAGTCTAATTGCAGTGGCATTTCCTAATTCCTCACTAATTCCTGTGATATTTGCTGCAATAATGTGTCTCACAATGAACTCATTTGGTATTAATGTGAATGTAATATGCCGTTCCATAGGAATTCCGCTGTAATTTAACATTCATTAATGTCCACTTATTGTAAAGTGGTACCAAAAACACTCTATCGCCTGCAAATTGCCAAAGTGATTTCCCCGTGTGTGTATGTATGTTGCGTGTGCCATTTAATGAGGTCCTTGTGAACTTAGAAACCCTGACCCTAGTAAATATAAACTTCATATAAAGTCCAGAAAGTCACAAATCAAACAACTATTGCAAATGACCTTACCATCTGAAGGCCAAATGTGCTTGGTCCCATCAAAGGACTTTGATCTTTTGCAGTGTCCAACGGTATCCCAATAGTTTGTTCCAATGGCCCCGTATCCAGGGTCCCTTCAGCCACGTGTGTTTCCTGAGTTCCACTGGGAGCTCCCAAATTCCCTCAGTTGACCATTTGCTACATTTCTATCCCGACAGCCTCTCACAAGGGCAGCCACATTTGCCTCCCTTGTTCATGGGAATTTTCCTCTGTGACACTTCTGAATACTAAGTGAACTAGGGCTATTTGAACCCATCCTACTTAGAAGCTAAACTCCTGTCGCAATAGTTTCAGCTAGATTTAAGATCAAAGGCAGAGGTAAAAGTCAGTGTAGCAATGCAAAGCATTAATCTCCTATGTCAGTTGCTTTCACTGTTGCTTTTTTAAAAAAAACATTTCAATAGCTTGACATATTATTCATTTATATACAACAGGAAGAATTCACTTTGCTTCATGCTACACATTTACCAATGCATCGTTCTGGGTTTTTTGTTTTTGTTTTGTTTTCCTTTTTTAACAAAGGTCATCCATATACTAAAAATAATCTCAACAAAATGAATGCAACACACCACACTCCCCACTCTTCTTTATCCTTTTGATACCATTTTCTCTGTGATGTAACTGAGTGATTTTGCAGCAGAAAGCTCCAAAAATTAAACCTGAACTTTCCAAATAGCTTCCTAATAACCGTTGCCCAAATCAATGGGGCTCCATGAATATTTTGACACAGTTTAAATGGGTTTGTATCCTCACCACTGAGATCTGGTGATTTAGCCTGTCAGCCTGCAAATGTGGAAATATCACCTCTCACTGAGCAAAGTCCAATATCTCATTAGAAATGAAAATAGAAGAGAAGGGAAGCACAAATGCTGTCAGTGGCGGTGAGGAAAGAAATTAAACCTCCGGAGGCCTGTATATCTTATACAAAAGATTATGCACTGCCAGGCTATATAAATCATGCCAGGGCTCTGGGGCTGCAATGGGCTAGAAAATAAAAAACCATAAAAGTGTCATATTGAAATACAGTCACTGAGAATTCTTTTATGATGAGTCTAAATTCGCCTGACATTCTCGCAAATTCAGGGGCCTGCTTGGGTTGTTTATACCCGGCCTTTCTCTGTCAGTCACGAAGTCCCAGTCTCCACAGCAAATTATTCTAAACAGGGCTTATTATCAAGGCATAAAAAAGTTAAAACACAGATGGCTGGAGAGTTCCTGTTTAATTTAAATGCCCTGTGGCCCACATCAATGCGAGTCTGTCTTGTCCTAGATTTACTATCAATAAATTGGCTGCACTTATTAGATGGCAGAGCCCTAAGATGTTGGTAGGGAGTATTTCAAATAGAATTAACATGAAGAGATGCAGAGCCGTATCCTATCATCTGTGAAATATGGAGAAGGACAAGCCAGACATAAACAGGTATGACCACTCGTACCCGGGTCTACACGGGCTGGCATGCCTCCACCAGGAGGAAGAGCCTCACCCATGGTAGGAATTAATTATTGTCTCAGGCTTAATTACCAGTGGCATTTTCTCCCTGAATGCCCCCTCCCCATAAAATTCTTTTAAAATAAATGACCAATATCATACAAGCAAATGGTGATCCAGATTTCAGAGCAAGCAAAGGAGGTTTGGGCCCAGAGAATCAAACAGGGTTATATGAAAGAATTTTATTTGGAATGACACATTGCCAGTTTGGGGAAATATGGGCCGGCTCTCTTCCTGGCTGATTTATCTTTTAGCCTCACTTGTACATCAGCCAGTCAGTCGGTGACATTTGTCAAGCTTCTCGGTGTGGTGAGGACATTGCAGGGGGTGACGGGGCAAGTGGGAAGGAGGCGGAGAAGTCCCTGTCCTTGAGGCACGGAGCCCTGGGTGTCTGAGCGGGCACGCAGATGGACAGGATTCTGGGCGTGCCAAAGTGGCCACGAAATATCCTGCTTGTGTGAAAGGACAACTGCAGGGGGGCACCATGGCCGTGGGAGAACCGCGGCTTCTTAACCATCAACGGAAATAGGCTGGAGCCGGGCAGGCCTGGGTGCGAGTTCCGACTTTGCCTTTCACCAGCTGCGAGTCTGTGAGTCGGTGGCAAATTACTTGATTTCTTTGATCTTTGATTTCTCTGGGCAAAAAGAGAACAATCTGACCCACAGCAGAGGGTGCCGGTAAGGAGGAAGCGAGAGGATGCACGCACGGTGCCTGGCGCGTTGCCAGCGCCCTGCACACGGTAGCTGTGGCACACCTGTCACTCTGACCCGGAAGTACTACGAAACGATGGTGGTCTTCTCTCTACCTGAGTCAGACCCACGTGAAGGGTAGATGTGGAAGGAGAAATGCTCTGGGCTCCAACATGTTTCCCAAGAAGAACAAAGTGAACGAAGACAAGCCATTTGTGACCGTGGCTTTATCACCTGCGTGGTCTGGCTTGCGGGGAAGAAAGCAGACCAAGGAGGAAATCTGAGCCACGTGCCTCCTTCAGTTTTACTTCTCGGGCTTTGCGCTGCAAGTTCTAGTTCCACATTAAATTTCCCTCGTCCTAAGGAAAGAAAATGCGTGGCCAACTGTTGGCAACCAAAGACTCTTGAAATTTTGCTTATACAGTTGGCCCCAGTTTATGCCTTCAAATGTCCTGTCTCTCTGGAAAGCCAGCTTCTCTCAAGATTTGTAATTTGGCTTTGGTCAAGTAACTTTGAAATTGAATGCTATATCTGAAGATTGATAGCCCGATAGGCATCAAGACCACGTTGTTTCCTGCCCAGGACTTTTCCAGAGGGGGAGAGGTGAATGCAGAAGGGTGCAGTGGAACATCAAGGTCCACGTGGGGTGTGCTGCTCCCCCACCCCGTCCCCACACATGGAGTTGGACTACCTGCCTCTCACCTTCTCTTGAGGCCAGCAGGCCTACTGATTCATCGCTTGTCACTGCAAGGAGCTGCCTGGAAATCAGACTTTATGGCTTACCCATGTTGCCATTGCTGGCAACATGTGGAATCCCTTTGGCTTACAGTTGAATCCCTTTGCCCTTGGCCAAAGAGGGCTGCCTTGCTCAAGGTTATGACCCCTCCCTGGGGTTTCTTATATCCAGTGACTGGCCAGGGTTGAGGGGTACAAAGGCCCACCCCTTTGCCTCATTTGGGCCATCTCTGAAGGACCATCCCAGCTCCACTGGGGCTGGCTGAGGCCTCTGGTGGGACCGAAGCACAGTTCAACCTCTCCTGTGGCCCAGTCCTGCTGCCCACATTCACTCCCAGGTGTGGCTCCCCAGACCCCTCTCCAATAGCCATCTGCACACAATCTCATCTCAGAGTCTGCTTTCCAGGAAACCTGACCTGTGACAACTCTTCCAAAGTCCCCTGGGAGAAGGGTCTCCTAGTGAGCGACAAGGGAGGAAAGACTTCTGGAATGTGAGAGGGAGAACAACGTAAGAATGACCATCATCACTGACGTAAATTCAATATTCACACTCCCTGGCCAACTTCCCCTCCCTCCTTCCTGGGTGGGTGGAGGGAGAATGTAGCTATAGGTGTGGTGACAATAAGATACAGACTAATGACGTGGTTGATCCATACTTCTTTTGCCTGAATGTCATTGCAACCTGAAAAGACCATATCTGTTAAATCCTAAAACCTTTACCACCTTCTTGGGCAAATTTCCATGTTTTGGGGAAATCTAAGTGCAAGCCTGTGGGGAAGAACGGGGGCTGGTTTATGAGTAGGCGGTAGTTACTCATTCACCCGTTGTATGTGATTTGAATTAAATGGTATAATTCTTGTGCATTATGTCTAAAATTTCCATAAAGATCTGATATTTGAGTTTTGAAAAATTAATAGACTGTTGTCAACATGCAAAAATAGGAAGTCAACACCTTATCAATTATTAGCTGCTGGCTAGCTTAGAGCAAGGGAAGTGCTTCGAGGGGAGTGGGTGATGTGTGGGTAGCAGGGGGACCCTATGGGGAAGGGGAGGAAAGAAAGAATCTATACCTGATTTGTAACTTCTCAGCCCAGTGCTGTGATAGTATGAGCTCAAACAATGTTTCACAAAATGTAGTGGACAAGGTACACTGACAGAAAAATATGTATTATTTTCATCATTATGAATTTGTTACAGTTACCTTCTATTATGGCAAGTGTTTCTGGTCTTCTATTTAGAGGTAGTGATATAAAGTTTTATTTCAAAGTAAATGTATATCAATATTAGAAATGAAAAATCAACATAGTCACAAATATAAAGTATTTTCAAACATTTAGAAAATACTGTCAGCACCAATACACTAATTTGTCTAGCACCTTTATACTTAGAAATATTTTATAAAAGTAGAGATACAGGTATTTACCTCAAAAAGATATAATAACTAAATTTGTTCAAGACAGTTTCAAACAACTCAGACATCTCAAAATATCATCTTCATTTTGTTATTAGTTTTTTTCTTCAATAGCAATTC